>NC_090445.1:103951929-104254959 GCF_031143425.1 Pleurodeles waltl
CTACATTCAAATGCTAAAATTAATACAATTGAGTTGTGTATTCATTTAATTACTCTAAATGTGGCAAAACCATTAACTTTGCGGTAAGCGAAAGGCAACTAATAAATATTATTCAATATATTTAACTTACTGTACCTTTTTGCATCATTATGTTCTGTGACCACCACTGATTGATAGAAGGGTTACAGACAAATTACGTTTATTGTGTTTCTTTCCTCTAGGTATCCCGCTCTTTGACACTGCACCAACATTTGTGCCACATTACGAGCTGGTCACCCAATTTGAGTTGTCGAAGGAAGCTGACCCAGTGCCTTTATACCACAACATGCGCTTCTATGCAGTAAGTATGAGCAGTTTAAGTGCAGACAATTTCACATGGGGAGCTAGCTTCCAGCAAGACAGGGCCTCCAAAGGCAGGTAGTGCTGGGACAGAATATAGCCACCTCAGGCTACCGTGCCATCACTCACTCTACTCTTGCCTTCCTAGTCTTTCAAAGTCACAGATGTCTGTTTGATGACCTATCCAAGGATTTTGAGTTTTCATTTGGCCACACTGCCCATTAGAGAAATGTGACATTTTATTAATGTGTCTGATTGACTAGAACCTTTCCTGAACAAGACTTTATATGAATTAAAAATATTTAAAACAGCATGGTTTGGTGAAGCTAATATGCCTGGTGTTAATGTGCATCATATATAAACACAGGTATTCACAATACTATTTACATGGGTTGTGTGCACAAATGCCATTTATCATATGAAAGCTTGCCCAATTTGCTTTTGCCAGTGCTTGGAAAAAGCACAAAAGTAGTTGTTTTTAGTAGAGAATGGCTAAAAGACATATAGAGTTGAATATGACAAAGTGTGCTATGATTGAATGTACTTTTTAAATGTAACATACACGTTTTAAATGGAAACCATTTGTAGAAGATTAAAGAGCAAACCAAATAACTAATAGCTTGAGGTGGAAGCTTATCACTCATTTGAGTGGAACTAAAACCCATTCTGTGTATGCTTTTTAAAGAATAGAAACAGTATGCCTCGCAGACAGCTACACGTTCAAGCCAGACATAAAAATGTGCCCAGTGTGTTAATACACAGTTGTACAAGTGAAAATGATCTTTTAGTACCAGGGACTAAGAACCGGGGCATCTGTTGGAAATGCTCTGTGGGCTCTAGACAACCAATCCTTAAGTGACTCAGGGCTCTGTATATCTGGAGATTTATTGTGTTTCTAGTGCTTGCTAATGTTATCATATAGATGGGTGTTAGGCTGCTGCTCCTGCTGTAGTGGAGCCACAGTGCACTTCCATGTGGGGTGGGGAAATTAGGTGATGAATTGCCAAGTGAACTGAGGCACAAGAAAGGGGGAATTGCTGACATGGTGCAGGAGTTGGAGCTTAATGTCCCTTTATGTGATAATGTGGTTGGAGCTGAGCGTTTTCTGGGCATGTTGTGATAATTCATTTCCACCATCACTTCAGCTCATCATGTATTATTTATCCTTATGTTACGCAGTTTGAATGTGTAGCTCAGTGGCTGCCTTTTTCTCAGATCTTGTCACTGTTTGTTGTTTCAGTCAAGCCAAGTGGTTATTTTCCCTACTACAGAGTAATACCTTTAGTCTTTATTGCTACAGACTATGAGACTGTTTTATTCCAATCACACTTTATTAGTATTTCCTTGTTCCACATGTCCATGTTCCACTTTAGTATGCAGGGCACACTTTGCATGTCGGGTGTAAGTCTGAATAGGTTTACTTTTCCGCCAACCCTTGTGAGTTTGCATTTGAATATGTCCATGCCTTCCTTTGAAGCTATGACTGACTTTGTGTGGTTGTGTTTTTCTTAGCCTGTTTCTTCTGGTGTCTTTGTGGCAGTTTGTTATTCAACCTTGTTGCAGGATGTTCTACAGCTAGAGTTGTAGAAAATGTGCTCTCCTTGTGTTTCAGCTGAACGGTATGGTATGGTATTGTGTGGCATTGGGTTTAGGATGCCTAGATCTTTTCCAGAATTCCTGGCAACACAACACAAAAGAACTACCCTGCAGCCCTTGAGGGAATGCCATGGGTGGTCCCCTCAGTGACTGCAGGACACATATACCTGTACCGTCCGCGATTCCATTGCCTAAGCAACATGGCTGTCTCCACAGGCAGCTCAATCCTACATCACCAAAAGGAATCCACAATACTGCTCAATTATTGATGCTCATCCTGAAAGAGCTGTTTGTTCAGTGTATATCAAGAATTCTAGCAGAAAGTTCATACTTCAGTTACTGAAGAGTTCTGACCACTGCTGTGGTCCAAAGTTTCGTAGTTTCCTGTTCTAGTTTTGGGGTATATCCACAACATAGGTGGTCCTACAGCTGGGACAGTTGGCAAAGTGCTATGCACTGCAAAGTGTGGCATTTGTTCTGCTTGGCTTCAAGCTAAGAGGGAACGAAGCCAAGAATGCAGCACTCTTAGTCTGAGTAATGAATGTATTAAGGCATTTCCCAGATCTCAAATGAAAGCACACAAAAATATGAACATGAGCGTTTAACTTGAATGCAGTAAAACATGTGTAGATACCAAAATAATCACAGCAGTTAACCAATGACAGGCAGAAAAGGTGCAATATATCAACAATTATTATGTGCAGTGCATATGTATATATGCATAGTAAAGCTAGGTAATTAAGAATTAAAATGCATCACCATGGGGGCTGATTTCTTCATCCTTGCCAACATCAAGCTGAGGAGCCCTGGACTGCTGAGGCAGTAGGAGATCCTTCCAACATGGGATATTTTAACCTGAGTCGTGCATCCACGTTCAGGTGAACTCCTAACTCTGTGTCAAGCCTTCCCACCTTATATACCTTAAACAAACCCAAGAGGAAGGTTCTGGCAGCCTCCCCCTCCCTTCGTGCAAGTTATGAAATTGAAGTGCTGGCTGTGTTCTGTCTGTGTCGAAAACATGCAAAGCAACAGGCCCTGCCCCGATGCGCATTCATGAGTCAAAGAAGCTGTACTTTTCTTTGATGGAAACATTCCCAGGCTGAAGCCCTCTCTTGTCATGTACCTTCCACATCCCCCATGTTTTGTTCCAACACGGTGTAACCTTGTGCTAGGAAAAAGAGCATAGGCACGTTCTGTGTAGAAAATAAGCTGTGGGTGGAAAAATACCTGCGCCATTGATGTGACAACATTTGAAGCTAAGCTAAGCAGAAAACGGAGTAGGTGGTTAAGTACAGATAGCATTACAGCATTGGATCTGCACATGCCCCTGTGTTTGCCATCGTGCTTACTGGAATTTTGGGTTAGGACTGGTTTTGCAGGTACAACTCGTAGTGGCAGTCTTAGCACAGTGGAACAAGTATCTATGATGCATGCAGGGGCTTTGGGACAAAACTAACATTATATGTTCTGGCACTAGGTTTGCACTGGCACAGAAGACATAGTGTCATCACACTGCATATTTTGAACCCATACTGCAGCAGTGGCTTAGAAAACAGAGTGCTACATAGTGCATACTACAGCATTAGAGTACTGCTGGTACAGGAAAAAGTGCCTTACACTGAGTAATGGAATAGTGCAGTCAGTATAGACACAGAGTATTTATTGACCTACACAGCATACTAAGAATTTGGTTTCAGACTAGCACAAAAACCGAGAGCTCTAACTGAATAGTTTTCATTGAGCCAGTAATGCATTGATATTGGAGCTCACGGCAATGCTTGCAGAGAAATGTTCACTGCCTATTATCACTTTTTTGGTGTCTTATGACTCTGGTGTCCTATGCTACCACGCTGAGTGCCTGTAATGAACTCTTAGTTCATGTGCCACTCATTTCCTCTCTGCTCATGGTTTGGAAGTTAAATTTGCTGTTACGTTTGCTGTTTAATCCATCTATGTTTTTCTTTAGTATTTTTTCATTTTGTACTGCGATTTTATTACTTAAGATGTTCTTACTTCTGTTGATTTGCTGTTACATAGTGTAGGAAGTTGGCTCTGTATGTGCTATTTCAAAGTAAGGAATAGCATGCACAGAGTCCAAGGGTTCCCCTTAGAGGTAAAATAGTGGTAAAAAGAGATAATACTAATGCTCTATTTTGTGGTAGTGTGGTCGAGCAGTAGGCTTATCCAAGGAGTAGTGTTAAGCATTTGTTGTACATACACATAGAAAATAATTGAGGTACACACACTCAGAGACAAATCCAGCCAATAGGTTTTGTATAGAAAAATATATTTTCTTAGTTTATTTTAAGAACCACAGGTTCAAATTTAACATGTAATATCTTGTTTGAAAGGTATTGCAGGTAAGTACATTAGGAACTTTGAATCATTTCAATTGCATGTATACTTTTCAAGTTATTCACAAATAGCTATTTTAAAAGTGGACACTTAGTGCAATTTTCACAGTTCCTGGGGGAGGTAAGTTTTTGTTAGTTTTACCAGGTAAGTAAGACACTTACAGGGTTCAGTTCTTGGTCCAAGGTAGCCCACCGTTGGGGGTTCAGAGCAACCCCAAAGTTACCACACCAGCAGCTCAGGGCCGGTCAGGTGCAGAGTTCAAAGTGGTGCCCAAAACGCATAGGCTTCAATGGAGAGAAGGGGGTGCCCCGGTTCCAGTCTGCCAGCAGGTAAGTACCCGCGTCTTCGGAGGGCAGACCAGGGGGGTTTTGTAGGGCACCGGGGGGGACACAAGCCCACACAGAAATTTCACCCTCAGCGGCGCGGGGGCGGCCGGGTGCAGTGTTAGAACAAGCGTCGGGTTCGCAATGGAAGTCAGTGAGAGATCAAGGGATCTCTTCAGCGCTGCAGGCAGGCAAGGGGGGGCTTCCTCGGGGAAACCTCCACTTGGGCAAGGGAGAGGGACTCCTGGGGGTCACTTCTGCAGTGAAAGTCCGGTCCTTCAGGTCCTGGGGGCTGCGGGTGCAGGGTCTTTTCCAGGCGTCGGGACTTAGGTTTCAGAGAGTCGCGGTCAGGGGAAGCCTCGGGATTCCCTCTGCAGGCGGCGCTGTGGGGGCTCAGGGGGGACAGGTTTTGGTACTCACAGTCGTAGAGTAGTCCGGGGGTCCTCCCTGAGGTGTTGGTTCTCCACCAGCCGAGTCGGGGTCGCCGGGTGCAGTGTTGCAAGTCTCACGCTTCTTGCGGGGAGATTGCAGGGTTCTTTAAAGCTGCTTCTTTGGATAAAGTTGCAGTCTTTTTGGAGCAGGTCCGCTGTCCTCGGGAGTTTCTTGTCGTCGTTGAAGCAGGGCAGTCCTCAGAGGATTCAGAGGTCGCTGGTCCCTTTGGAAGGCGTCGCTGGAGCAGAGTTCGTTGGAAGGCAGGAGACAGGCCGGTGAGTTTCTGGAGCCAAGGCAGTTGTTGTCTTCTGGTCTTCCTCTGCAGGGGTTTTCAGCTAGGCAGTCCTTCTTCTTGTAGTTGCAGGAATCTAGTTTCTAGGTTCAGGGAGAGCCCTTAAATACTAAATTTAAGGGCGTGTTTAGGTCTGGGGGGTTAGTAGCCAATGGCTACTAGCCCTGAGGGTGGGTACACCCTCTTTGTGCCTCCTCCCAAGTGGAGGGGGTCACAATCCTAACCCTATTGGGGGAATCCTCCATCTGCAAGATGGAGGATTTCTAAAAGTTAGTCACCTCAGCTCAGGACACCTTAGGGGCTGTCCTGACTGGCCAGTGACTCCTCCTTGTTATTCTCATTATCTCTCCTGGACTTGCCGCCAAAAGTGGGGGCTGGGTCCAGGAGGCGGGCATCTCCACTAGCTGGAGTGCCCTGGGGCATTGTAACACGAAGCTTGAGCCTTTGAAGCTCACTGCTAGGTGTTACAGTTCCTGCAGGGGGGAGGTGTGAAGCACCTCCACCCAGAGCAGGCTTTGTTTCTGTCCTCAGAGAGCACAAAGGCTCTCACCGCATGAGGTCAGAAACTCGTCTCTCAGCAGCAGGCTGGCACAGACCAGTCAGTCCTGCACTGAACAATTGGGTAAAATACAGGGGGCATCTCTAAGATGCACTCTGTGTGCATTTTTTAATAAATCCAACACTGGCATCAGTGTGGGTTTATTATTCTGAGAAGTTTGATACTAAACTTCCCAGTATTCAGTGTAGCCATTATGGAGCTGTGGAGTTCGTTTTTGACAGACTCCCAGCCCATATACTCTTATGGCTACCCTGCACTTACAATGTCTAAGGTTTTGCTTAGACACTGTAGGGGCATAGTGCTCATGCACATATGCCCTCACCTGTGGTATAGTGCACCCTGCCTTAGGGCTGTAAGGCCTACTAGAGGGGTGACTTACCTATGCCACAGGCAGTGGGAGGTTGGCATGGCACCCTGAGGGGAGTGCCATGTCGACTTAGTCATATTCTCCCCACCAGCACACACAAGCTGGCAAGCAGTGTGTCTGTGCTGAGTGAGGGGTCCCTAGGGTGGCATAAGTCATGCTGCAGCCCTTAGAGACCTTCCCTGGCATCAGGGCCCTTGGTACCAGGGGTACCAGTTACAAAGGACTTACCTGGGTGCCAGGGTTGTGCCAATTGTGGAGACAATGGTACATTTTAGGTGAAAGAACACTGGTGCTGGGGCCTGGTTAGCAGAGTCCCAGCACACTTCTCAGTCAAGTCATCATCAGTATCAGGCAAAAAGTGGGGGGTAACTGCAACAGGGAGCCATTTCTTTACACATAGCCTGCTCTCTACCACACCTGCTCCAGATTGAGGCCAAAATGAGCTACAGGAAACAATGTAAATGAATACAATAAAAGGGTATCATGCAACTGTTGCATGCTGGGCATTAGAGATGCATGTGCTGTTCTCCAGACAAGGACAGTATGGTGATGGAAATGTGTCATTCACAGCACAATACTCATTCAGGTCCTAGTAATGCATGGCCTAGAGGGTCCATAATACTGGCTCCCATCTGACACCTGCTTACATTAGAAATATGTTTTTTTTTGCTCATTTTAATAATACAGAACTCCTGTAGGAAAGTGCCTCTTTTTGACATGGTTGTCTGCCACATTTTGTCTGGTACATGATGTGATTTAAACTGAAAGTGCGCTGGGTTTCTGCTAACCAGGTCCCTAGTGCCAGAGCTCTTTCCCATTACTGCACAGTTGTTTCCCCAATTGGGAAATCCTTTAGCACCCTCTGTAAGTCCCTAGTAAGTGGTACCTGAAGTGCTAAAGAGGGTCCCTAAGGGCTGCAGCATGAATTGTGCCACCCTAAGGGACCCCTCCCCAAGCACATGACAGGCTGCCATTGCAGGCTGCATGTCTTGGTGCAGACAAAAATGAAAACACAACATAGCGCACAGCCTGTGTGCCATGTCCCCTAACACTGCATGCAGTATATGTAAGTCACCCCTGTAGCAGGCCTTACAGCCCTAAGGCAGGGTACATTGTGTTACATGTGAGGGAAAGCAGGAGTGTGGCCAGCAAGATGGCCGAATAGATGTCTCTCCCTGAGCTCCTGTCCCTAACCTGTAAAAATCCTGTGTAAATCCTGACTTTGTGCGGTCATCTACCCCCCATTGTGATTGTTTGGCCCCCAGGTGTCCGGCTGAGAGCTAGGGTGCCGGTTATTGGAGAGACCATTCTCTGACAGACCTCATGGCAGCGACCCAAGGCTCAAAATTAGAAGTGGTCAGTAAGATTGAGGTGGTTGCCATTGAGGTAAATTTACTTCACGCAGACCACAGCCAAACAGGCCTACAACAAGAAGTCTGCAGCCTACGATCAACAGTATCCGACCTCCAGAAATTGATGGCACGTCTAGATGAAAGCATCGAGGACTCCGAGGGTCGCTCCTGGATCCTTCGCTTTGTCTCTTTTCCAGAGAAGTCTGAGGGATCATCGACTGAGCTGTTCCTGGAGGAGTGGGTAACCACATCTCTCATGCCAAAGAACCTCTCCAAATTTTTCATGATAGAACAGGCCCACAGAGCACTGGTCGCTCTGCTAAAGCCTGGGGCCCCTCCGAGGGCCATCATTACTCGCCTTTTCAACTTTTGTGATCGGGACACAATTTTGCAGTGGGTTAGAGTGCAGGGACATATGCAGTTCCAAGGTAGACCAATACCAATATTCTTGGACTTTACCCAATCGGTACAGGACCAGAGAAAGACGTTTCTGGCTGTCAAAAAACGGATAAGAGATATGAACTTAAAATGTAGTTTACTATTTCCAGCAAAGCTCCAAGTTAGTGACTGGCTGGACGCGCTCCCAAAAACTATGGGTCAGAATTAGGGTGCCCAGGGGCAGGGCCCCTATACTACTTAGCCAGTCCATTCATCCTGGGAGGCGGAGAGGAAGACAGAGAAGTCTGGATGGCAGCCAGTCAATAGGGAGAATAAAAGTTTGTCCGGATGGCACCTTGTGGGTGACTGCTGGTGTACCAGTTATAGAGAAGTCCTTTCGGCAGCGACAAAGTGCTCCTTATGTCTCTAGTGATAGCACAGGCATGGATTGATACTGGAGTCTACGTTTTGTTCTGGGAGTACTGATCACCCAGCGTGGAGGTGGCACCGTCTGCATGTTGCACAGTACTCCGTACTCCTGGGGCATGCTCCCCCGGGACGACTGCCACTCAAGGTGGGTGAGAAGTATCTCCTGGCTTGTATTGAGAGACTGCCAAGACTGCTATGGTGTTGGGGGCGGTTGAGAAAAATCATGAAGAATGATTATCTTTTTTCTGGGTGTAGGAAAATGCCTCTCATGGCATGGTTACCCCCTGACTTTTTGCCTTTGCTGATGCCAAGTTATGATTTGAAAGTGTGCTGAGGCCTGCTAACCAGGCCCCAGCACCAGTGTTCTTTCCCTAACCTGTACTTTTGATTCCACAATTGGCACACCCTGGCATCCAGGTAAGCCCCTTGTAACTGGTACTCATGGTACCAAGGGCCCTGATGTCAGGGAAGGTCTCTAAGGGCTGCAGCATGTATTATGCCACCCTGGGGACCCCACACTCAGTCTTTTTCTCCCCACCATCACACTCAAGCTGAAGGCAGTGTGCATGTGCTAAGTCGACATTGCACTCCTCTCTGAGTGCCTTGCCCACAACCCACTGTGGCATAGGTAAGTCACACCTCTAGCAGGCCTTACAGCCCTAAGGCACAGTGCACTATACCACAGGTGAGGGCATAACTGCATGAGCACTATGCCCCTACA
This sequence comes from Pleurodeles waltl, assembly GCF_031143425.1. Lineage (NCBI taxonomy): Eukaryota > Metazoa > Chordata > Amphibia > Caudata > Salamandridae > Pleurodeles > Pleurodeles waltl. The sequence continues at coordinate 103,961,073 of NC_090445.1, forward strand.
GTGTCTAAGCAAAGTCTTAGATATTGTAAGTGCCGGGTAGCCATAACGAGTATATAGTCTGGGAGTTTGTCAGACACAACCTCCACAGGTGCATAATGGCTACACTGAATACTGGGAAGTTTGATATGAAACTTCTCAGCACAATAAATCCACACTGATGCCAGTGTGGGATTTATTGAAACAATGCACACAGAGGGCATCTTAGAGATGCCCTCTGTATACTAGTCCAATTCCTAGTGTTAGGCTGACCAGTTCCTGCCAGCCTGCCACATCCAGACGGGTTTCTGGCCACATGGGGTGAGTGCCTTTGTCACTCTGTGGCCAGGAACAAAGACTGCACTGGGTGCTTTTCATCTCCCCTTGCAGGAACTGTAACACCTGGAGGTGAGCCTCAAAGGCTCAACCCTGGTGTTACAGCACCCCAGGGCACTCCAGCCTCTCCTGGACTTGCCGCCAAAAGTGGGGGCTGTGTCCAGGGGGCGGGCATCTCCACTAGCTGGAGTGCCCTGGGGCATTGTAACACGAAGCCTGAGCCTTTGAGGCTCACTGCTAGGTGTTACAGTTCCTGCGGGGGGAGGGGGGGAGGTGTGAAGCACCTCCACCCAGAGCAGGCTTTTGTTTCTGTCCTCAGAGAGCACAAAGGCCCTCACCACATGGGGTCAGAAACTCGTCTCTCAGCAGCAGGCTGGCACAGACCAGTCAGCCCTGCACTGAACAATTGGGTAAAATACAGGGGGCATCTCTAAGATGCCCTCTGTGTGCATTTTTTAATAAATCCAACACTGGCATCAGTGTGGGTTTATTATTCTGAGAAGTTTGATACCAAACTTCCCAGTATTCAGTGTAGCCATTATGGAGCTGTGGAGTTCGTTTATGACAGACTCCCAGACCATATACTCTTATGGCTACCCTGCACTTACAATGTCTAAGGTTTTGCTTAGACACTGTAGGGGCATAGTGCTCATGCACCTATGCCCTCACCTGTGGTATAGTGCACCCTGCCTTAGGGCTATAAGACCTGTTAGAGGGGTGACTTACCTATGCCATAGGCAGTGTGAGGTTGGCATGGCACCCTGAGGGGAGTGCCATGTCGACTTAGTCATTTTCTCCTCACCAGCACACACAAGCTGGCAAGCAGTGTGTCTGTGCTGAGTGAGGGGTCCCTAGGGTGGCATAAAACATGCTGCAGCCCTTAGAGACCTTACCTGGCATCAGGGCCCTTGGTACCAGGGGTACCAGTTACAACGGACTTACCTGGGTGCCAGGGTTGTGCCAATTGTGGAGGCAACGGTACATTTTAGGTGAAAGAACACTGGTGCTGGGGCCTGGTTAGCAGGGTCCCAGCACACTTCTCAGTCAAGTCAGCATCAGTATCAGGCAAAAAGTGGGGGTAACTGCAACAGGGAGCCATTTCTTTACAGCTTCCCTCCTGGGGGTCTGCCTTTGAAATAGTAATGGCACCCAAATGTACCTGAGTATTATCTATTTACTGTCCTTTTAGTCTGGTTATGTGCATAGACAACATGAGAGTATGGATTAATGCCAGCTGGCAGCAGATCAGCGCATCGAAAATTTAGGTAAACTTAATCAGTGGGTCTTCTTGTAGAGCTAACCAATTTTTAAATCTGACTTAGTGATAGCTTTTTCTCTTTTGCCAGTCTTATGTTATGAAAAATGTCATAAATCAAAACATACATACATGCAAACAGGACCTTTAGTTAGAACTCTTCATCCATTGGTCTTTTCACCGCTCATTCACATTTTGCTTCTGAGGACCTCGGGATACAATGGAACAATGAGTTAGGCCTCTTCCGCCATTGGCTCTCTTGCAGTGTGAGTGTTGGTGTGTTCTGCTGATTGCGTGCACTTGTACGTTAAAAAAAGTGCACTTCAATGCCAGAACTAGTGGGCAAATGCTTCACATTGCTATTGGTTATTTTCTTTCTGTAAGGAAATGCCTCCTTGGCATGGTTACCCCCTGACTTTTTGCCTTTGCTGATGCTATGTTTTGAATTGAAAGTGTGCTGAGGCCTGCTAACCAGTCCCCAGCACCAGTGTTCTTTTCCTAACCTGTACTTTTGATTCCACAATTGGCACACCCTGGCATCCAGGTAAGTCCCTTGTAACTGGTACCCCTGGTACCAAGGGCCCTGATGCCAGGGAAGGTCTCTAAGGGCTGCAGCATATCTTATGCCACCCTGGGGACCCCTCGCTCAGCACAGACACACTGCTTGCAAGCTTGTGTGTGCTGATGAGAACAAAACGAGTAAGTCGATATGGCACTCCCCTCAGGGTGCCATGCCAACCTCACACTGCCTATGCAGTATAGATGAGTCACCCCTCTAGTAGGCCTTACAGCCCTAAGCCAGGGTGCGCTATACCATAGGTGAGGGCACCAGTACATGAGTACTGTGCCCCTACAGTGTCTAAACCAAACCTTAGACATTGTAAGTGCAGGGTAGCCATAAGAGTATATGGTCTGGGAGTCTGTCAAACACGGACTCCACAGCACCATAATGGCTACACTGAAAACTGGGAAGTTTGGTATCAAACTTCTCAGCACAATAAATGCACACTGATGCCAGTGTACATTTTACTGTGAAATACACCCCAGAGGGCACCTTAGAGGTGCCCCCTGAAACCTTAACCGACTATCTGTGTAGGCTGACTGGTTCCAGCAGCCTGCCACAACCGAGACATGTTGCTGGCCCCATGGGGAGAGTGCCTTTGTCACTCTGAGGCCAGTAACAAAGCCTGCACTGGGTGGAGATGCTAACACCTCCCCCAGGCAGGAGCTGTCACACCTGGCGGTGAGCCTCAAAGGCTCACCCCTTTGTGCCAGCACCGCAGGACACTCCAGCTAGTGGAGTTGCCCGCCCCCTCCGGCCACGGCCCCCACTTTTGGCGGCAAGGCCGGAGGAAATAATGAGAATAACAAGGAGGAGTCACTGGCCAGTCAGGACAGCCCCTAAGGTGTCCTGAGCTGAAGTGACTCTAACTTTTAGAAATCCTCCATCTTGCAGATGGAGGATTCCCCAATAGGATTAGGGACGTGACCCCCTCCCCTTGGGAGGAGGCACAAAGAGGGTGTACCCACCCTCAGGGCTAGTAGCCATTGGCTACTAACCCCCCAGACCTAAACACGCCCTTAAATTTAGTATTTAAGGGCTCCCCTGAACCTAAGAATTTAGATTCCTGAAACCTACAAGAAGAAGAAGACTGCTGAGCTGAAAAACCCCTGCAGAGGAAGAACAGAAGACACCAACTGCTTTGGCCCCAGTCCTACCGGCCTGTCTCCTGCCTTCCAAAGAACCCTGCTCCAGCAACGCTTTCCAAGGGACCAGCGACCTCTGAATCCTCTGAGGACTGCCCTGTTTCAAGAAAAACAAGAAACTCCCGAGGACAGCAGCACTGCTCCAAAAGAACTGCAACTTTGTTTCAAGGAGCAGACTTAAAGACCCCTGCAACTCCCCGCAAGAAGCGTGAGTCTTGCAACACTGCACCCGGCGACCCCGACTCGACTGGTGGAGAACCAACACCTCAGGGAGGACCCTCCGGCGACTCCGAGACCGTGAGTAACCAAAGTTGTCCCCCCTGAGCCCCCACAGCGACGCCTGCAGAGGGAATCCCGAGGCTCCCCCTGACCGCGACTGCCTGAACTCCATTTCCCGACGGCTGGAAAAGACCCTGCACCCGCAGCCCCCAGCACCTAAAGGAACGGAACTCCTGTGCAGGAGTGACCCCCAGGAGGCCCTCTCCCTTGCCCAGGTGGTGGCTACCCCGAGGAGCCCCCCCTTGCCTGCCTGCACCGCTGAAGAGATCCCTTGGTCTCTCATTGAAAACCATTGAAAACCCGACGCGTGTTTGCACGCTGCACCCGGCTGCCCCCGCGCTGCTGAGGGTGTACTTTTTGTGCTGACTTGTGTCCCCCCCAGTGCCCTACAAAACCCCCCTGGTCTGCCCTCCGAAGACGTGGGTACTTACCTGCTGGCAGACCGGAACCGGGGCACCCCCTTCTCTCCATTGAAGCCTATGTGTTTTGGGCACCTCTTTGACCTCTGCACCTGACCGGCCCTGAGCTGCTGGTGTGGTAACTTCGGGGTTGCTCTGAACCCCCAACGGTGGGCTACCTTGGACCCAAACCTGAGACTTGTAAGTGATTTACTTACCTGACAAAACTAACAAAAACTTACCTCCCCCAGGAACTGTGAAAATTGCACTAAGTGTCCACTTTTAAAACAGCTTATTGTGTTTTATGTAAAAAGTATACATGCTAATGTAATGATTCAAAGTTCCTAAAGTACTTACCTGCAATACCTTTCAAATGAGATATTACATGTAGAAATTGAACCTGTGGTTCTTAAAATAAACTAAGAAAAGATATTTTTCTATAACAAAACCTATTGGCCTGGATTTGTCCCTGAGTGTGTGTTCCTCATTTATTGCCTGTGTGTATGTACAACAAATGCTTAACACTACTCCTTTGATAAGCCTACTGCTCGACCACACTACCACAAAATAGAGCATTAGTATTATCTCTTTTTGCCACTATCTTACCTCTATGGGGAACCCTTGGACTCTGTGCATACTATTCCTTACTTTGAAATAGTGCATACAGAGCCAACTTCCTACACTTTCCATTCCATTTTTATCTTTTTTACTTTGGTAGTCATCCATCTTCCGGTTAAAGTAATTCAAAATCAGTAGTACCTTTTGTTTGCACAAATACGAATAATATTTGCATATGTTGTGTATTAAGACTAAAAATTGTTTCTTTTCTTGTTCTGAGTATGCCTGCCTGCTAGGAATCACCCATACTGTTCTCAGAAATTTAGTGTGCAGTATTTATTTTTTATTTGTTTTGTTCCAAGTATGTGATCACCATGTTTAGGCAGTGGTATATTTTCCTGTTGTTCTTGTTATATTTGTGGCACATGCTTGCAATAAAAATAAATAACCGCCATACTAGCTTGCCAAAGCAAGACATATTGGCCTTCGTAAGTTGATGTAATGGGATTGCTTGTTAATGGCCGGCTAACTTCCTTTACTAAAGTATCCAGTGTCACACCTACAGCCCCTCAGGCAGGTACAGAATGATGCAATCAGATTAGATACGAAATTGCAGTAGCAAGAACATGCCATGATGGACAGGAAAGCCTGGCTTAATGTTAAGCATTATGTTTGTTTTACGTTATCTTAGCTGGCCTTAAGACTGCAAATGTCATGCCAACTCTGTCATCAACAGAAGATTTCATAAATCTGTTAGTCCCTAACAGATAAAGCTTTCTTGTAAAGTTACACACTGATCAGGCAGTACTGGTGTGAAATTTGCTTCTCCTTTCTCGGGCAGTATTGCCTTTCAATAGTAAAACAGCAAGTAAACATTTGTGTGTAAATATAAATATATATATATATATGTATGTATGTATATGTATGTATATATATGTATGTATATATATATATATATATGTATGTATATGTATGTATGTATATGTATGTATATATATGTATGTATGTATGTATATGTATGTATATATATGTATGTATATGTATGTATGTATATATATGTATGTATATATATGTATGTATGTATGTATATATATATGTATATATATGTATGTATATATATGTATATATATGTATATATATGTATGTATATATGTATATATGTGTATATATATGTGTATGTGTACGTGTATATGTATATATGTGTGTATATATATGTGTATATATATGTATATGTATGTATATATATGTATGTATATATATATATATGTATGTATATAGCCATTAGCATACCTCATGCAGCTCACTGCTAGTGAGTGTCTTCTAATTCACCTTCTGTCTCCTAGTCTCTTCCAGGGCAGCAGCACTGCTATTTCCTGAATAAGGACGCCCCTCTCCCTGATGGAAGAAGTCTGCAAGGGACCCTGCTCAGTAAAATTCCCTTCCAGCATCCAGGCAATGTTCCTGTCGTCCTTGACCTGATAAGGCATCAAGTTGCCTATAACACTCTAATTGGCAGCTGTGTGAAACGGACCGTGCTAAAAGAAGGTATGCCATTTTACTGACTGGTAAAGGCTTTTATTGGCTTTACATCTTATTAGAGAGTATGGGAAAAGTGTCTCTGCCCTCCCTATTCTTATTGTTAAAACATGCACACAGCCAACCACAGACTTCCATTGCTAAAATGATCACCCACAGGAGGAGGATATGATGGAGAAAGCCAGTGGACACTGGCAAATAGTGGGAGGAAGATTGCCAGCAGTTAGGAAAATGTTGTAGAAAAAGAATCTGTATTTAGATTGGGGGTTGTGGATTGAGGAAAAACAGTGGATGATGGCATATCTTTGGAGATCCATTGCCAGCAAGGAGTATAGTGTTGATTGAGAGAGAGACAGTCAAGGATGAGGATCAGCAGGGGAACAAGGAAATGGGTTGTAATGGTAGGTAGAGTAGTGGATGCTTGAGGCACTGGAAGAAGGGAGAGCTAGTAGTGATAAAGTGATTTGTGATAGAATAGAGCAGAACTACAAGGAATAAGAAATGTATTGCTAAGGATGAACAAGGTTCAAAAGAGCCAATAGATGCAGCATGCCCTTGGAGAGGAAATTCAGCAGACTGGAGGTTGTGATGTGTGGGAGAGCCAGTGTAAGCTGCTGATAATCACAAGAGGTTTGTCAGCAAGGAGAGCCTGCTTGCTAGAGGGACAATGGCTGATATGAGTATTGGGAAAGGATTACCATAATGGAGCAGTAGGTTGTCGTGGGAATAGGGGAACGCCTGCGGATGTTGAAATGTATTAGGAGGGGAATCTCTTCATAGGAAGGGCGTCCTGTGAAGGATGCTGGGCACTTGGAGAGGTACTGCTAGTTTTGAGACCCATTTTAAGTATAAAGGTACAGGCTGTACTCCTGCCTCCGCTAGCTGTCTGGTGTGTCCTCCATCTGCAGTTTCTCTCAGTCCTTGCAAGAAGTGGATTGGATGGAAATGCTTTTAATTTAAGAACTTATGTTTAGAATGAGCAATTTCATATTTAATCTCTGCTTTATGTCTGAAATATCCACAGTTAATGCCATTAACTAACCAGCTCCTTACACTGTTGTTGGCTGTGAACATTGGGGCATGATGGTTAGACGATGTCCACTCCCTCACTTCCGAAAAGGTTGCTAATGTGCCTCCGATCGGATGCGATCTTCGAGTATGTATGCTTTATAACATCCCTCGCCTTTCAAGCCATAACATGCCGTGGTGAAAATATTTTTGTTGTCAGAAAGGACCATTCCTGAAACGACTTCTTATTGTGGCATTTTAATGTTGTAGTTATGGATAAGGCATGTTCAGTCTGTCACTTTTGAGTTGACTCACGTTCAATATAGTGGCTGGGCCCTGTTTCATCCCTTTGAACCTCCCTTACAGTCTAGTACCTTACAAACAGAAGGTTTGGTGCTTAGGTAAGCCAATTATGGGGAGGTTGTCTCATATACTAACATAATAAATCTTCTATGGGGTGAAGCATTGGTTGAGGCCTAAAAGTGGTGGTGTAGGCAATTGATCAGTTGTTGGATGGCCAGTTTAATGATTGTTTAGACTAAAGTGTTCTGCATAGGTACGTGTTGCTGTCTGGCTCTTTCATGTTTTCTAGAAAGCTTTGTGCATTTTTACCCACTGGGCTTGATGATTTCATGAATGTACTTCTTTTTATCTGGGCTCTGGTGTTGGAAGTTACCCATTTTGTTTTACAGTGCCCAGTCTGTGAGGTAGGCCTTTTCTTTTGTACTAGTGTGTGTGGCTGGGTGGAGCGGAAGTTCAAGTGAGTCCTGGAAAGTACTGGGACAGGGAGTTTATACATAACATTTGGGGTTGGTTCCTTCAAAGTGCAAAGATCCTTATACATAATATTTTTCAAGTGTACTGTTAACTATTATCTAAATCATTTTCCCACTGTAAAGTGTTGACTGGGCATTTATGCTGCCTAGTAGTGCCTGCTGTTGTCTGATGTATGCCTCCACTGCTCATCTTTTGGGCTCTTGTCAGTTTCTAAAGGGGAGTAATAGCCTATATCTAATAGACATCTAGCCGCAGATTCCTTAATTTAGAATCTTCGCCAGGCGTGAAACTGGATCCCGATATTTCTTTTCCCATAGTACGTTTGTATGTCAGTAGAGGGCATCGCACAACTCCATATCGACGTCCTCCATCGAATGTAATGTCTGTGGAGCCCGTATAACCCCTCGCCGACGTCAGTTCCTTCTTTTCCACGCTTGCAACGTGGATCCGGTTATGCCGTTTTCAGCCTAGTTCAATGTTTTCAGAGACAAAACAGTGGGCTTTTACTGCCCATGTCTACAGGCTTTAAGCCCTGTAGGGCCTATGGAGGACAAATGTCTGCTATGGACTCCCATTATGTTTGTATGTGTGCCTGGGAGAGCACCATGACACTGAAGAGTGTGACTCATTTCGGCGTCTCCATCCAAAGGCTCTGCAGGAGTGCCGTATGAAGCTTCTAGTGGCGTGGATGTCTGGGCCGACCCATTCTTCATGTTGGTCACAATCTCCTTCTCGTGCCAAGTCCAGTTGTGGGCCCCGTCTTGGAGTCATTGTCGTTGACGTCGTCCTCCTTCAACGTCATGTGGTAAGTCCAGTCGAAGTCTCGAAAGTTATAAACTTCTCCGTGTTTGGCCTCTCACCATTCCTCAGCTGAGGAGTCGAGGCCTGAGTCTGCCCCATGTTTACCTCAGTTTCCAGGGGCCAGAGCGACTATGACTTGGATGCGCGAATTCTACAATTCTCTTCACGCTATTTTGGGGAAATCACCTTTCCCTGGAGTGCCTGTGTACCCCTAGAAGGTGCAAGAGGTCTTGACTGTGTCCACACTGGCGGGCTCGCCCTCGGCTTCAGTTAGGCTTCTGACTTCAGTTGGTGAAGCCATTACACAACCCTTTGGAGTTGACATCTTCGGCACTGGTATCCGATCAGCTGACTTCTGTGACATTTACTGGCACCGATCAACCTAGCGTCCCTTTCCCCGTCTTAAGTTAAGGATTCGCCTTCTCAGCACCGCTTGACATCGGGAACGACGCCAGTCATGTAAGTTATCCCTGACCGCCCTCCACATTCTTGGGAGTCCCCTCATGTTTGTACATCTGAGGGACATGGTGAAGAGGCTATGGATATGTCACACGTTTTACAAGTGGAGCAGCCTTGTGTAAAGGACAGCTGGATAGCTGACCTAGCTACGGCTAGTGGTTTGAATTCTTCCCCTGCCTCAGGCCTACTTTCACCACCTGACCTTGCTAGGGAGACGAGTTCCTCTCTAGCTGACCTGCTCAGAAGGGTTGTTGTGATTTTGGATTTGACACTTCCTTCAGTTGAATGGTCCTCTGATCCTCTCATTGATGTTCTCAATCAAGGACAAATAGGGATTAAGTCATTGGCAAACATAAGCTTCCAGATATCATCAGGGACACTCTTGCCCCTATGATTCAAGATGACCAGCAGGCAGTTAAACTAATCATTCACCTCGCTATGGGTACTACTGATTTTGTGGGTCAGACCATGGCTTCTTCAGTGGCAATACATGGCCATGCGTGGTTTCGCAGAGGCAGTTCAAGCCACAATAATTGACATGTCTTTTGATAATGCCCATTTATTTGGGGCACAGGCATACTCCGCTTTAAGGTGTTTTCGTGACAGTTGGGATGGAACAGCAAATTTGCTTGGTTCCGCTCTTTCGTTGGGTCTAGTTAATACCTCCTGTGCTAGCAGATGAGCCATGTTTTGGCAGTTTTATAAGACTTTTTTCTGTTTTGTCTGTTCCACCTAATGTGGCACCCAGAGGGTGTTCTTGCTTTTAGCAGGTGTTGTTTTTCCTTAAATTGTTAAGTACAACATATTTGGATATTGTCCTAGAAAACCTGTGTAGCAGGTTTCATGCCTGACGTTTTAAGGCTACTTTTATTATTATTATTTATGTATGTGGTGTAAAAGTGGTTGTTCTCCACTCCAGGCTTGTCAGTGACAGCTTCTTAGCTGTCTATTTCTTTTTGAACTTGATCTGAAGTTAATGTTGTTTACTTAACTCTGAAGAAGAGCTGGTGCTCAATAGTCAAAACCTTTATGGTATGTACCTTACCCTAATTAGAGTACTGTTTTGTGTATCCTATGAGCATTTACATATATATTTACACAGTCGGGATTCCTAAGCTTGTGAGGCATTACACCTTTATTTTAGTGGCAGAGTTGCTCTCTCTGCAGAAGGTGACATCTTGTATTCATAAGGTCAAGCATCCCTTATAGGGAACTTGTAATATTAACAACCCTATAAAAGACTCAGTATATTATTTAAGAAATGGGGTTGTGGAGAAGAAGTTCTTCTTCTTCTAATTGGTAATGCAACCTTAGGGTTCTATATAAGGATTATACAACACTAGAGGTGTCTGTTTCCTAAGTCTGTTTTGAACTGTCATACAAGGTAGCTGTTGCTCAGAAAAACTAAACAGGACAAAAGAAAACCAACACCTTGGAGAAACCAAGAACATAAAAAGATAAGCAACAAATCAGAAGGTTGCAACAGACCTGTCTCAAAACAAACAGCATTCAAGACAAACTTCCCCTACACAAACAGAATATACAAATCATCAATCAAAAAAACAACAAAAAAAAGGTACTACTCAGACAGGATTCTAAATGGTAAATCTGCAACTAAAGAATTTTATAAATTTCTCAATGAATTTCGAAAACCTAAACGCATGGAAGGAAGTCATCCCAGTACTCAAGATTTCACAAACAAACTGGCAACTAATTACACACCCAGGGCAGACACACTGGACTCCTATTTAAAACAGAAGAAAACCATCAGCACCAACCGGTTTCCTAAAATCCCCACCAGGAGTAAACCAACCCAGCCTCTGCACTCCTTCAAACAAATATCACAGGCCTTCCGGTTGCCCTTCTGATCTTGTCCACCACACATCTTGAAGAACATTTTTTGATCTACTTCTGTTGCCACACCTGCCTGTAAGAAGAATCTATCAATTTATCCTCCATCCCCACTCTGACTCATCCCAAACACATTCTCCTACTTTCATCTCCAAAATAACCCTGCCTAAGCTCTTCCCTCCTCTACCATATCTAGCTCACCCTAAACCTCCGTTTACTACCATTATCTCCCAAACAACCCTACTAAATTCTCTCATTTATCTCACCTTTGACTCATCCAAAACCACTCCTGCTACTATGATCTCCCTAACCCCTTTCCACAGACCCTCACCTCATCCATCTCTCCTTTACTCATCCCAAGCCTCATCCTATTGCTATAAACTCTTCTGGATTCTTCCTTCCTCTATTACTCTAGTCAATCCAACTAACAAACTTGCATATCATCTGTTAAAATTAACTCATAATAGTACTAATACAGTACTAATATTTCCCTATACTAATCCTCCACTAATTCCTCTTGGGTTTCGGAGTAGCGTGCTACTCACTGAAAAACACTTCAACACCTCGTCAGGGATAGTAAGCGCTATATAAATACAATTACAACATGTAGAAATATATATCACCTAGTCATGGTAGTTATGACCTATTTTCTATAGAAAGAGTATTTTGTTTTGCTGATAACCTTGGCTCCACACTACATAGGTATTTGTGTATTATATTCCCATATATATATATATATGTTCGATGGCACGTGTAGCTGCAGATGCACATGCTATGCATAGTCTGCCATCTAGTGTTGGGCTCGGAGTGTTACAAGTTGTTTTTCTAAGAAGAAGTGTTTTCGAGTCACAGGATCGATTGACTCCTCCTCTTCGGCTCCATTGCGCATGGTCATCGACTCCATGTTACATTGTTTTCTTTCCACCATCGGGTTCGGACGTGTTTCTTTTCGCTCTGATAGTTCGAGTCAGAAAAATTTGAAAGCTCTCTAATTCAAGTCGGTATTGTTTAGATCACGTACCATCTTCCATCAACACTTCGGTACCGTCGGGTCAAACATCTTTACTCGCCCTTCAGGGCGCCCGCGCCCAACTCGGGCCTGGTTGGGCCGACCACGTGGAAGCCTCATTGACCGGACCCCATTCCGCTTTTGTCCTCGGTGCCACACAAAATTTCCCTACTGTAGGAAGTTGGCTCTGTATGCACTATTTCAAAGTAAGGAATAGTATGCACAGAGTCCATGGGTTCCCCTTAGAGGTAAGATAGTGGCAAAAAGAGATAATACTAATGCTCTATTTTGTGGTAGTGTGGTCGAGCAGTAGGCTTATCAAAGGAGTAGTGTTAAGCATTTGTTGTACATACACACAGGCAATAAATGAGGAACACACACTCGGAGACAATTCCAGGCCAATAGGTTTTTGTATAGAAAAATATATTTTCTTAGTTTATTTTATGAACCACAGGTTCAAATTCTACATGTAATACTTTGCATGAAAGGTATTGCAGGTAAGTACTTTAGGAACTTTGAATAATCACAATAGCATATATACTTTTCAAATAAAACACATATAGCTATTTTAAAACTAGACACGTAGTGCAATTTTCACAGTTCCTAGGGGAGTAAGTAATTGTTAGTTCTTGCAGGTAAGTAAACCACCTACGGGGTTCACGTTTGGGTCCAAGGTAGCCCACCGTTGGGGGTTCAGAGCAACCCCAAAGTTACCAAACCAACAGCTCAGGGCCGGTCAGGTGCAGAGTTCAAAGTGGTGCCCAAAACACATAGGCTTCAATGGAGAAGGGGGTGCCCCGGTTCCAGTCTGCCAGCAGGTAAGTACCCGCGTCTTCAGAGGGCAGACCAGGGGGGTTTTGTAGGGCACCGGGGGGGGGACACAAGTTAGCACAGAAAGTACACCCTCAGCAGCACGGGGCGGCCGGGTGCAGTGTGCAAACAAGCGTCGGGTTTGTAATAGGAGTCAATGGGAGACCAGGGGGTCTCTTCAGTGATGCAGGCAGGCAAGGGGGGGGCTCCTCGGGGTAGCCACCACCTGGGCAAGGGAGAGGGCCTCCTGGGGGTCACTCCTGCACTGAAGTTCTGATCCTTCAGGTGCTGGGGGCTGCGGGTGCAGCGTCTTTTCCAGCCGTCGGGATTTTAGAGTCAGGCAGTCGCGGTCAGGGGGAGCCTCGGGATTCCCTCTGCAGGCGTCGCTGTGGGGGCCCAGGGGGGACAACTTTGGTTACTCACAGTCTCGGAGTCGCCGGAGGGTCCTCCCTGAGGTGTTGTTTCTCCACCAGTCGAGTCGGGGTCGCCGGGTGCAGTGTTGCATGTCTCACGCTTCTTGCGGGGATTGCAGGGGTCTTTAAATCTGCTCCTTTGTAACAAAGTTGCAGTCTTTTTGGAGCAGGTCCGCTGTCCTCGGGAGTTTCTTGTTCCTCTTGAAGCAGGGCAGTCCTCTGAGGATTCAGAGGTCGCTGGTCCTGGAGAAAGCGTCGCTGGAGCAGGGTTCTTTAGAAGGCAGGAGACAGGCCGGTAGGACTGGGGCCAAAGCAGTTGGTGTCTTCTTCCTTCTGCAGGGGTTTTCAGCTCAGCAGTCTTCTTCTTCGGTAAGTTGCAGGAATCTGAATTCTCAGGCTCAGGGAAGCCCTTAAATACTAAATTTAAGGGCGTGTTTAGGTCTGGGGGGTTAATAGCCAATGGCTACTAGCCCTGAGGGTGGGTACACCCTCTTTGTGCCTCCTCCCAAGGGGAGGGGGTCACATTCCTATCCCTATTGGGGGAATCCTCCTTCTGCAAGATGGAGGATTTCTAAAAGTTAGTCACTTCAGCTCAGGACACCTTAGGGGCTGTCCTGACTGGCCAGTGACTCCTCCTTGTTGTTCTCATTATCTCCTCCGGCCTTGCCGCCAAAAGTGGGGCCGTGACCGGAGGGGGCGGGCAACTCCACTAGCTGGAGTGCCCTGTGGTGCTGGAACAAAGGGGGTAAGCCTTTGAGGCTCACCGCCAGGTGTTACAGCTCCTGCCTGGGGGAGGTGTTAGCATCTCCACCCAGTGCAGGCTTTGTTACAGGCCACAGAGTGACAAAGGCACTCTCCCCATGTGGCCAGCAACATGTCTCGAGTGTGGCAGGCTGCTAGAACCAGTCAGCCTACACGGGTAGTTGGATTAGGTTTCAGGGGGCACCTCTAAGGTGCCCTCTGGGGTGTATTTTACAATAAAATGTACACTGGCATCAGTGTGCATTTATTGTGCTGAGAAGTTTGATACCAAACTTCCCAGTTTTCAGTGTAGCCATTATGGTGCTGTGGAGTTCGTGTTTGACAAACTCCCAGACCATATACTCTTATGGCTACCCTGCACTTACAATGTCTAAGGTTTTGTTTAGACACTGTAGGGGTACCGTGCTCATGCACTGGTGCCCTCACCTATGGTATAGTGCACCCTGCCTTAGGGCTGTAAGGCCTACTAGAGGGGTGACTTATCTATACTGCATAGGCAGTGTGAGGTTGGCATGGCACCCTGAGGGGAGTGCCATGTCGACTTACTCGTTTTGTTCTCACCAGCACACACAAGCTGGCAAGCAGTGTGTCTGTGCTGAGTGAGGGGTCCCCAGGGTGGCATAAGATATGCTGCAGCCCTTAGAGACCTTCCCTGACATCAGGGCCCTTGGTACCAGGAGTACCAGTTACAAGGGGCTTACCTGGATGCCAGGGTGTGCCAATTGTGGAATCAAAAGTACAGGTTAGGGAAAGAACACTGGTGCTGGGGCCTGGTTAGCAGGCCTCAGCACACTTTCAATTCAAAACATAGCATCAGCAAAGGCAAAAAGTCAGGGGGTAACCATGCCAAGGAGGCATTTCCTTACACCTACACAGACCAACATCTCGTCTGTAATCTGTCTCTCCCCAGACCATCGGGAAGAGAATTGCGAGGCCTGCAGATCCTTCAGTCCGAAGAAAACTCTCTGAGACAGAAGAGCACGGAGACTTGAGATGGCGTCCAAGAGCACCGAACGTCTCGATGTCGAGGAGGAGGAGATCATGCACACGGCAGTCTCCGCCCGAGGGTCCGACTCCGAACAGGAGTCTGAGGAGGACAGACCGATCACGGCAGGACAGGACGTGATTCCGCTGCCCCTGCCCCAGCCAAGCCAAAACATAAGGCCTTTGGAACGCCACTGCCAGAAGGCCATGTGTAAGGAAATGCCTCCTTGGCATGGTTGCCCCCTGACTTTTTGCCTTTGCTGATGCTATGTTTACAATTGAAAGTGTGCTGAGGCCTGCTAACCAGGCCCCAGCACCAGTGTTCTTTCCCTAACCTGTACTTTTGTACCCACAATTGGCAGACCCTGGCATCCAGATAAGTCCCTTGTAACTGGTACTTCTAGTACCAAGGGCCCTGATGCCAAGGAAGGTCTCTAAGGGCTGCAGCATGTCTTATGCCACCCTGGAGACCTCTCACTCAGCACAGACACACTGCTTACCAGCTTGTGTGTGCTAGTGAGGACAAAACGAGTAAGTCGACATGGCACTCCCCTCAGGGTGCCATGCCAGCCTCTCACTGCCTATGCAGTATAGGTAAGACACCCCTCTAGCAGGCCTTACAGCCCTAAGGCAGGGTGCACTATACCATAGGTGAGGGTACCAGTGCATGAGCATGGTACCCCTACAGTGTCTAAACAAAACCTTAGACATTGTAAGTGCAGGGTAGCCATAAGAGTATATGGTCTGGGAGTCTGTCAAACACGAACTCCACAGCACCATAATGGCTACACTGAAAACTGGGAAGTTTGGTATCAAACTTCTCAGCACAATAAATGCACACTGATGCCAGTGTACATTTTATTGTAAAATACACCACAGAGGGCACCTTAGAGGTGCCCCCTGAAACTTAACCGACTATCTGTGTAGGCTGACTAGTTTTAGCAGCCTGCCACAAACCGAGACATGTTGCTGGCCCCATGGGGAGAGTGCCTTTGTCACTCTGAGGCCAGTAACAAAGCCTGCACTGGGTGGAGATGCTAACACCTCTCCCAGGCAGGAATTGTCACACCTGGCGGTGAGCCTCAAAGGCTCACCTCCTTTGTGCCAACCCAGCAGGACACTCCAGCTAGTGGAGTTGCCCGCCCCCTCCGGCCAGGCCCCACTTTTGGCGGCAAGGCCGGAGAAAATAATGAGAATAACAAGGAGGAGTCACTGGCCAGTCAGGACAGCCCCTAAGGTGTCCTGAGCTGAGGTGACTCTAACTTTTAGAAATCCTCCATCTTGCAGATGGAGGATTCCCCCAATAGGGTTAGGATTGTGACCCCCTCCCCTTGGGAGGAGGCACAAAGAGGGTGTACCCACCCTCAGGGCTAGTAGCCATTGGCTACTAACCCCCCAGACCTAAACACGCCCTTAAATTTAGTATTTAAGGGCTACCCTGAACCCTAGAAAATTAGATTCCTGCAACAAGAAGAAGGACTGCCCAGCTGAAAACCCCTGCAGCGGAAGACCAGAAGACGACAACTGCCTTGGCTCCAGAAACTCACCGGCCTGTCTCCTGCCTTCCAAAGATCCTGCTCCAGCGACGCCTTCCGAAGGGAACAGCGACCTCGACATCCTCTGAGGACTGCCCCTGCTTCGAAAAGACAAGAAACTCCCGAGGACAGCGGACCTGCTCCAAGAAAAGCTGCAACTTTGTTTCCAGCAGCTTTAAAGAACCCTGCAAGCTCCCCGCAAGAAGCGTGAGACTCGCAACACTGCACCCGGCGACCCCGACTCGGCTGGTGGAGACCCGACACCTCAGGAGGGACCCCAGGACTACTCTGATACTGTGAGTACCACAACCTGTCCCCCCTGAGCCCCCACAGCGCCGCCTGCAGAGGGAATCCCGAGGCTTCCCCTGACCGCGACTCTTTGAACCTAAAGTCCCGACGCCTGGGAGAGACCCTGCACCCGCAGCCCCCAGGACCTGAAGGACCGGACTTTCACTGGAGAAGCGACCCCCAGGAGTCCCTCTCCCTTGCCCAAGTGGAGGTTTCCCCGAGGAATCCCCCCCTTGCCTGCCTGCAGCGCTGAAGAGATCCCGAGATCTCTCATAGACTAACATTGCGAACCCGACGCTTGTTTCTACACTGCACCCGGCCGCCCCCGCGCCGCTGAGGGTGAAATTCCTGTGTGGGCTTGTGTCCCCCCCGGTGCCCTACAAAACCCCCCTGGTCTGCCCTCCGAAGACGCGGGTACTTACCTGCAAGCAGACCGGAACCGGGGCACCCCCTTCTCTCCATTCTAGCCTATGTGTTTTGGGCACCACTTTGAACTCTGCACCTGACCGGCCCTGAGCTGCTGGTGTGGTGACTTTGGGGTTGCTCTGAACCCCCAACGGTGGGCTACCTTGGACCAAGAACTGAACCCTGTAAGTGTCTTACTTACCTGGTAAAACTAATCAAAACTTACCTCCCCTAGGAACTGTGAAAATTGCACTAAGTGTCCACTTTTAAAACAGCTATTTGTCAATAACTTGAAAAGTATACATGCAATTTTGATGATTTGAAGTTCCTAAAGTACTTACCTGCAATACCTTTCGAATGAGATATTACATGTAGAATTTGAACCTGTGGTTCTTAAAATAAACTAAGAAAAGATATTTTTCTATATAAAAACCTATTGGCTGGATTTGTCTCTGAGTGTGTGTACCTCATTTATTGTCTATGTGTATGTACAACAAATGCTTAACACTACTCCTTGGATAAGCCTACTGCTCGACCACACTACCACAAAATAGAGCATTAGTATTATCTATTTTTACCACTATTTTACCTCTAAGGGGAACCCTTGGACTCTGTGCATGCTATTCCTTACTTTGAAATAGCACATACAGAGCCAACTTCCTACACCATGGCTCTACCCGTAAAAAGACCTTTGGTGATAAACCAACAACTTCGGCACCGAAAAAGACCGCGCCATCTAAGCCGTCGGACTCAAGCCGAAGCTCTGTCTCTGAGACTACCAAGCATCGATCGTTCGAGTCGAAACCTCGAAAATAGTTTTCGGAGCCGAGGCCCTCATTCACGCCCAGCCTTTCGATACCGAAAAAAACAGCTTCAGAGACGAAAAGGTCAATTTATACGGAGGAACATGGACTTTCGCAAGCACTCAAAGAAAGCCATAAAATCACTGAGGAACATTCACAAATGGAGGCTATAGATGAAAGGCAAACCAGGATTCACATCCACAAGGACAGTGGCAGAATTAAAACAGCACCTCCTCTAAAGCCTAAGAGGAAATTAGCCTTCCAAGAACAATTGGACACTGATCAGCCACCAGCTAACGTGCCAAAGTCTAAAGAGAAACCTCTGCCTCCTCAATTTTCTCCTCCTCAGTCTCCTCCTCACTCTTCTCATTTGCTTATCTCTCCCTGTAGGAAGTTGACTCTGTATGTACTATTTCAAAGTAAGAAATAGCATGCACAGAGTCCAAGATTTCCCCTTAGAGGTAAGATAGT
Source organism: Pleurodeles waltl (assembly GCF_031143425.1). Taxonomy (NCBI): domain Eukaryota; kingdom Metazoa; phylum Chordata; class Amphibia; order Caudata; family Salamandridae; genus Pleurodeles; species Pleurodeles waltl. The sequence continues at coordinate 103,979,494 of NC_090445.1, forward strand.
GGCAAAAAGAGATAATGCTAATGCTCTCTTTTGTGGTACTGTGGTCGAGCAGTAGGCTTATCAGCGGGTAGTGTTAAGCATTTGTTGTACACACATAGGCAATAAATGAGGAACACACACTCAGACAATTCCAGGCCAATAGATTTTTATATAGAGAAATATATTTTCTTAGTTTATTTTAAGAACCACAGGTTGAAGGTTTACAAACAATACTTTAAATGAAAGGTATTTCACGCAGGTATCTTAGGAACTTTGAATCATCACAATAGCATGTACAGTTTTGGCAAAAATGGCAATAAGCTATTTTAAAATTGGACACAGTGCAAAATTCAACAGTTCCTGGGGGACGTAAGTATTTGTTAGGTTCACAGGTAAGTAAAGCACTTACAGGGTTCAAAGTTGGGTCCAAGGTAGCCCACCGTTGGGGGTTCAAGGCAACCCCAAAGTTACCACACCAGCAGCTCAGGGCCGATCAGGTGCAGAGGTCAAAGTGGTGCCCAAAACACATAGGCTTCAATGGAAATAGGGGTGCCCCGGTTCCAGTTTGCCAGCAGGTAAGTACCCATGACATCGGAGGGCAGACCAGTGGGGTTTTGTAGGGCACCGTAGGGGACATAAGTCAGCACAGAAAGTACACCCTCAGCGGCACAGGGGCGGCCGGGTGCAGAGTGCAAACAGGCATCGGGTTCGCAATAGGTTTCAATGGGAGACCCAGGGGTCTCTTCAGCGATGCAGGCAAGGGGGGGCTCCTCAGGGTAGCCACCACCTGGGCCAGGAAGAGGGCCGCCTGGGGGTCGCTCCTGCACTGGAGGTCGGATCCTTCAGGTCCTGGGGCCTGCGGGTGCAGTGTGTTTACCAGGCGTTGGGTTCTTTGAAGCAGGCAGGCGCGGTCAGGGGGAGCCTCTGGATTCCCTCTGCAGGCATCGCTGTGGGGGCTCAGGGGGGTCAACTCTGGCTACTCACGGGCTCGCAGTCATCGGGGAGTCCTCCCTGTAGAGTGATGGTTTTCCGCAGGTCGAGCCGGGGGCGTCGGGTGCAGAGTGGAAAGTCTCACGCTTCCGGCGGGAAATGTGTGGTCTTTAAAAGTTGCTTCTTTGTTGCAAAGTTGCAGTCTTTGTGGAACAGGGCCGCTGTCCTCCGGAGTTTCTTGGTCCTTTTAGATGCAGGGTAATCCTCTGCGGCTTCAGAGGTCGCTGGACCCTTGGGGGGCGCGTCGCTGATGCAGTTTCTCTTGAAGTGGGGAGACAGGCCGGTAGGGCTGGGGCCAAAGCAGTTGGTGTCTCCGTCTTCTCTGCAGGGCTTCAGGTCAGCAGTCCTTCTTCATCTTCAGGTTGCAGGAATCTAGTTTCCTAGGTTCTGGGGAGCCCCTAAATACTGAATTTAGGGGTGTGTTTAGGTCTGGGAGGCCAGTAGCCAGTGGCTACTGTCCTTGAGGGTGGCTACACCCTCTTTGTGCCTCCTCCCTGAGGGGAGGGGGGCACATCCCTATTCCTATTGGGGGAATCCTCCAAAATCAAGATGGAAGATTTCTAAAGGCAGGGGTCACCTCAGCTCAGGACACCTTAGGGGCTGTCCTGACTGGTGGGTGACTCCTCCTTGTTTTTCTCATTATCTCCCCTGGACTTGCCGCCAAAAGTTGGGGGCTGTGTCCAGGGGGCGGGTGTAGGGGGTTGTCTCTGTATGCACTATTTCAAAGTAAGGAATAGTATGCACAGAGTCCAAGGGTTCCCCTTAGAGGTAAGATAGTGGCAAAAAGAGATAATACTAATGCTCTATTTTGTGGTAGTGTGGTCGAGCAGTAGGCTTATCAAAGGAGTAGTGTTAAGCATTTGTTGAACATACACACAGGCAATAAATGAGGAACACACACTCAGAGACAAATCCAGGCCAGTAGGTTTTGTTATAGAATAATATCTTTTCTTAGTTTATTTTAAGAACCACAGGTTCGAATTCTACATGTAATATCTCATTTGAAAGGTATTGCAGGTAAGTACTTTAGGAACTTTGAATAATTACAGTAGCATATATACTTTTCACATAAAACACAAATAGCTGTTTTAAAAGTGGACACTTAGTGCAATTTTCACAGTTCCTGGGGGGAGGTAAGTTATTGTTAGTTTTAGCAGGTAAGTAAATCACTTACAAGTCTCAGGTTTGGGTCCAAGGTAGCCCACCGTTGGGGGTTCAGAGCAACCCCAAAGTTACCACACCAGCAGAACAGGGCCGGTCAGGTGCAGAGGTCAAAGAGGTGCCCAAAACACATAGGCTTCAATGGAGAGAAGAGGGTGCCCCGGTTCCAGTCTGCCAGCAGGTAAGTACCCGTGTCTTCGGAGGGCAGACCAGGGGGGTTTTGTAGGGCACCGGGGGGGACACAAGTCAGCACAAAAAGTACACCCTCAGCAGCGCGGGGGCGGCCGGGTGCAATGTGCAAACACGCGTCGGGTTTTCAATGGTTTTCAATGAGAGACCAAGGGGTCTCTTCAGCGGTGCAGGCAGGCAAGGGGGGGGCTCCTCGGGGTAGCCACCACCTGGGCAAGGGAGAGGGCCTCCTGGGGATCACTCCTGCACAGAAGTTCCGTTCCTTCAGGTGCTGGGGGCTGCGGGTGCAGGGTCTTTTCCAGCCGTCGGGACTTTAGGATCAGGCAGTCGCGGTCAGGGGGAGCCTCGGGATTCCCTCTGCAGGCATCGCTGTGGGGGCTCAGGGGGGACAACTTTGGTTACTCACGGTCTCGGAGTCGGCGGAGGGTCCTCCCTGAGGTGTTGGTTCTCCACCAGTCGAGTCGGGGTCGCCGGGTGCAGTGTTGCAAGTCTCACGCTTCTTGCGGGGATTTGCAGGGGTCTTTAAATCTGCTCCTCTGTAACAAAGTTGCAGTTCTTTTGGAGCAGTGCCGCTGTCCTCAGGAGTTTCTGGTCTTTCTTGAAGCAGGGCAGTCCTCTGAGGATTCAGAGGTCGCTGGTCCTTGGGAAAGCGTCGCTGGAGCAGGTTTCTTTGGAAGGCAGGAGACAGGCCGGTAGGTCTGGGGCCAAAGCAGTTGGTGTCTTCTTCTCTTCCTCTGCAGGGGTCTTTCAGCTCAGCAGTCCTCTTCTTCTCGTAAGTTGCAGGAATCTAAATTCTTAGGTTCAGGGGAGCCCTTAAATACTAAATTTAAGGGCGTGTTTAGGTCTGGGGGGTTAGTAGCCAATGGCTACTAGCCCTGAGGGTGGGTACACCCTCTTTGTGCCTCCTCCCAAGGGGAGGGGGCTCACATTCCTATCCCTATTGGGGGAATCCTCCATCTGCAAGATGGAGGATTTCTAAAAGTCAGTCTCACCTCAGCTCAGGACACCTTAGGGGCTGCCCTGACTGGCCAGTGACTCCTCCTTGTTTTTCTCATTATCTCCTCCTGGACTTGCCGCCAAAAGTGGGGGCTGTGTCCAGGGGGCAGGCATCTCCACTAGCTGGAGTGCCCTGGGGCATTGTAACACGAAGCTTGAGCCCTTGAAGCTCACTGCTAGGTGTTACAGTTCCTGCAGGGGGGAGGTGTGAAGCACCTCCACCCAGAGCAGGCTTTGTTTCTGTCCTCCGAGGGCACAAAGGCTCTCACCGCATGAGGTCAGAAACTCGTCTCTCAGCAGCAGGCTGGCACAGACCAGTCAGTCCTGCACTGAACAATTGGGTAAAATACAGGGGGCATCTCTAAGATGCCCTCTGTGTGTTTTTTTTTTTTTAATAAATCCAACACTGGCATCAGTGTGGGTTTATTATTCTGAGAAGTTTGATACCAAACTTCCCTGTATTCAGTGTAGCCATTATGGAGCTGTGGAGTTAGATTTTGACAAACTCCCAGACCATTTACTTAATATGGCCACAACTGTGCTTACAATGTCTAACAATAGACTGGGACACTGTAGGGGCATAATGCTCATGCAGCTATGCCCTCACCTGTGGTATAGTGCACCCTGCCTTAGGGCTGTAAGGCCTGCTAGAGGGGTGACTTACCTATGCCACAGGCAGTATTTTGTGTGCATGGCATCCTGAGGGGGATGTCATGTCGACTTTGCCTTTTTCTCCCCACCAATACACACAATCTGCAATGGCAGTGTGCATGTGTTATGTGAGTGGTTCCTTAGGGTGGCACAACATATGCTGCAACCCTTAGGGACCTTCCCTGGTCACAGGGCCCTTGTTACCACTGGTACCTTTTAAAATGGACTTATCTGTGTGCCAGGGGTGTGCCAATTGTGGAAACAATGGTACATTTTAGGTGAAAGAACACTGGTGCTGGGGCCTGGTTAGCAGGGTCCCAGCACACTTCTCAGTCAAGTCAGCATCAGTATCAGGCTAAAAGTGGGGGGTAACTGCAACAGGGAGCCATTTCCTTACACACACCCTCCCCCTACTGTGCAATCTGCTGTACATTTATTTGATTCACAGCACAACAATGTGGATCCATGTGATCTTTATGATCCAGATCCCATTCCGGATAACAACCCAGACTGTTATCCCTCTAAGCCATCACCACCAGATGATAGTACAGGATATACTCGGGTCATAGCTAGGGCGGCATCCTATCACAATGTCGCCATGCACACTGAGCCGTTAGAGGATGACTTCCTTTTTAACACACTCTCCTCTACACTTACCACCTATCAGTCGCTTCCCATGCTCCCAAGCATGTTAAAGCATGCTGATCAAATATTCCAGGAACCAGTCAAAGCCAGAATAATTACTCCTAGAGTGGAGAAAAGTATAAGCCACCACCCTCTGATCCTGCCTTTATCACACAACAATTGCCTCCGGACTCTGTAGTGGTAAGCGAAGCTAGGGAAAGAGCAAACTCGCAGTCATCAGTGGATGCACCCCCACCGGACAAGGAGAGCAGAAAGATTGATGCTGCGGGCAAAAGGGTGGCATAACAGGCAGCCAACCAGTGGAGGATAGCCAACTCCCAGGCATTGTTGGCTAGATATGAGAGAGCCCACTGGGATGAGATGAAAGATATAATACATCTCCCCAAAGACCAACAAAAAAGGGCGCAACAGATAGTTGAGGAAGGGCAGGCTATCACAAACAATCAGATCAGCCCAGCCCTAGACTCTGCAGACACAGCAGCTAGAGCAATCAACACTGCGGTCAACATACGAAGACACGCATGGCTTAGGTCTTCAGGATTTAAGCCTGAAATTCAACAGGCGGTCCTCAATATGCCGTTTAACCAAAAACAGCTCTTTGGCCCTGAGGTAGACACGGCTATTGAAAAAATGAAAAAGGATTTTGACACAGCTAAAGCCATGGGTGCTTTGTATACAACGCAATACAGGGGATCCTTTTGTAAGCCCCAATACAGAGGTGTATTTAGAACCCAAACACCTGAGGCATCCACCTCACCAACAAAGTCTGCCTACCAACCTCAATATCAAAGAGGTGGGTTCAAAAACACTTACAGAGGCCAGTACCCCAGAGGCAGGGGAAAATATCAGTCAACAAAGCAAGCCTCACAACAGCCAAAGCAGTGACTTAATCCATCCCTTCCTAACTCACACCTCACCTGTGGGGGGGGGGGGGGGTGGACTGCAAAGGTTCCACACTAATTGGCTACCCATCACAACAGACAACTGGGTATGATCAATCATTCCGCAATGGCTACTGCATAGAAATGGCATAAATTCCACCAAATATTCCACCAAAACCACACAACCTTTCCACACAACATCTCGCCCTGTTGCAAGAGGAAGTAAAATCTCTATTACTCAAACAAGCAATAGAGCCAGTGCCACAAAATCATTAGGAACAGGAGTTTACTCACTGTAATTCCTCATTCCCAAAAAGGACGGAACCTTAAGGCCAATATTAGATCTCAGAACCCTCAATCTTTACATCCTGTCAGAACATTTTCACATGGTAACACTACAGGATGTTGTCCCGCTACTTCAACAGCACGATTTCATGGCAACGTTAGACCTCAAAGATGCATATTTTCACATACCCATCCATCCAGCGCACACAGAAAATATCTTGGGTTTGTAATTCAGGGAAACCATTATCAGTTCAAAGTGTTACCCTTCGGAATAACAGCTCCCAGAGTATTCACAAAATGCCTGGCGGTAGTTGCAGCCTTCCTAAGAAGTCAACACATTCATGTCTTCCCATATCTCGACGATTGGCTAATAAAATCCAACAGTCATACACAATGTCAAAAACATACGCATTATGTAATACAAACCCTACACAACCTAGGGTTCTCCATAAACTACTAAAAATCACACCTACAACGTGCACCAATTCAACAGTATTTAGGAGCCACACTAAATACCAAACAGCGTTTGCAAGCCCAGGTCCACAAAGAATACAACCATTTCGCAATATATTGACGCAAATACAGCCATCCCAACAGCACACTGTCAAATTCGTCATGAAACTGTTGGGCATGATGGCATCCTGTATCGCCATTGTCCCACATGCAAGACTAAACATGTGGCCTTTACAACAGTGCCTTGCACAACAATGGTCGCAGACACAGGGTCAACTTGTCGATCTAGTGTTGATAGACCGCCAGACATGCATATGACTTCAGTGGTGGAATTCCACAAACCTAAACAAAGGGCGGCCATTTCAAGACCCCGTGCCTCAGACCATACTTACAACAGATGCATCAATGATTGGCTGGGGGGCGCACCTCAACAATCACAACATTCAAGGACAATGGGACACCAAACACAAACAGTTACACATAAATCACCTAGCATTGCTAGCTGTATTCCTAGTACTCCAAGCTTTCAGCCTCTTCTCACTCACAAGAACATCCTTATCAAAACAGACAACATGACAACAATGTATTATCTAAACAAACAAGGAGGGACCCATTCGTCCCAACTCTCCCTCCTAGCCCAAAAGATTTGGCATTGGGCAGTCCACAACAATATTCGCCTAGTAGCACAGTACATTCCAGGTATACACAACCAATTGGCAGATGTTCCCAGCCTGAGATCATCAACAAACACACGAGTGGGAGATTCATCCTCAAGTGCTTCAGCTGTACTTTCACCATTGGGGAGCACCAGACATAGATCTATTCGCCAACAGCAAAAACACAAAATGTCAAAACTTTGCATCCAGGTACCCACATCCCCTATCCAAGGGCAATGCTCCGTGGATAAATTGGTCAGGGATATTTGCTTACGCTTTTCCCCTTCTCCCGTTAATTCCATTTCTAGTCAACAAACTACGTCAAAACAAACTCATACTCATAGCGCCAACGTGGGCACATCAACCCTGCTACACAACACTATTAGACCTGTCAGTAGTACCACATATCAAACTCCCAAACAGACCAGATCTGTTAACACAAAACAAACAACTGATCAGGCATCCACATCCCAACATACTCAATCTAGCGATTTGGCTCCTGAAGTCATGGAGTTTGGGTATCTACAACTACCAACTGAATGTGTGGAAGTAATTAAACAAGCAAGAAAACCCACTACCAGGCAGTGCTCTGCAAACAAATGGAAAATATTTGTGTATTACTGTCAATCTAAACAAATAACCCTTCTTGCAGCATCATTGGAAGACATTGTATGTTATTTGCTTCATTTGCAAAAAACAAACTTAGCTTATTCATCCATAAAAATACATCTCACTGCAATCTGCATACTTGCAAAATATACAACACAGCTCTTTACTTAGAGTTCCTGTTATCAAAGCCTTCGTGGAAGGATTAAAACACATCATTCCACCTAGAACGCCTCCAGTGCCTTCCTGGAATTTAAACATAGTGCTCACACGACTTATGGGTCCACCATTTGAACCTATGCACTCATGCCAGATTCATTACCTAACATGGAAAGTTGCCTTCCTAGTCACAATTACTTCATTAAGAAGAGTTAGTGAAATCCAAGCTTTCACAATTCAAGAACCGTTTATACAAGTACACAAACATAAAGTTGTACTTCGAACAAACCCAAGATTACTCCCAAAAGTTATATCACCGTTTCATATCAATCCAACAGTGGAACTACCAGTCTTCTTCCCACAGCCAGACTCTGTAGCAGAAAGAGCCCTGCATACATTAGATATTAAAAGAGCCTTAATGTATTACATAGATAGAACAAAATCATTTAGGGAAACCAAACAGTTATTTGTGGCGTTCCAAAAACCACATACTGGTAACCCTATTTCAAAACAAGGTTTAGCAATATGGATAGTAAAATGCATCCAGGCATGTTACCTTAAAGCTAAAAGGCAGCTCTTAGTTACACCTAAGGCACATTCCACACGGAAAAAAGGGGCCACGATGGCTTTCTTAGGAAATATACCAATGGCCGAAATTTGTAAAGCAGCCACTTGGTCAACACTGCATACATTTACCAAGCATTACTGTGTAGATGTGTTAGCAACACAGCAAGCCACAGTAGCTCAATGTAAGGAAATGCCTCCTTGGCATGGTTGCCCCCTGACTTTTTGCCTTTGCTGATGCTATGTTTACAATTGAAAGTGTGCTGAGGCCTGCTAACCAGGCCCCAGCACCAGTGTTCTTTCCCTAACCTGTACTTTTGTATCCACAATTGGCAGACCCTGGCATCCAGATAAGTCCCTTGTAACTGGTACTCCTAGTACCAAGGGCCCTGATGACAAGGAAGGTCTCTAAGGGCTGCAGCATGTCTTATGCCACCCTGGAGACCTCTCACTCAGCACAGACACACTGCTTGCCAGCTTGTGTGTGCTAGTGAGGACAAAACGAGTAAGTCGACATGGCACTCCCCTCAGGGTGCCATGCCAGCCTCTCACTGCCTATGCAGTATAGGTAAGACACCCCTCTAGCAGGCCTTACAGCCCTAAGGCAGGGTGCACTATACCATAGGTGAGGGTACCAGTGCATGAGCATGGTACCCCTACAGTGTCTAAACAAAACCTTAGACATTGTAAGTGCAGGGTAGCCATAAGAGTATATGGTCTGGGAGTCTGTCAAACACGAACTCCACAGCACCATAATGGCTACACTGAAAACTGGGAAGTTTGGTATCAAACTTCTCAGCACAATAAATGCACACTGATGCCAGTGTACATTTTATTGTAAAATACACCCCAGAGGGCACCTTAGAGGTGCCCCCTGAAACTTAACCGACTATCTGTGTAGGCTGACTAGTTTTAGCAGCCTGCCACAAACCGAGACATGTTGCTGGCCCCATGGGGAGAGTGCCTTTGTCACTCTGAGGCCAGTAACAAAGCCTGCACTGGGTGGAGATGCTAACACCTCCCCCAGGCAGGAATTGTCACACCTGGCGGTGAGCCTCAAAGGCTCACCTCCTTTGTGCCAACCCAGCAGGACACTCCAGCTAGTGGAGTTGCCCGCCCCCTCCGGCCAGGCCCCACTTTTGGCGGCAAGGCCGGAGAAAATAATGAAAAAAACAAGGAGGAGTCACTGGCCAGTCAGGACAGCCCCTAAGGTGTCCTGAGCTGAAGTGACTCTAACTTTTAGAAATCCTCCATCTTGCAGATGGAGGATTCCCCCAATAGGGTTAGGATTGTGATCCCCCTCCCCTTGGGAGGAGGCACAAAGAGGGTGTACCCACCCTCAGGGCTAGTAGCCATTGGCTACTAACCCCCCAGACCTAAACACGCCCTTAAATTTAGTATTTAAGGGCTACCCTGAACCCTAGAAAATGAGATTCCTACAACTACAAGAAGAAGGACTGCCTAGCTGAAAACCCCTGCAGAGGAAGACCAGAAGACGACAACTGCCTTGGCTCCAGAAACTCACCGGCCTGTCTCCTGCCTTCCAAAGAACTCTGCTCCAGCGACGCCTTCCAAGGGACCAGCGACCTCTGAATCCTCTGAGGACTGCCCTGCTTCGAAAAAGACAAGAAACTCCCGAGGACAGCGGACCTGCTCCAAAAAGACTGCAACTTTGTTTCAAGGAGCAGCTTTAAAGACCCTGCAATCTCCCCGCAAGAAGCGTGAGACTTGCAACACTGCACCCGGCGACCCCGACTCGGCTGGTGGAGAACCAACACCTCAGGAGGGACCCCAGGACTACTCTGATACTGTGAGTACCAAAACCTGTCCCCCCTGAGCCCCCACAGCGCCGCCTGCAGAGGGAATCCCGAGGCTTCCCCTGACCGCGACTCTTTGAACCTAAAGTCCCGACGCCTGGGAGAGACCCTGCACCCGCAGCCCCCAGGACCTGAAGGACCGGACTTTCACTGGAGAAGTGACCCCCAGGAGTCCCTCTCCCTTACCCAAGTGGAGGTTTCCCCGAGGAATCCCCCCCTTGCCTGCCTGCAGCGCTGAAGAGATCCCGAGATCTCTCATAGACTAACATTGCGAACCCGACGCCTGTTCCTACACTGCACCCGGCCGCCCCCGCGCTGCTGAGGGTGAAATTTCTGTGTGGACTTGTGTCCCCCCCGGTGCCCTACAAAACCCCCCTGGTCTGCCCTCCGAAGACGCGGGTACTTACCTGCAAGCAGACCGGAACCGGGGCACCCCCTTCTCTCCATTCTAGCCTATGTGTTTTGGGCACCACTTTGAACTCTGCACCTGACCGGCCCTGAGCTGCTGGTGTGGTGACTTTGGGGTTGCTCTGAACCCCCAACGGTGGGCTACCTTGGACCAAGAACTAAGCCCTGTAAGTGTCTTACTTACCTGGTTAACCTAACAAATACTTACCTCCCCTAGGAACTGTGAAAATTGCACTAAGTGTCCACTTTTAAAACAGCTATTTGTGAATAACTTGAAAAGTATACATGCAATTTTGATGATTTGAAGTTCCTAAAGTACTTACCTGCAATACCTTTCGAATGAGATATTACATGTAGAATTTGAACCTGTGGTTCTTAAAATAAACTAAGAAAATATATTTTTCTATATAAAAACCTATTGGCTGGATTTGTCTCTGAGTGTGTGTACCTCATTTATTGTCTATGTGTATGTACAACAAATGCTTAACACTACTCCTTGGATAAGCCTACTGCTCGACCACACTACCACAAAATAGAGCATTAGTATTATCTCTTTTTGCCACTATCTTACCTCTAAGGGGAACCCTTGGACTCTGTGCATGCTATTCCTTACTTTGAAATAGCACATACAGAGCCAACTTCCTACATTGGTGGATCAGCGGTGGGGTACAAGACTTTGCATTTGCTGGACTACTCAGCCAATACCTGATCACACGACAAATTCCAAAATTGTCATTAGAAATTCATTTTTGCAATTTGAAAGTTTTCTAAATTCTTAAAAGTCCTGCTAGGGCCTGGTGTGTTAAGTCCCTGTTTAGCATTGTCTTTTAAAGTTAAAAAGTTTGTTAAAAGTTTGAAATTAGATTCTAGAAACAGTTTTAGATTCTTTAAAAAGTCTTCCAACTTTTAGAAAAATAATGTCTGATACAGAGATGAATGTGGTGGAACTCGACACCACACCTTACCTCCATCTTAAGATGAGGGAGCTAAGGTCTCTCTTTAATATCAAAAAAATAACCATTGGCTCCAGACCTACCAAAATTCAGCTCCAGGAGCTGTTGGCAGAGTTTGAAAAAGCCAACCCCTCTGATGATGACATCACAGAGGAAGAAATTAGTGACTTGGAGGCCAATGTCCCTCCTCCAGTCCTAAATAGGGAGAACAGGACCCCTCAAGTCCTGTCTCCAACTGTGTTAGTCAGAAATGGTGAGTCCCTCACAGGAGGGTCCCACATTTCTGAAATCACTGAGGATGCTCTCAGTGAAGATGACCTCCTGTTAGCCAGGATGGCCAAAAGATTGGCTTTAGAGAGACAGCTCCTAGCCATAGAAAGGGAAAGACAAGAGATGGGCCTAGGACCCATCAATGGTGGCAGCAATATAAATAGGGTCAGAGATTCTCCTGACATGTTAAAAATCCCCAAAGGGATTGTGACAAAATTTGAAGATGGTGATGACATCACCAAGTGGTTCACAGCTTTTGAGAGGGCTTGTGTAACCAGAAAAGTGAACAGATCTCACTGGGGTGCTCTCCTTTGGGAAATGTTCACTGGAAAGTGTAGGGATAGACTCCTCACACTCTCTGGAAAAGATGCAGAATCTTATGACCTCATGAAGGGTACCCTGATTGAGGGCTTTGGTTTCTCCACTGAGGAGTACAGGATTAGGTTCAGGGGGGCTCAAAAATCCTCGAGCCAGACCTGGGTTGACTTTGTTGACTACTCAGTGAAAACACTAGATGGTTGGATTCAAGGCAGTGGTGTAAGTAATTATGATGGGCTGTACAATTTATTTGTGAAAGAACACCTGTTAAGTAATTGTTTCAATGATAAACTGCATCAGCATCTGGTAGACCTAGGACCAATTTCTTCCCAAGAATTGGGAAAGAAGGCGGACCATTGGGTCAAGACAAGGGTGTCCAAGACTTCAACAGGGGGTGACCAAAAGAAAGGGGTCACAAAGACTCCCCAGGGGAAGGGTGATGAGACAACCAAAACTAAAAATAGTAAAGAGTCTTCTACAGGCCCCCAAAAACCTGCACAGGAGGGTGGGCCCAGAGCCTCTTCACAAAACAATGGGTACAAGGGTAAAAACTTTGATCCCAAAAAGGCCTGGTGTCATAGCTGTAAACAGCATGGACACCAAACTGGAGACAAGGCCTGTCCCAAGAAAGGTTCCACTCCAAACTCCCATCCAGGTAACACTGGTATGGCTAGTCTCCAAGTGGGATCAACAGTGTGCCCGGAGCAAATCAGGGTCCACACTGAAGCTACTCTAGTTTCTGAGGGTGGGGTGGATTTAGCCACACTAGCTGTCTGGCCGCCTAACATGCAAAAATACAGACAGCAACTCTTAATTAATGGGACTAGAATAGAGGGCCTGAGGGATACAGGTGCCAGTGTCACCATGGTGACAGAGAAACTGGTTTCCCCTGGCCAATACCTGACTGGAAAAACTTACACAGTCACCAACGCTGACAATCAGAGAAAAGTACATCCCATGGCAATGGTTACTTTAGAATGGGGAGGGGTCAATGGCCTGAAACAGGTGGTGGTCTCCTCAAATATCCCAGTGGACTGTCTGCTTGGAAATGACCTGGAGTCCTCAGCATGGGCTGAGGTAGAACTAAAAACCCATGCAGCAATGCTGGGTATCCCTGAACTGGTGTGTGTGAAAACAAGAGCACAGTGCAAGGCACAGGGTGAACAAGTAGAGCTGGAGTCTGGAAGAATGGCCCAGCCTACCAAGAGAACAGGAAAGTCAGTTGGGAAACCAACTGCAACACAGCAAAAGAAAGGGAACCTCTCTTCTCAGGAAGAAGTTCTGCCCTCTGAGGGAACTGAGCCTTTGGAGCTTGAACCTTATCAGGTTGAGCTCTTAGGCCCAGGGGGACTCTCAAGGGAGGAGCTGTGTAAGGGACAAGAAACCTGTCCCTCTCTTGAAGGCCTTAGGCAGCAAGCTGCTGAAGAGTCCAAAGGCAAGAAAAATGGAACGCATAGGGTCTATTGGGAAGATGGACTCCTGTACACTGAGGCCAGCGACCCCAAACCTGGTGCCACTAGGAGAGTGGTAGTGCCTCAGCTGTTCAGGAAGTTCATCCTAACATTGGCCCATGACATTCCCCTTGCTGGACATTTGGGACAAACCAAGATGTGGGAGAGGTTAGTCAACCACTTCTACTGGCCCAATATGTCCAACATGGTTAAGGAGTTTTGCCTCTCCTGCCCCACCTGTCAAGCCAGTGGTAAGACAGGTGGACATCCAAAGGCCCCCCTCATTCCACTTCCAGTGGTGGGGGTTCCCTTTGAAAGAGTGGGTGTGGACATAGTTGGTCCACTGGAACCTCCCACAGCCTCAGGAAATATGTATATCCTGGTAGTAGTGGATCATGCTACCAGGTATCCTGAAGCTATTCCCCTTAGGTCGACTACTGCCCCTGCAGTAGCCAAGGCCCTCATTGGTATCTTTACCAGAGTGGGTTTCCCTAAGGAGGTGGTGTCTGACAGAGGTACCAACTTCATGTCAGCATACCTAAAGCACATGTGGAATGAGTGTGGAGTGACTTATAAATTCACTACACCATACCATCCACAAACTAATGGCTTGGTTGAGAGATTCAACAAGACATTAAAAGGCATGATCATGGGGCTCCCAGAAAAACTCAAAAGGAGATGGGATGTCCTCTTGCCATGTCTGCTTTTCGCTTACAGAGAGGTGCCACAGAAGGGAGTAGGATTCTCACCCTTTGAACTTCTGTTTGGTCATCCTGTAAGAGGACCACTTGCTCTTGTTAAAGAAGGCTGGGAGAGACCTCTCCATGAGCCTAAGCAAGACATAGTGGACTATGTACTTGGCCTTCGCTCTAGAATGGCAGAGTACATGGAAAAGGCAACCAAAAACCTTGAGGCTAGCCAACAACTCCAGAAGTTTTGGTATGACCAAAAGGCTGCACTGGTTGAGTTCCAACCAGGGCAGAAAGTCTGGGTTCTGGAGCCTGTGGCTCCCAGGGCACTCCAGGACAAATGGAGTGGCCCTTACCCAGTACTAGAAAGGAAGAGTCAGGTCACCTACCTGGTGGACCTGGGCACAAGCAGGAGCCCCAAGAGGGTGATCCATGTGAACCGCCTTAAGCTCTTCCATGACAGGGCTGATGTCAATCTGTTGATGGTAACAGATGAGGATCAGGAGGCAGAGAGTGAACCTCTCCCTGATCTTCTGTCATCAGACCCAAAGGATGGCACAGTAGATGGAGTGATCTACTCAGACACCCTCTCTGGCCAACAGCAAGCTGATTGTAGGAGAGTCCTACAACAGTTTCCTGAACTCTTCTCCTTAACCCCTGGTCAGACACACCTGTGTACCCATGATGTGGACACAGGAGACAGCATGCCTGTCAAGAACAAAATCTTTAGACAATCTGACCATGTTAAGGAAAGCATCAAGGTGGAAGTCCACAAGATGCTGGAATTGGGAGTAATTGAGCGCTCTGACAGCCCCTGGGCTAGCCCAGTGGTCTTAGTCCCCAAACCTCACACCAAAGATGGAAAGAAAGAGATGAGGTTTTGTGTGGACTACAGAGGGCTCAATTCTGTCACCAAGACAGATGCCCATCCAATTCCAAGAGCTGATGAGCTCATTGATAAATTAGGTGCTGCCAAATTTCTAAGTACCTTTGACTTGACAGCAGGGTACTGGCAAATAAAAATGGCACCTGGAGCAAAAGAAAAGACAGCATTCTCCACACCTGATGGGCATTATCAGTTTACTGTTATGCCCTTTGGTTTAAAGAATGCCCCTGCCACCTTCCAAAGGTTGGTGAATCAAGTCCTTGCTGGCTTGGAGTCCTTTAGCACAGCTTATCTTGATGATATTGCTGTCTTTAGCTCCACCTGGCAGGATCACCTGGTCCACCTGAAGAAGGTTTTGAAGGCTCTGCAATCTGCAGGCCTCTCTATCAAGGCATCCAAATGCCAGATAGGGCAGGGAACTGTGGTTTACTTGGGCCACCTTGTAGGTGGAGGCCAAGTTCAGCCACTCCAACCCAAGATCCAGACTATTCTGGACTGGGTAGCTCCAAAAACCCAGACTCAAGTCAGGGCATTCCTTGGCTTGACTGGGTATTACAGGAGGTTTGTGAAGGGATATGGATCCATTGTGACAGCCCTCACTGAACTCACCTCCAAGAAAATGCCCAAGAAAGTGAACTGGACTGTGGAATGCCAACAGGCCTTTGACACCCTGAAACAAGCAATGTGCTCAGCACCAGTTCTCAAAGCTCCAGATTATTCTAAGCAGTTCATTGTGCAGACTGATGCCTCTGAACATGGGATAGGGGCAGTTTTGTCCCAAACAAATGATGATGGCCTTGACCAGCCTGTTGCTTTCATTAGCAGGAGGTTACTCCCCAGGGAGCAGCGTTGGAGTGCCATTGAGAGGGAGGCCTTTGCTGTGGTTTGGTCCCTGAAGAAGCTGAGACCATACCTCTTTGGGACTCACTTCCTAGTTCAAACTGACCACAGACCTCTCAAATGGCTGATGCAAATGAAAGGTGAAAATCCTAAACTGTTGAGGTGGTCCATCTCCCTACAGGGAATGGACTTTATAGTGGAACACAGACCTGGGACTGCCCATGCCAATGCAGATGGCCTTTCCAGGTTCTTCCACTTAGAAAATGAAGACTCTCTTGGGAAAGGTTAGTCTCATCCTCTTTCGTTTGGGGGGGGGTTGTGTAAGGAAATGCCTCCTTGGCATGGTTGCCCCCTGACTTTTTGCCTTTGCTGATGCTATGTTTACAATTGAAAGTGTGCTGAGGCCTGCTAACCAGGCCCCAGCACCAGTGTTCTTTCCCTAACCTGTACTTTTGTATCCACAATTGGCAGACCCTGGCATCCAGATAAGTCCCTTGTAACTGGTACTCCTAGTACCAAGGGCCCTGATGACAAGGAAGGTCTCTAAGGGCTGCAGCATGTCTTATGCCACCCTGGAGACCTCTCACTCAGCACAGACACACTGCTTGCCAGCTTGTGTGTGCTAGTGAGGACAAAACGAGTAAGTCGACATGGCACTCCCCTCAGGGTGCCATGCCAGCCTCTCACTGCCTATGCAGTATAGGTAAGACACCCCTCTAGCAGGCCTTACAGCCCTAAGGCAGGGTGCACTATACCATAGGTGAGGGTACCAGTGCATGAGCATGGTACCCCTACAGTGTCTAAACAAAACCTTAGACATTGTAAGTGCAGGGTAGCCATAAGAGTATATGGTCTGGGAGTCTGTCAAACACGAACTCCACAGCACCATAATGGCTACACTGAAAACTGGGAAGTTTGGTATCAAACTTCTCAGCACAATAAATGCACACTGATGCCAGTGTACATTTTATTGTAAAATACACCCCAGAGGGCACCTTAGAGGTGCCCCCTGAAACTTAACCGACTATCTGTGTAGGCTGACTAGTTTTAGCAGCCTGCCACAAACCGAGACATGTTGCTGGCCCCATGGGGAGAGTGCCTTTGTCACTCTGAGGCCAGTAACAAAGCCTGCACTGGGTGGAGATGCTAACACCTCCCCCAGGCAGGAATTGTCACACCTGGCGGTGAGCCTCAAAGGCTCACCTCCTTTGTGCCAACCCAGCAGGACACTCCAGCTAGTGGAGTTGCCCGCCCCCTCCGGCCAGGCCCCACTTTTGGCGGCAAGGCCGGAGAAAATAATGAGAAAAACAAGGAGGAGTCACTGGCCAGTCAGGACAGCCCCTAAGGTGTCCTGAGCTGAAGTGACTCTAACTTTTAGAAATCCTCCATCTTGCAGATGGAGGATTCCCCCAATAGGGTTAGGATTGTGACCCCCTCCCCTTGGGAGGAGGCACAAAGAGGGTGTACCCACCCTCAGGGCTAGTAGCCATTGGCTACTAACCCCCCAGACCTAAACACGCCCTTAAATTTAGTATTTAAGGGCTACCCTGAACCCTAGAAAATGAGATTCCTACAACTACAAGAAGAAGGACTGCCTAGCTGAAAACCCCTGCAGAGGAAGACCAGAAGACGACAACTGCCTTGGCTCCAGAAACTCACCGGCCTGTCTCCTGCCTTCCAAAGAACTCTGCTCCAGCGACGCCTTCCAAGGGACCAGCGACCTCTGAATCCTCTGAGGACTGCCCTGCTTCGAAAAAGACAAGAAACTCCCGAGGACAGCGGACCTGCTCCAAAAAGACTGCAACTTTGTTTCAAGGAGCAGCTTTAAAGACCCTGCAATCTCCCCGCAAGAAGCGTGAGACTTGCAACACTGCACCCGGCGACCCCGACTCGGCTGGTGGAGAACCAACACCTCAGGAAGGACCCCAGGACTACTCTGATACTGTGAGTACCAAAACCTGTCCCCCCTGAGCCCCCACAGCGCCGCCTGCAGAGGGAATCCCGAGGCTTCCCCTGACCGCGACTCTTTGAACCTAAAGTCCCGACGCCTGGGAGAGACCCTGCACCCGCAGCCCCCAGGACCTGAAGGACCGGACTTTCACTGGAGAAGTGACCCCCAGGAGTCCCTCTCCCTTACCCAAGTGGAGGTTTCCCCGAGGAATCCCCCCCTTGCCTGCCTGCAGCGCTGAAGAGATCCCGAGATCTCTCATAGACTAACATTGCGAACCCGACGCCTGTTCCTACACTGCACCCGGCCGCCCCCGCGCTGCTGAGGGTGAAATTTCTGTGTGGACTTGTGTCCCCCCCGGTGCCCTACAAAACCCCCCTGGTCTGCCCTCCGAAGACGCGGGTACTTACCTGCAAGCAGACCGGAACCGGGGCACCCCCTTCTCTCCATTCTAGCCTATGTGTTTTGGGCACCACTTTGAACTCTGCACCTGACCGGCCCTGAGCTGCTGGTGTGGTGACTTTGGGGTTGCTCTGAACCCCCAACGGTGGGCTACCTTGGACCAAGAACTAAGCCCTGTAAGTGTCTTACTTACCTGGTTAACCTAACAAATACTTACCTCCCCTAGGAACTGTGAAAATTGCACTAAGTGTCCACTTTTAAAACAGCTATTTGTGAATAACTTGAAAAGTATACATGCAATTTTGATGATTTGAAGTTCCTAAAGTACTTACCTGCAATACCTTTCGAATGAGATATTACATGTAGAATTTGAACCTGTGGTTCTTAAAATAAACTAAGAAAAGATATTTTTCTATATAAAAACCTATTGGCTGGATTTGTCTCTGAGTGTGTGTACCTCATTTATTGTCTATGTGTATGTACAACAAATGCTTAACACTACTCCTTGGATAAGCCTACTGCTCGACCACACTACCACAAAATAGAGCATTAGTATTATCTCTTTTTGCCACTATCTTACCTCTAAGGGGAACCCTTGGACTCTGTGCATGCTATTCCTTACTTTGAAATAGCACATACAGAGCCAACTTCCTACAGTCAAGCTGTACTAAAAACACTATTTCAAACAACTTCAACTCCTACAGGCTAACCACCGCTTTTATGGGAGGTAAAAGTGCTTTGTAGTCTATGGATAGCATGTGTATCTGCAGCTACACATGTGTAGGAAGTTGGCTCTGTATGCACTATTTCAAAGTAAGGAATAGTATGCACAGAGTCCAAGGGTTCCCCTTAGAGGTAAGATAGTGGCAAAAAGAGATAATACTAATGCTCTATTTTGTGGTAGTGTGGTCGAGCAGTAGGCTTATCCAAGGAGTAGTGTTAAGCATTTGTTGTACATACACACAGGCAATAAATGAGGAACACACACTCAGAGACAAATCCAGGCCAATAGGTTTTGTTATAGAAAAATATATTTTCTTAGTTTATTTTAAGAACCACAGGTTCAAATTCTACATGTAATATCTCATTTGAAAGGTATTGCAGGTAAGTACTTTAGGAACTTTGAATAATCACAATAGCATTGTAAGGAAATGCCTCCTTGGCATGGTTACCCCCTGACTTTTTGCCTTTGCTGATGCTATGTTTTAAATTGAAAGTGTGCTGAGGCCTGCTAACCAGGCCCCAGCACCAGTGTTCTTTCCCTAACCTGTACTTTTGATTCCACAATTGGCACACCCTGGCATCCAGGTAAGTCCCTTGTGTAAGGAAATGCCTCCTTGGCATGGTTGCCCCCTGACTTTTTGCCTTTGCTGATGCTATGTTTACAATTGAAAGTGTGCTGAGGCCTGCTAACCAGGCCCCAGCACCAGTGTTCTTTCCCTAACCTGTACTTTTGTATCCACAATTGGCAGACCCTGGCATCCAGATAAGTCCTTTGTAACTGGTACTTCTAGTACCAAGGGCCCTGATGCCAAGGTAGGTCTCTAAGGGCTGCAGCATGTCTTATGCCACCCTGGAGACCTCTCACTCAGCACAGACACACTGCTTGCCAGCTTGTGTGTGCTAGTGAGGACAAAACAAGTAAGTCGACATGGCACTCCCCTCAGGGTGCCATGCCAGCCTCTCACTGCCTATGCAGTATAGGTAAGACACCCCTCTAGCAGGCCTTACAGCCCTAAGGCAGGGTGCACTATACCATAGGTGAGGGTACCAGTGCATGAGCATGGTACCCCTACAGTGTCTAAACAAAACCTTAGACATTGTAAGTGCAGGGTAGCCATAAGAGTATATGGTCTGGGAGTCTGTCTAACACGAACTCCACAGCACCATAATGGCTACACTGAAAACTGGGAAGTTTGGTATCAAACTTCTCAGCACAATAAATGCACACTGATGCCAGTGTACATTTTATTGTAAAATACACCACAGAGGGCACCTTAGAGGTGCCCCCTGAAACTTAACCGACTGTCTGTGTAGGCTGACTAGTTCCAGCAGCCTGCCACACCAGAGACATGTTGCTGGCCCCATGGGGAGAGTGCCTTTGTCACTCTGAGGCCAGTAACAAAGCCTGCACTGGGTGGAGATGCTAACACCTCCCCCAGGCAGGAGCTGTGACACCTGGCGGTGAGCCTCAAAGGCTCACCCCTTTGTCACAGCCCAGCAGGGCACTCCAGCTTAGTGGAGTTGCCCGCCCCCTCTGGCCACGGCCCCCACTTTTGGCGGCAAGGCTGGAGGGAACAAAGAAAGCAACAAGGAGGAGTCACTGGCCAGTCAGGACAGCCCCTAAGGTGTCCTGAGCTGAGGTGACTCTGACTTTTAGAAATCCTCCATCTTGCAGATGGAGGATTCCCCCAATAGGGTTAGGATTGTGACCCCCTCCCCTTGGGAGGAGGCACAAAGAGGGTGTACCCACCCTCAGGGCTAGTAGCCATTGGCTACTAACCCCCCAGACCTAAACACGCCCTTAAATTTAGTATTTAAGGGCTACCCTGAACCCTAGAAAATTAGATTCCTGCAACTACAAGAAGAAGGACTGCCTAGCTGAAAACCCCTGCAGAGGAAGACCAGAAGACGACAACTGCCTTGGCTCCAGAAACTCACCGGCCTGTCTCCTGCCTTCCAAAGATCCTGCTCCAGCGACGCCTTCCAAAGGGACCAGCGACCTCGACATCCTCTGAGGACTGCCCCTGCTTCGAAAAGACAAGAAACTCCCGAGGACAGCGGACCTGCTCCAAGAAAAGCTGCAACTTTGTTTCCAGCAGCTTTAAAGAACCCTGCAAGCTCCCCGCAAGAAGCGTGAGACTTGCAACACTGCACCCGGCGACCCCGACTCGGCTGGTGGCGATCCAACACCTCAGGAGGGACCCCAGGACTACTCTAAGACTGTGAGTACAAAAACCTGTCCCCCCTGAGCCCCCACAGCGCCGCCTGCAGAGGGAATCCCGAGGCTTCCCCTGACCGCGACTCTTTGAATCCTAAGTCCCGACACCTGGGAGAGACCCTGCACCCGCAGCCCCCAGGACCTGAAGGACCGGACTTTCACTGGAGGAGTGACCCCCAGGAGTCCCTCTCCCTTGATCAAGTGGAGGTTTCCCCGAGGAACCCCCCCCTTGCCTGCCTGCAGCGCTGAAGAGATCCCTAGATCTCCCATTGACTTCCATTACAAACCCGACGCTTGTTTCTACACTGCACCCGGCCGCCCCCGCGCTGCTGAGGGTGAAATTTCTGTGTGGGCTTGTGTCCCCCCCCGGTGCCCTACAAAACCCCCCTGGTCTGCCCTCCGAAGACGCGGGTACTTACCTGCAAGCAGACCGGAACCGGGGCACCCCCTTCTCTCCATTCTAGCCTATGCGTTTTGGGCACCACTTTGAACTCTGCACCTGACCGGCCCTGAGCTGCTGGTGTGGTGACTTTGGGGTTGCTCTGAACCCCCAACGGTGGGCTACCTTGGACCAAGAACTAAACCCTGTAAGTGTCTTACTTACCTGGTAAAACTAACAAAAACTTACCTCCCCCAGGAACTGTGAAAATTGCACTAAGTGTCCACTTTTAAAACAGCTATTTGTCAATAACTTGTAAAGTATACATGCAATTTTTATAATTTAAAGTTCCTAAAGTACTTACCTGCAATACCTTTCAAATGAGATATTACATGTAGAATTTGAACCTGTGGTTCTTAAAATAAACTAAGAAAATATATTTTTCTATAACAAAACCTATTGGCTGGATTTGTCTCTGAGTGTGTGTACCTCATTTATTGTCTATGTGTATGTACAACAAATGCTTAACACTACTCCTTGGATAAGCCTACTGCTCGACCACACTACCACAAAATAGAGCATTAGTATTATCTATTTTTACCACTATTTTACCTCTAAGGGGAACCCTTGGACTCTGTGCATGCTATTCCTTACTTTGAAATAGCACATACAGAGCCAACTTCCTACATTGGTGGATCAGCGGTGGGGTACAAGACTTTGCATTTGCTGGACTACTCAGCCAATACCTGATCACACAACAAATTCCAAAATTGTCATTAGAAATTGATTTTTGCAATTTGAAAAGTTTTCTAAATTCTTAAAAGACCTGCTAGGGCCTTGTGTTAGATCCTGTTTAGCATTTCTTTTAGAGTTTAAAAGTTTGTAAAAGTTTGAATTAGATTCTAGAACCAGTTGTAGATTCTTAAAAAGTATTCCAACTTTTAGAAGCAAAATGTCTAGCACAGATGTGACTGTGGTGGAACTCGACACCACACCTTACCTCCATCTTAAGATGAGGGAGCTAAGGTCACTCTGTAAAATAAAGAAAATAACAATGGGCCCCAAACCTACCAAAATACAGCTCCAGGAGCTTTTGGCAGAGTTTGAAAAGGCCAACCCCTCTGAGGGTGGCAACTCAGAGGAAGAGGATAGTGACTTGGAGGAAAATTCCCCCCTACCAATCCTATCTAGGGAGAACAGGGTCCCTCAAACCCTGACTCCAAAAATAATAGTCAGAGATGCTGGTTCCCTCACAGGAGAGACCAACACCTCTGAAATCACTGAGGATAACCCCAGTGAAGAGGACATCCAGTTAGCCAGGATGGCCAAAAGATTGGCTTTGGAAAGACAGATCCTAGCTGTAGGAAGTTGGCTCTGTATGTGCTATTTCAAAGTAAGGAATAGCATGCACAGAGTCCAAGGGTTCCCCTTAGAGGTAAGATAGTGGCAAAAAGAGATAATACTAATGCTCTATTTTGTGGTAGTGTGGTCGAGCAGTAGGCTTATCCAAGGAGTAGTGTTAAGCATTTGTTGTACATACACATAGACAATAAATGAGGTACACACACTCAGAGACAAATCCAGCCAATAGGTTTTTGTATAGAAAAATATCTTTTCTTAGTTTATTTTAAGAACCACAGGTTCAAATTCTACATGTAATATCTCATTCGAAAGGTATTGCAGGTAAGTACTTTAGGAACTTCAAATCATAAAAATTGCATGTATACTTTACAAGTTATTGACAAATAGCTGTTTTAAAAGTGGACACAGTGCAATTTTCACAGTTCCTGGGGGAGGTAAGTTTTTGTTAGTTTTACCAGGTAAGTAAGACACTTACAGGGTTCAGTTCTTGGTCCAAGGTAGCCCACCGTTGGGGGTTCAGAGTAACCCCAAAGTCACCACACCAGCAGCTCAGGGCCGGTCAGGTGCAGAGTTCAAAGTGGTGCCCAAAACACATAGGCTAGAATGGAGAGAAGGGGGTGCCCCGGTTCCGGTCTGCTTGCAGGTAAGTACCCGCGTCTTCGGAGGGCAGACCAGGGGGGTTTTGTAGGGCACCGGGGGGGGGACACAAGTCCACAAAGAAATTTCACCCTCAGCAGCGCGGGGGCGGCCGGGTGCAGTGTAGGAACAGGCGTCGGGTTCGCAATGTTAGTCTATGAGAGATCTCGGGATCTCTTCAGCGCTGCAGGCAGGCAAGGGGGGGATTCCTCGGGGAAACCTCCACTTGGGCAAGGGAGAGGGACTCCTGGGGGTCACTCCTCCAGTGAAAGTCCGGTCCTTCAGGTCCTGGGGGCTGCGGGTGCAGGGTCTCTCCCAGGCGTCGGGACTTTAGGTTCAAAGAGTCGCGGTCAGGGGAAGCCTCGGGATTCCCTCTGCAGGCGGCGCTGTGGGGGCTCAGGGGGGACAGGTTTTGGTACTCACAGTATCAGAGTAGTCCTGGGGTCCCTCCTGAGGTGTTGGATCGCCACCAGCCGAGTCGGGGTCGCCGGGTGCAGTGTTGCAAGTCTCACGCTTCTTGTGGGGAGCTTGCAGGGTTCTTTAAAGCTGCTGGAAACAAAGTTGCAGCTTTTCTTGGAGCAGGTCCGCTGTCCTCGGGAGTTTCTTGTCTTTTCGAAGCAGGGGCAGTCCTCAGAGGATGTCGAGGTCGCTGGTCCCTTTGGAAGGCGTCGCTGGAGCAGGATCTTTGGAAGGCAGGAGACAGGCCGGTGAGTTTCTGGAGCCAAGGCAGTTGTCGTCTTCTGGTCTTCCTCTGCAGGGGTTTTCAGCTAGGCAGTCCTTCTTCTTGTAGTTGCAGGAATCTAATTTTCTAGGGTTCAGGGTAGCCCTTAAATACTAAATTTAAGGGGGTGTTTAGGTCTGGGGGGTTAGTAGCCAATGGCTACTAGCCCTGAGGGTGGGTACACCCTCTTTGTGCCCCCTCCCAAGGGGAGGGGGTCACAATCCTAACCCTATTGGGGGAATCCTCCATCTGCAAGATGGAGGATTTCTAAAAGTTAGTCACCTCAGCTCAGGACACCTTAGGGGCTGTCCTGACTGGCCAGTGACTCCTCCTTGTTTTTCTCATTATTTTCTCCGGCCTTGCCGCCAAAAGTGGGGCCTGGCCGGAGGGGGCGGGCAACTCCACTAGCTGGAGTGTCCTGCTGGGTTGGCACAAAGGAGGTGAGCCTTTGAGGCTCACCGCCAGGTGTGACAATTCCTGCCTGGGGGAGGTGTTAGCATCTCCACCCAGTGCAGGCTTTGTTACTGGCCTCAGAGTGACAAAGGCACTCTCCCCATGGGGCCAGCAACATGTCTCGGTTTGTGGCAGGCTGCTAAAACTAGTCAGCCTACACAGATAGTCGGTTAAGTTTCAGGGGGCACCTCTAAGGTGCCCTCTGTGGTGTATTTTACAATAAAATGTACACTGGCATCAGTGTGCATTTATTGTGCTGAGAAGTTTGATACCAAACTTCCCAGTTTTCAGTGTAGCCATTATGGTGCTGTGGAGTTCGTGTAAAACAGACTCCCAGACCATATACTCTTATGGCTACCCTGCACTTACAATGTCTAAGGTTTTGTTTAGACACTGTAGGGGTACCATGCTCATGCACTGGTACCCTCACCTATGGTATAGTGCACCCTGCCTTAGGGCTGTAAGGCCTGCTAGAGGGGTGTCTTACCTATACTGCATAGGCAGTGAGAGGCTGGCATGGCACCCTGAGGGGAGTGCCATGTCGACTTACTCGTTTTGTCCTCACTAGCACACACAAGCTGGCAAGCAGTGTGTCTGTGCTGAGTGAGAGGTCTCCAGGGTGGCATAAGACATGCTGCAGCCCTTAGAGACCTTCCTTGGCATCAGGGCCCTTGGTACTAGAAGTACCAGTTACAAGGGACTTATCTGGATGCCAGGGTCTGCCAATTGTGGATACAAAAGTACAGGTTAGGGAAAGAACACTGGTGCTGGGGCCTGGTTAGCAGGCCTCAGCACACTTTCAATTGTAAACATAGCATCAGCAAAGGCAAAAAGTCAGGGGGCAACCATGCCAAGGAGGCATTTCCTTACACAACCCCCCCCCAAACGAAAGAGGATGAGACTAACCTTTCCCAAGAGAGTCTTCATTTTCTAAGTGGAAGAACCTGGAAAGGCCATCTGCATTGGCATGGGCAGTCCCAGGTCTGTGTTCCACTATAAAGTCCATTCCCTGTAGGGAGATGGACCACCTCAACAGTTTAGGATTTTCACCTTTCATTTGCATCAGCCATTTGAGAGGTCTGTGGTCAGTTTGAACTAGGAAGTGAGTCCCAAAGAGGTATGGTCTCAGCTTCTTCAGGGACCAAACCACAGCAAAGGCCTCCCTCTCAATGGCACTCCAACGCTGCTCCCTGGGGAGTAACCTCCTGCTAATGAAAGCAACAGGCTGGTCAAGGCCATCATCATTGGTTTGGGACAAAACTGCCCCTATCCCATGTTCAGAGGCATCAGTCTGCACAATGAACTGCTTAGAATAATCTGGAGCTTTTAGAACTGGTGCTGAGCACATTGCCTGTTTCAGGGTGTCAAAGGCCTGTTGGCATTCCACAGTCCAGTTCACTTTCTTGGGCATTTTCTTGGAGGTGAGTTCAGTGAGGGCTGTCACAATGGATCCATATCCCTTCACAAACCTCCTGTAATACCCAGTCAAGCCAAGGAATGCCCTGACTTGAGTCTGGGTTTTTGGAGCTACCCAGTCCAGAATAGTCTGGATCTTGGGTTGGAGTGGCTGAACCTGGCCTCCACCTACAAGGTGGCCCAAGTAAACCACAGTTCCCTGCCCTATCTGGCATTTGGATGCCTTGATAGAGAGGCCTGCAGATTGCAGAGCCTTCAAAACCTTCTTCAGGTGGACCAGGTGATCCTGCCAGGTGGAGCTAAAGACCGCAATATCATCAAGATAAGCTGTGCTAAAGGACTCCAAGCCAGCAAGGACTTGATTCACCAACCTTTGGAAGGTGGCAGGGGCATTCTTTAAACCAAAGGGCATAACAGTAAACTGATAATGCCCATCAGGTGTGGAGAATGCTGTCTTTTCTTTTGCTCCAGGTGCCATTTTTATTTGC
Source organism: Pleurodeles waltl (assembly GCF_031143425.1). Classification (NCBI taxonomy): domain Eukaryota; kingdom Metazoa; phylum Chordata; class Amphibia; order Caudata; family Salamandridae; genus Pleurodeles; species Pleurodeles waltl. The sequence continues at coordinate 104,006,087 of NC_090445.1, forward strand.
CAGTACCCTGCTGTTAAGTCAAAGGTACTTAGAAATTTGGCAGCACCTAATTTATCAATGAGCTCATCAGCTCTTGGAATTGGATGGGCATCTGTCTTGGTGACAGAATTGAGCCCTCTGTAGTCCACACAAAACCTCATCTCTTTCTTTCCATCTTTGGTGTGAGGTTTGGGGACTAAGACCACTGGGCTAGCCCAGGGGCTGTCAGAGCGCTCAATTACTCCCAATTCCAGCATCTTGTGGACTTCCACCTTGATGCTTTCCTTAACATGGTCAGACTACTGTCTAAAGATTTTGTTCTTGACAGGCATGCTGTCTCCTTTGTCCACATCATGGGTACACAGGTGTGTCTGACCAGGGGTTAAGGAGAAGAGTTCAGGAAACTGTTGTAGGACTCTCCTACAATCAGCTTGCTGTTGGCCAGAGAGGGTGTCTGAGTAGATCACTCCATCTACTGTGCCATCTTTTGGGTCTGATGACAGAAGATCAGGGAGAGGTTCACTCTCTGCCTCCTGATCCTCATCAGTTACCATCAACAGATTCACATCAGCCCTGTCATGGAAGAGCTTAAGGCGGTTCACATGGATCACCCTCTTGGGGCTCCTGCTTGTGCCCAGGTCCACCAGGTAGGTGACCTGACTCTTCCTTTCTAGTACTGGGTAAGGGCCACTCCATTTGTCCTGGAGTGCCCTGGGAGCCACAGGCTCCAGAACCCAGACTTTCTGCCCTGGTTGGAACTCAACCAGTGCAGCCTTTTGGTCATACCAAAACTTCTGGAGCTGTTGGCTGGCCTCAAGGTTTTTGGTTGCCTTTTCCATGTACTCTGCCATTCTAGAGCGAAGGCCAAGTACATAGTCCACTATGTCCTGTTTAGGCTCATGGAGAGGTCTCTCCCAGCCTTCTTTAACAAGGGCAAGTGGTCCCCTTACAGGATGACCAAACAGAAGTTCAAAGGGTGAGAATCCTACTCCCTTCTGTGGCACCTCTCTGTAAGCGAAAAGCAGACATGGCAAGAGGACATCCCATCTCCTTTTGAGTTTTTCTGGGAGCCCCATGATCATGCCTTTTAATGTCTTGTTGAATCTCTCAACCAAGCCATTAGTTTGGGGATGGTATGGTGTAGTGAATTTATAAGTCACTCCACACTCATTCCACATGTGCTTTAGGTATGCTGACATGAAGTTGGTACCTCTGTCAGACACCACCTCCTTAGGGAAACCCACTCTGGTAAAGATACCAATGAGGGCCTTGGCTACTGCAGGGGCAGTAGTCGACCTAAGGGGAATAGCTTCAGGATACCTGGTAGCATGATCCACTACTACCAGGATATACATATTTCCTGAGGCTGTGGGAGGTTCTAGTGGACCAACTATGTCCACACCCACTCTTTCAAAGGGCACCCCCACCACTGGAAGTGGAATGAGGGGGGCCTTTGGATGCCCACCTGTCTTACCACTGGCTTGACAGGTGGGGCAGGAGAGGCAAAACTCCTTAACCACGTTGGACATATTGGGCCAGTAGAAGTGGTTGACTAACCTCTCCCACGTCTTGGTTTGTCCCAAATGTCCAGCAAGGGGAATGTCATGGGCCAATGTTAGGATGAACTCTCTGAACAGCTGAGGCACTACCACTCTCCTAGTGGCACCAGGTTTGGGGTCTCTGGCCTCAGTGTACAGGAGTCCATCTTCCCAATAGACCCTATGGGTTCCAGTTTTCTTGCCCTTGGACTCTTCAGCAGCTTGCTGCCTAAGGCCTTCAAGAGAGGGACAGGTTTCTTGTCCCTTACACAGCTCCTCCCTTGAGGGTCCCCCTGGGCCTAAGAGCTCAACCTGATAAGGTTCAAGCTCCAAAGGCTCAGTTCCCTCAGAGGGCAGAACTTCTTCCTGAGAAGAGAGGTTCCCTTTCTTTTGCTGTGTTGCAGTTGGTTTCCCAACTGGCTTTCCTGTTCTCTTGGTAGGCTGGGCCCTTTTTCCAGACTCCAGCTCTACTTGTTCACCCTGTGCCTTGCACTGTGCTCTTGTTTTCACACACACCAGTTCAGGGATACCCAGCATTGCTGCATGGGTTTTTAGTTCTACCTCAGCCCATGCTGAGGACTCCAGGTCATTTCCAAGCAGACAGTCCACTGGGATATTTGAGGAGACCACCACCTGTTTCAGGCCATTGACCCCTCCCCATTCTAAAGTAACCATTGCCATGGGATGTACTTTTCTCTGATTGTCAGCATTGGTGACTGTGTAAGTTTTTCCAGTCAGGTATTGGCCAGGGGAAACCAGTTTCTCTGTCACCATGGTGACACTGGCACCTGTATCCCTCAGGCCCTCTATTCTAGTCCCATTAATTAAGAGTTGCTGTCTGTATTTTTGCATGTTAGGCGGCCAGACAGCTAGTGTGGCTAAATCCACCCCACCCTCAGAAACTAGAGTAGCTTCAGTGTGGACCCTGATTTGCTCTGGGCACACTGTTGATCCCACTTGGAGACTAGCCATACCAGTGTTACCTGGATGGGAGTTTGGAGTGGAACCTTTCTTGGGACAGGCCTTGTCTCCAGTTTGGTGTCCATGCTGTTTACAGCTATGACACCAGGCCTTTTTGGGATCAAAGTTTTTACCCTTGTACCCATTGTTTTGTGAAGAGGCTCTGGGCCCACCCTCCTGTGCAGGTTTTTGGGGGCCTGTAGAAGACTCTTTACTATTTTTAGTTTTGGCTGTCTCATCACCCTTCCCTTGGGGAGTCTTTGTGACCCCTTTCTTTTGGTCACCCCCTGTTGAAGTCTTGGACACCCTTGTCTTGACCCAATGGTCCGCCTTCTTTCCCAATTCTTGGGGAGAAATTGGTCCTAGGTCTACCAGATGCTGATGCAGTTTATCATTGAAACAATTACTTAACAGGTGTTCCTTCACAAATAAATTGTACAGCCCATCATAATTACTTACACCACTGCCTTGAATCCAACCATCTAGTGTTTTCACTGAGTAGTCAACAAAGTCAACCCAGGTCTGGCTCGAGGATTTTTGAGCCCCCCTGAACCTAATCCTGTACTCCTCAGTGGAGAATCCAAAGCCCTCAATCAGGGTACCCTTCATGAGGTCATAAGATTCTGCATCTTTTCCAGAGAGTGTGAGGAGTCTATCCCTACACTTTCCAGTGAACATTTCCCAAAGGAGAGCACCCCAGTGAGATCTGTTCACTTTTCTGGTTACACAAGCCCTCTCAAAAGCTGTGAACCACTTGGTGATGTCATCACCATCTTCATATTTTGTCACAATCCCTTTGGGGATTTTTAACATGTCAGGAGAATCTCTGACCCTATTTATATTGCTGCCACCATTGATGGGTCCTAGGCCCATCTCTTGTCTTTCCCTTTCTATGGCTAGGAGCTGTCTCTCTAAAGCCAATCTTTTGGCCATCCTGGCTAACAGGAGGTCATCTTCACTGAGAGCATCCTCAGTGATTTCAGAAATGTGGGACCCTCCTGTGAGGGACTCACCATTTCTGACTAACACAGTTGGAGACAGGACTTGAGGGGTCCTGTTCTCCCTATTTAGGACTGGAGGAGGGACATTGGCCTCCAAGTCACTAATTTCTTCCTCTGTGATGTCATCATCAGAGGGGTTGGCTTTTTCAAACTCTGCCAACAGCTCCTGGAGCTGAATTTTGGTAGGTCTGGAGCCAATGGTTATTTTTTTTATATTACAGAGAGACCTTAGCTCCCTCATCTTAAGATGGAGGTAAGGTGTGGTGTCGAGTTCCACCACCTGCATCTCTGTATCAGACATTATTCTGCTAAGAGTTGGAATACTTTTTAAAGAATCTAAAACTGTTTCTAGAATCTAATTTCAAACTTTTAACAAACTTTTAAACTCTAAAAGACAATGCTAAACAGGGACTTAACACACAAGGCCCTAGCAGGACTTTTTAAGAATTTAGAAAAATTTCAAATTGCAAAAATGAGTTTCTAATGACAATTTTGGAATTTGTCGTGTGATCAGGTATTGGCTGAGTAGTCCAGCAAATGCAAAGTCTTGTACCCCACCGCTGATCCACCAATGTAGGAAGTTGGCTCTGTATGTGCTATTTCAAAGTAAGGAATAGCATGCACAGAGTCCAAGGGTTCCCCTTAGAGGTAAGATAGTGGCAAAAAGAGATAATACTAATGCTCTATTTTGTGGTAGTGTGGTCGAGCAGTAGGCTTATCCAAGGAGTAGTGTTAAGCATTTGTTGTACATACACATAGACAATAAATGAGGTACACACACTCAGAGACAAATCCAGCCAATAGGTTTTTGTATAGAAAAATATCTTTTCTTAGTTTATTTTAAGAACCACAGGTTCAAATTCTACATGTAATATCTCATTCGAAAGGTATTGCAGGTAAGTACTTTGGGAACTTCAAATCATAAAAATTGCATGTATACTTTACAAGTTATTGACAAATAGCTGTTTTAAAAGTGGACACTTAGTGCAATTTTCACAGTTCCTGGGGGAGGTAAGTTTTTGTTAGTTTTACCAGGTAAGTAAGACACTTACAGGTTTCAGTTCTTGGTCCAAGGTAGCCCACCGTTGGGGGTTCAGAGTAACCCCAAAGTCACCACACCAGCAGCTCAGGGCCGGTCAGGTGCAGAGTTCAAAGTGGTGCCCAAAACACATAGGCTAGAATGGAGAGAAGGGGGTGCCCCGGTTCCGGTCTGCTTGCAGGTAAGTACCCGCGTCTTCGGAGGGCAGACCAGGGGGGTTTTGTAGGGCACCGGGGGGGGACACAAGTCCACACAGAAATTTCACCCTCAGCAGCGCGGGGGCGGCCGGGTGCAGTGTAGGAACAGGCGTCGGGTTCGCAATGTTAGTCTATGAGAGATCTCGGGATCTCTTCAGCGCTGCAGGCAGGCAAGGGGGGGATTCCTCGGGGAAACCTCCACTTGGGCAAGGGAGAGGGACTCCTGGGGGTCACTCCTCCAGTGAAAGTCCGGTCCTTCAGGTCCTGGGGGCTGCGGGTGCAGGGTCTCTCCCAGGCGTCGGGACTTTAGGTTCAAAGAGTCGCGGTCAGGGGAAGCCTCGGGATTCCCTCTGCAGGCGGCGCTGTGGGGGCTCAGGGGGGACAGGTTTTGGTACTCACAGTATCAGAGTAGTCCTGGGGTCCCTCCTGAGGTGTTGGATCGCCACCAGCCGAGTCGGGGTCGCCGGGTGCAGTGTTGCAAGTCTCGCGCTTCTTGCGGGGAGCTTGCAGGGTTCTTTAAAGCTGCTGGAAACAAAGTTGCAGCTTTTCTTGGAGCAGGTCCGCTGTCCTCGGGAGTTTCTTGTCTTTTTGAAGCAGGGGCAGTCCTCAGAGGATGTCGAGGTCGCTGGTCCCTTTGGAAGGCGTCGCTGGAGCAGGATCTTTGGAAGGCAGGAGACAGGCCGGTGAGTTTCTGGAGCCAAGGCAGTTGTCGTCTTCTGGTCTTCCTCTGCAGGGGTTTTCAGCTAGGCAGTCCTTCTTCTTGTAGTTGCAGGAATCTAATTTTCTAGGGTTCAGGGTAGCCCTTAAATACTAAATTTAAGGGCGTGTTTAGGTCTGGGGGGTTAGTAGCCAATGGCTACTAGCCCTGAGGGTGGGTACACCCTCTTTGTGCCCCCTCCCAAGGGGAGGGGGTCACAATCCTAACCCTATTGGGGGAATCCTCCATCTGCAAGATGGAGGATTTCTAAAAGTTAGAGTCACCTCAGCTCAGGACACCTTAGGGGCTGTCCTGACTGGCCAGTGACTCCTCCTTGTTTTTCTCATTATTTTCTCCGGCCTTGCCGCCAAAAGTGGGGCCTGGCCGGAGGGGGCGGGCAACTCCACTAGCTGGAGTGTCCTGCTGGGTTGGCACAAAGGAGGTGAGCCTTTGAGGCTCACCGCCAGGTGTGACAATTCCTGCCTGGGGGAGGTGTTAGCATCTCCACCCAGTGCAGGCTTTGTTACTGGCCTCAGAGTGACAAAGGCACTCTCCCCATGGGGCCAGCAACATGTCTCGGTTTGTGGCAGGCTGCTAAAACTAGTCAGCCTACACAGATAGTCGGTTAAGTTTCAGGGGGCACCTCTAAGGTGCCCTCTGTGGTGTATTTTACAATAAAATGTACACTGGCATCAGTGTGCATTTATTGTGCTGAGAAGTTTGATACCAAACTTCCCAGTTTTCAGTGTAGCCATTATGGTGCTGTGAAGTTCGTGTTTGACAAACTCCCAGACCATATACTCTTATGGCTACCCTGCACTTACAATGTCTAAGGTTTTGTTTAGACACTGTAGGGGTACCATGCTCATGCACTGGTACCCTCACCTATGGTATAGTGCACCCTGCCTTAGGGCTGTAAGGCCTGCTAGAGGGGTGTCTTACCTATACTGCATAGGCAGTGAGAGGCTGGCATGGCACCCTGAGGGGAGTGCCATGTCGACTTACTCGTTTTGTCCTCACTAGCACACACAAGCTGGCAAGCAGTGTGTCTGTGCTGAGTGAGAGGTCTCCAGGGTGGCATAAGACATGCTGCAGCCCTTAGAGACCTTCCTTGGCATCAGGGCCCTTGGTACTAGAAGTACCAGTTACAAGGGACTTATCTGGATGCCAGGGTCTGCCAATTGTGGATACAAAAGTACAGGTTAGGGAAAGAACACTGGTGCTGGGGCCTGGTTAGCAGGCCTCAGCACACTTTCAATTGTAAACATAGCATCAGCAAAGGCAAAAAGTAAGGGGGCAACCATGCCAAGGAGGCATTTCCTTACACTAGCCATAGAGAGGGAAAGACAAGAGATGGGCCTAGGACCCATCAATGGTGGCAGCAACATAAATAGGGTCAGAGATTCTCCTGACATGTTGAAAATCCCTAAAGGGATTGTAACTAAATATGAAGATGGTGATGACATCACCAAATGGTTCACAGCTTTTGAGAGGGCTTGTGTAACCAGAAAAGTGAACAGATCTCACTGGGGTGCTCTCCTTTGGGAAATGTTCACAGGAAAGTGTAGGGATAGACTCCTCACACTCTCTGGACAAGATGCAGAATCTTATGACCTCATGAAGGGTACCCTGATTGAGGGCTTTGGATTCTCCACTGAGGAGTATAGGATTAGATTCAGAGGGGCTCAAAAATCCTCGAGCCAGACCTGGGTTGACTTTGTAGACTACTCAGTGAAAACACTAGATGGTTGGATTCAAGGCAGTGGTGTAAGTAATTATGATGGGCTGTACAATTTATTTGTGAAAGAACACCTGTTAAGTAATTGTTTCAATGATAAACTGCATCAGCATCTGGTAGACCTAGGACCAATTTCTCCCCAAGAATTGGGAAAGAAGGCGGACCATTGGGTCAAGACAAGGGTGTCCAAGACTTCAACAGGGGGTGACCAAAAGAAAGGGGTCACAAAGACTCCCCAGGGGAAGGGTGATGAGACAACCAAAACTAAAAATAGTAGAGTCTTCTACAGGCCCCCAAAAACCTGCACAGGAGGGTGGGCCCAGAGCCTCTTCACAAAACAATGGGTACAAGGGTAAAAACTTTGATCCCAAAAAGGCCTGGTGTCATAGCTGTAAACAGCATGGACACCAAACTGGAGACAAGGCCTGTCCCAAGAAAGGTTCCACTCCAAACTCCCATCCAGGTAACACTGGTATGGCTAGTCTCCAAGTGGGATCAACAGTGTGCCCAGAGCAACTGAAGCTACTCTAGTTTCTGAGGGTGGGGTGGATTTAGCCACACTAGCTGTCTGGCCGCCTAACATGCAAAAATACAGACAGCAACTCTTAATTAATGGGACTAGAATAGAGGGCCTGAGGGATACAGGTGCCATTGTCACCATGGTGACAGAGAAACTGGTTTCCCCTGGCCAATACCTGACTGGAAAAACCTACACAGTCACCAACGCTGACAATCGGAGAAAAGTACATCCCATGGCAATGGTTACTTTAGAATGGGGAGGGGTCAATGGCCTGAAACAGGTGGTGGTCTCCTCAAATATCCCAGTGGACTGTCTGCTTGGAAATGACCTGGAGTCCTCAGCATGGGCTGAGGTAGAACTAAAAACCCATGCAGCAATGCTGGGTATCCCTGAACTGGTGTGTGTGAAAACAAGAGCACAGTGCAAGGCACAGGGTGAACAAGTAGAGCTGGAGTCTGGAAGAATGGCCCAGCCTACCAAGAGAACAGGAAAGTCAGTTGGGAAACCAACTGCAACACAGCAAAAGAAAGGGAACCTCTCTTCTCAGGAAGAAGTTCTGCCCTCTGAGGGAACTGAGCCTTTGGAGCTTGAGCCTTATCAGGTTGAGCTCTTAGGCCCAGGGGGACCCTCAAGGGAGGAGCTGTGTAAGGGACAAGAAACCTGTCCCTCTCTTGAAGGCCTTAGGCAGCAAGCTGCTGAAGAGTCCAAAGGCAAGAAAAATGGAACACATAGGGTCTATTGGGAGGATGGACTCCTGTACACTGAGGCCAGAGACCCCAAACCTGGTGCCACTAGGAGAGTGGTAGTGCCTCAGCTGTTCAGGAAGTTCATCCTAACATTGGCCCATGACATTCCCCTTTCTGGACATTTGGGACAAACCAAGACGTGGGAGAGGTTAGTCAACCACTTCTACTGGCCCAATATGTCCAACATGGTTAAGGAGTTTTGCCTCTCCTGCCCCACCTGTCAAGCCAGTGGTAAGACAGGTGGGCATCCAAAGGCCCCCCTCATTCCACTTCCAGTGGTGGGGGTTCCCTTTGAAAGAGTGGGTGTGGACATAGTTGGTCCACTAGAACCTCCCACAGCCTCAGGAAATATGTATATCCTGGTAGTAGTGGATCATGCTACCAGGTATCCTGAAGCTATTCCCCTTAGGTCGACTACTGCCCCTGCAGTAGCCAAGGCCCTCATTGGTATCTTTACCAGAGTGGGTTTCCCTAAGGAGGTGGTGTCTGACAGAGGTACCAACTTCATGTCAGCATACCTAAAGCACATGTGGAATGAGTGTGGGGTGACTTATAAATTCACTACACCATACCATCCACAAACTAATGGCTTAGTTGAGAGATTCAACAAGACATTAAAGGGCATGATCATGGGGCTCCCAGAAAAACTCAAAAGGAGATGGGATGTCCTCTTGCCATGTCTGCTTTTCGCTTACAGAGAGGTGCCACAGAAGGGAGTAGGATTCTCACCCTTTGAACTTCTGTTTGGTCATCCTGTAAGAGGACCACTTGCTCTTGTTAAAGAAGGCTGGGAGAGACCTCTCCATGAGCCTAAACAAGACATAGTGGACTATGTACTTGGCCTTCGCTCTAGAATGGCAGAGTACATGGAAAAGGCAACCAAAAACCTTGAGGCCAGCCAACAGCTCCAGAAGTTTTGGTATGACCAAAAGGCTGCACTGGTTGAGTTCCAACCAGGGCAGAAAGTCTGGGTTCTGGAGCCTGTGGCTCCCAGGGCACTCCAGGACAAATGGAGTGGCCCTTACCCAGTGCTAGAAAGGAAGAGTCAGGTCACCTACCTGGTGGACCTGGGCACAAGCAGGAGCCCCAAGAGGGTGATCCATGTGAACCGCCTTAAGCTCTTCCATGACAGGGCTGATGTCAATCTGTTGATGGTAACAGATGAGGATCAGGAGGCAGAGAGTGAACCTCTCCCTGATCTTCTGTCATCAGACCCAAAAGATGGCACAGTAGATGGAGTGATCTACTCAGACACCCTCTCTGGCCAACAGCAAGCTGATTGTAGGAGAGTCCTACAACAGTTTCCTGAACTCTTCTCCTTAACCCCTGGTCAGACACACCTGTGTACCCATGATGTGGACACAGGAGACAGCATGCCTGTCAAGAACAAAATCTTTAGACAATCTGACCATGTTAAGGAAAGCATCAAGGTGGAAGTCCACAAGATGCTGGAATTGGGAGTAATTGAGCGCTCTGACAGCCCCTGGGCTAGCCCAGTGGTCTTAGTCCCCAAACCTCACACCAAAGATGGAAAGAAAGAGATGAGGTTTTGTGTGGACTACAGAGGGCTCAATTCTGTCACCAAGACAGATGCTCATCCAATTCCAAGAGCTGATGAGCTCATAGACAAATTAGGTGCTGCCAAATTCTTAAGTACCTTTGACTTGACAGCAGGGTACTGGCAAATAAAAATGGCACCTGGAGCAAAAGAGAAAACAGCATTCTCCACACCTGATGGGCATTATCAGTTTACTGTTATGCCCTTTGGTTTAAAGAATGCCCCTGCCACCTTCCAAAGGTTGGTGAATCAAGTCCTTGCTGGCTTGGAGTCCTTTAGCACAGCTTATCTTGATGATATTGCTGTCTTTAGCACCACCTGGCAGGATCACCTGGTCCACCTGAAGAAGGTTTTGAAGGCTCTGCAATCTGCAGGCCTCTCTATCAAGGCATCCAAATGCCAGATAGGGCAGGGAACTGTGGTTTACTTGGGCCACCTTGTAGGTGGAGGCCAAGTTCAGCCACTCCAACCCAAGATCCAGACTATTCTGGACTGGGTAGCTCCAAAAACCCAGACTCAAGTCAGGGCATTCCTTGGCTTGACTGGGTATTACAGGAGGTTTGTGAAGGGATATGGATCCATTGTGACAGCCCTCACTGAACTCACCTCCAAGAAAATGCCCAAGAAAGTGAACTGGACTGTGGAATGCCAACAGGCCTTTGACACCCTGAAACAAGCAATGTGCTCAGCACCAGTTCTAAAAGCTCCAGATTATTCTAAGCAGTTCATTGTGCAGACTGATGCCTCTGAACATGGGATAGGGGCAGTTTTGTCCCAAACAAATGATGATGGCCTTGACCAGCCTGTTGCTTTCATTAGCAGGAGGTTACTCCCCAGGGAGCAGCGTTGGAGTGCCATTGAGAGGGAGGCCTTTGCTGTGGTTTGGTCCCTGAAGAAGCTGAGACCATACCTCTTTGGGACTCACTTCCTAGTTCAAACTGACCACAGACCTCTCAAATGGCTGATGCAAATGAAAGGTGAAAATCCTAAACTGTTGAGGTGGTCCATCTCCCTACAGGGAATGGACTTTATAGTGGAACACAGACCTGGGACTGCCCATGCCAATGCAGATGGCCTTTCCAGGTTCTTCCACTTAGAAAATGAAGACTCTCTTGGGAAAGGTTAGTCTCATCCTCTTTCGTTTGGGGGGGGGTTGTGTAAGGAAATGCCTCCTTGGCATGGTTGCCCCCTGACTTTTTGCCTTTGCTGATGCTATGTTTACAATTGAAAGTGTGCTGAGGCCTGCTAACCAGGCCCCAGCACCAGTGTTCTTTCCCTAACCTGTACTTTTGTATCCACAATTGGCAGACCCTGGCATCCAGATAAGTCCCTTGTAACTGGTACTTCTAGTACCAAGGGCCCTGATGCCAAGGTAGGTCTCTAAGGGCTGCAGCATGTCTTATGCCACCCTGGAGACCTCTCACTCAGCACAGACACACTGCTTGCCAGCTTGTGTGTGCTAGTGAGGACAAAACGAGTAAGTCGACATGGCACTCCCCTCAGGGTGCCATGCCAGCCTCTCACTGCCTATGCAGTATAGGTAAGACACCCCTCTAGCAGGCCTTACAGCCCTAAGGCAGGGTGCACTATACCATAGGTGAGGGTACCAGTGCATGAGCATGGTACCCCTACAGTGTCTAAACAAAACCTTAGACATTGTAAGTGCAGGGTAGCCATAAGAGTATATGGTCTGGGAGTCTGTCTAACACGAACTCCACAGCACCATAATGGCTACACTGAAAACTGGGAAGTTTGGTATCAAACTTCTCAGCACAATAAATGCACACTGATGCCAGTGTACATTTTATTGTAAAATACACCACAGAGGGCACCTTAGAGGTGCCCCCTGAAACTTAACCGACTGTCTGTGTAGGCTGACTAGTTCCAGCAGCCTGCCACACCAGAGACATGTTGCTGGCCCCATGGGGAGAGTGCCTTTGTCACTCTGAGGCCAGTAACAAAGCCTGCACTGGGTGGAGATGCTAACACCTCCCCCAGGCAGGAGCTGTGACACCTGGCGGTGAGCCTCAAAGGCTCACCCCTTTGTCACAGCCCAGCAGGGCACTCCAGCTTAGTGGAGTTGCCCGCCCCCTCCGGCCACGGCCCCCACTTTTGGCGGCAAGGCTGGAGGGAACAAAGAAAGCAACAAGGAGGAGTCACTGGCCAGTCAGGACAGCCCCTAAGGTGTCCTGAGCTGAGGTGACTCTGACTTTTAGAAATCCTCCATCTTGCAGATGGAGGATTCCCCCAATAGGGTTAGGATTGTGACCCCCTCCCCTTGGGAGGAGGCACAAAGAGGGTGTACCCACCCTCAGGGCTAGTAGCCATTGGCTACTAACCCCCCAGACCTAAACACGCCCTTAAATTTAGTATTTAAGGGCTACCCTGAACCCTAGAAAATTAGATTCCTGCAACTACAAGAAGAAGGACTGCCTAGCTGAAAACCCCTGCAGAGGAAGACCAGAAGACGACAACTGCCTTGGCTCCAGAAACTCACCGGCCTGTCTCCTGCCTTCCAAAGATCCTGCTCCAGCGACGCCTTCCAAAGGGACCAGCGACCTCGACATCCTCTGAGGACTGCCCCTGCTTCGAAAAGACAAGAAACTCCCGAGGACAGCGGACCTGCTCCAAGAAAAGCTGCAACTTTGTTTCCAGCAGCTTTAAAGAACCCTGCAAGCTCCCCGCAAGAAGCGTGAGACTTGCAACACTGCACCCGGCGACCCCGACTCGGCTGGTGGCGATCCAACACCTCAGGAGGGACCCCAGGACTACTCTAAGACTGTGAGTACAAAAACCTGTCCCCCCTGAGCCCCCACAGCGCCGCCTGCAGAGGGAATCCCGAGGCTTCCCCTGACCGCGACTCTTTGAATCCTAAGTCCCGACACCTGGGAGAGACCCTGCACCCGCAGCCCCCAGGACCTGAAGGACCGGACTTTCACTGGAGGAGTGACCCCCAGGAGTCCCTCTCCCTTGATCAAGTGGAGGTTTCCCCGAGGAACCCCCCCCTTGCCTGCCTGCAGCGCTGAAGAGATCCCTAGATCTCCCATTGACTTCCATTACAAACCCGACGCTTGTTTCTACACTGCACCCGGCCGCCCCCGTGCTGCTGAGGGTGAAATTTCTGTGTGGGCTTGTGTCCCCCCCGGTGCCCTACAAAACCCCCCTGGTCTGCCCTCCGAAGACGCGGGTACTTACCTGCAAGCAGACCGGAACCGGGGCACCCCCTTCTCTCCATTCTAGCCTATGCGTTTTGGGCACCACTTTGAACTCTGCACCTGACCGGCCCTGAGCTGCTGGTGTGGTGACTTTGGGGTTGCTCTGAACCCCCAACGGTGGGCTACCTTGGACCAAGAACTAAACCCTGTAAGTGTCTTACTTACCTGGTAAAACTAACAAAAACTTACCTCCCCCAGGAACTGTGAAAATTGCACTAAGTGTCCACTTTTAAAACAGCTATTTGTCAATAACTTGTAAAGTATACATGCAATTTTTATAATTTAAAGTTCCTAAAGTACTTACCTGCAATACCTTTCAAATGAGATATTACATGTAGAATTTGAACCTGTGGTTCTTAAAATAAACTAAGAAAATATATTTTTCTATACAAAAACCTATTGGCTGGATTTGTCTCTGAGTGTGTGTACCTCATTTATTGTCTATGTGTATGTACAACAAATACTTAACACTACTCCTTGGATAAGCCTACTGCTCGACCACACTACCACAAAATAGAGCATTAGTATTATCTATTTTTACCACTATTTTACCTCTAAGGGGAACCCTTGGACTCTGTGCATGCTATTCCTTACTTTGAAATAGCACATACAGAGCCAACTTCCTACACCTTGTAACTGGTACCCCTGGTACCAAGGGCCCTGATGCCAGGGAAGGTCTCTTAGGGCTGCAGCATATCTTATGCCACCCTGGGGACCCCTCACTCAGCACAGACACACTGCTTGTCAGCTTGTGTGTGCTGGTGAGAACAAAAACGAGTAAGTCGACATGGCACTCCCCTCAGGGTGCCATGCCAACCTCACACTGCCTATGCAGTATAGATAAGTCACCCCTCTAGTAGGCCTTACAGCCCTAAGGCAGGGTGCACTATACCATAGGTGAGGGCACCAGTACATGAGTACTGTGCCCCTACAGTGTTTAAGCCAAACCTTAGACATTGTAAGTGCAGGGTAGCCATAAGAGTATATGGTCTGGGAGTCGGTCAAACACGGACTCCACAGCACCATAATGGCTACACTGAAAACTGGGAAGTTTGGTATCAAACTTCTCAGCACAATAAAAGCACACTGATGCCAGTGTACATTTTATTGTAAAATACACCCCAGAGGGCACCTTGGAGGTGCCCCCTGAAACCTTAACCAACTATCTGTGTAGGCTGACTGGTTCCAGCAGCCTGCCACGCTAGAGACATGTTGCTGGCCCCATGGGGAGAGTGCCTTTGTCACTCTGAGGCCAGCAACAAAGCCTGCACTGGGTGGAGATGCTAACACCTCCCCCAGGCAGGAGCTGTCACACCTGGCGGTGAGCCTCAAAGGCTCACCCCTTTGTGCCAGCACAGCAGGACACTCCAGCTAGTGGAGTTGCCCGCCCCCTCCGGCCACGGCCCCCACTTTTGGCAGCAAGGCCGGAGAAAATAATGAGAAAAACAAGGAGGAGTCACTGACCAGTCAGGACAGCCCCTAAGGTGTCCTGAGCTGAAGTGACTCTAACTTTTAGAAATCCTCCATCTTGCAGATGGAGGATTCCCTAATAGGATTAGGGATGTGACCCCCTCCCCTTGGGAGGAGGCACAAAGAGGGTGTACCCACCCTCAGGGCTAGTAGCCATTGGCTACTAACCCCCCAGACCTAAACACGCCCTTAAATTTAGTATTTAAGGGCTCCCCTGAACCTAAGAATTTAGATTCCTGCAACTTACCGAAGAAGAAGACTGCTGAGCTGAAAACCCCTGCAGAAGAAGAAAGAAGACACCAACTGCTTTGGCCCCAGTCCTACCGGCCTGTCTCCTGCCTTCTAAAGAACCCTGCTCCAGCGACGCTTTCTCCAGGACCAGCGACCTCTGAATCCTCAGAGGACTGCCCTGCTTCCAAGAGACCAAGAAACTCCCGAGGACAGCGGCACTGCTCCAAAAGAACTGCAACTTTGTTTCAAGGAGCAGATTTAAAGACCCCTGCAACTCCCCGCAAGGAGCGTGAGACTTGCAACACTGCACCCGGCGACCCCGACTCGACTGGTGGAGAACCAACACCTCAGGGAGGACCCTCCGGCGACTCCGAGACCGTGAGTAACCAAAGTTGTCCCCCCTGAGCCCCCACAGCGACGCTTGCAGAGGGAATCCCGAGGCTCCCCCTGACCGCGACTGCCTGAACTCCATTTCCTGACGGCTGGAAAAGACCCTGCACCCGCAGCCCCCAGCACCTAAAGGAACAGAACTCCTGTGCAGGAGTGACCCCCAGGAAGCCCTCTCCCTTGCCCAGGTGCTGGCTACCCCGAGGAGCCCCCCCCCTTGCCTGCCTGCAACGCTGAAGAGATCCCTTGATCTCTCATTGATTTCCATTGAAAACCCGACGCTTGTTTCTACACTGCACCCGGCCGCCCCAGTGCCGCTGAGGTTGTACTTTTTGTCTGGACTTGTGTCCCCCCCAGTGCCCTACAAAACCCCCCTGGTCTGCCCTCCGAAGACGCGGGTACTTACCTGCTGGCAGACCGGAACCGGGGCACCCCCTTCTCTCCATTGAAGCCTATGTGTTTTGGGCACCTCTTTGACCTCTGCACCTGACCGGCCCTGAGCTGCTGGTGTGGTAACTTTGGGGTTGCTCTGAACCCCCAACGGTGGGCTACCTTGGACCAAAAACTGAAACCTGTAAGTGACTTACTTACCTGTGAAACCTAACAATACTTTACCTCCCCCAGGAACTGTGAAAATTGCACTAAGTGTCCACTTTTAAAACAGCTATTTGTGTTTTATGTGAAAAGTATATATGCTACTGTAATTATTCAAAGTTTCTAAAGTACTTACCTGCAATACCTTTCAAATGAGATATTACATGTAGAACTTGAACCTGTGGTTCTTAAAATAAACTAAGAAAATATATTTTTCTATAACAAAACCTATTGGCTGGATTTGTCTCTGAGTGTGTGTTCCTCATTTATTGCCTGTGTGTATGTACAACAAATGCTTAACACTACTCCTTTGATAAGCCTACTGCTCGACCACACTACCACAAAATAGAGCATTAGTATTATCTCTTTTTGCCACTATCTTACCTCTAAGGGGAACCCTTGGACTCTGTGCATGCTATTCCTTACTTTGAAATAGCACATACAGAGCCAACTTCCTACATTGGTGGATCAGCGGTGGGGTACAAGACTTTGCATTTGCTGGACTACTCAGCCAATACCTGATCACACGACAAATTCCAAAAATTGTCATTAGAAATTGATTTTTGCAATTTGAAATTTTTCTAAATTCTTAAAAGTCCTGCTAGGGCCTTGTGTTAGTCCCTGTTAGCATTTCCTTTTAGAGTTTAAAAGTTTGGTAAAAGTTTGATTTAGAACCTAGAACTAGTTTTAGATTCTTAAAAAGTATTCCAACTTTTAGAAGCATAATGTCTAGTGCAGAGATGAATGTGGTGGAACTCGACACCACACCTTACCTCCATCTTAAGATGAGGGAGCTAAGGTCACTCTGTACACTAAAGAAAATAGTAATGGGCCCCAGACCTTCCAAACTACAGCTCCAGGAGCTTTTGGCAGAGTTTGAAAGAGCCAACCCCTCTGAGGATGGCAACACAGAGGATGATGATAGTGACTTGGAGGGTGATTCCCCCCTACCAGTCCTATCTAGGGAAGACGGGGCCTCTCAAGCCCTGACTCCACAAATCATAGTCAGAGATGCTGGTTCCCTCACAGGAGGGACCAACCTCTCTGAAATCACTGAGGATAACTCCAGTGAAGAGGACATCCAGTTAGCCAGGATGGCCAAAAGATTG
This sequence comes from Pleurodeles waltl, assembly GCF_031143425.1. Lineage (NCBI taxonomy): Eukaryota > Metazoa > Chordata > Amphibia > Caudata > Salamandridae > Pleurodeles > Pleurodeles waltl. Next base: position 104,023,066 of record NC_090445.1, read on the forward strand.
GCTTTGGAAAGACAGATCCTAGCCATAGAAAGGGAAAGACAAGAGATGGGCCTAGGACCCATCAATGGTGGCAGCAACATAAATAGGGTCAGAGATTCTCCTGACATGTTAAAAATCCCTAAAGGGATTGTAACTAAATATGAAGATGGTGATGACGTCACCAAATGGTTCACAGCTTTTGAGAGGGCTTGTGTAACCAGAAAAGTGAACAAATCTCACTGGGGTGCTCTCCTTTGGGAAATGTTCACAGGAAAGTGTAGGGATAGACTCCTCACACTCTCTGGAAAAGATGCAGAATCTTATGACCTCATGAAGGGTACCCTGATTGAGGGCTTTGGATTCTCCACTGAGGAGTATAGGATTAGATTCAGGGGGGCTCAAAAATCCTCGAGCCAGACCTGGGTTGACTTTGTAGACTACTCAGTAAAAACACTAGATGGTTGGATTCAGGGCAGTGGTGTAAGTAATTATGATGGGCTGTACAATTTATTTGTGAAAGAACACCTATTAAGTAATTGTTTCAATGATAAACTGCATCAGCATCTGGTAGACCTAGGACCAATTTCTCCCCAAGAATTGGGAAAGAAGGCGGACCATTGGGTCAAGACTAGGGTGTCCAAAACTTCCACAGGGGGTGACCAAAAGAAAGGGGTCACAAAACCTCCCCAGGGGAAAGGTGGTGAGACAGCCAAAAACAAAAATAGTAAAGAGTCTTCTACAGGCCCCCAAAAACCTGCACAGGCGGGTGGGCCCAGAGCCTCTTCACAAAACAGTTCTGGGTACAAGGGTAAAAACTTTGATCCCAAAAAGGCCTGGTGTCGTAGCTGTAGTCAGTCTGGACACCAAACTGGAGACAAGGCCTGTCCCAAGAAAGATACCACTTCTAACTCCCATCCAGCTAAAACTGGAATGGCCAGTCTCCAAGTGGGATCAACAGTGTGCCCAGAGCAAATCAGGTGTCACACTGAAGCTACATTAGTCTCTGAGGGTGGGGTGGATTTAGCCACACTGGCTGCCTGGCCCCCTAACATGCAAAAATACAGGCAGCAGCTCTTAATTAATGGGACAAGTGTAGAGGGCCTGAGGGATACAGGTGCCAGTGTCACTATGGTGACAGAGAAACTGGTTTCCCCTGGCCAATACCTGGCTGGACAAACTTATCCAGTCACCAACGCTGACAATCAGACTAAAGTACATCCCATGGCTATGGTAACTTTAGAGTGGGGAGGGGTCAATGGCCTGAAACAGGTGGTGGTCTCCTCCAATATCCCAGTAGACTGTTTGCTTGGAAATGACCTGGAGTCCTCAGCATGGGCTGAGGTAGAACTGAAAACCCATGCAGCCATGCTGGGTATCCCTGAACTGGTGTGTGTCAAGACAAGGGCACAGTGCAAGGCACAGGATGAAAAAGTAGAGCTGGAGTCTGGAAGAAAGGCCCAGCCTACCAAGAGAAAAGGAAAGTCAGCTGGGAAACCAGCTGCAACACAACAGGAAAAAGAGAGCCTCTCTTCTGAGGAAGAAGGTCTGCCCTCTGAGGGAACTGAGCCTATGGAGCTGGAACCTTATCAGGTTGAGCTCTTGGGCCCAGGGGGACCCTCAAGGGAAGAGTTGTGTAAGGGACAAGAAACCTGTCCCTCTCTTGAAGGCCTTAGGCAGCAAGCTGCTGAAGAGTCCAAAGGCAAGAAAAATGGAACACATAGGGTCTATTGGGAAGATGGACTCCTGTACACTGAGGCAAGAGATCCCAAACCTGGTGCCACTAGGAGAGTGGTAGTGCCTCAGGGGTTCAGAGAGTTTATTCTGACCTTAGCCCATGATATTCCCCTTGCTGGGCATTTGGGACAAACCAAGATGTGGGAGAGGTTAGTCAACCACTTCTACTGGCCCAACATGTCCCAGAAGGTTAAGGAGTTTTTCACCTCCTGTCCCACCTGTCAAGCCAGTGGTAAGACAGGTGGACATCCAAAGGCCCCCCTCATTCCACTTCCAGTGGTGGGGGTCCCCTTTGAAAGAGTGGGTGTGGACATAGTGGGTCCACTGGAACCTCCCACAGCCTCAGGAAATATGTACACCCTAGTAGTAGTGGATCATGCTACTAGGTATCCTGAAGCTATTCCCCTTAGGTCGACTACTGCCCCTGCAGTAGCCAAGGCCCTCATTGGTATCTTTACCACAGTGGGCTTCCCTAAGGAGGTGGTGTCTGACAGAGGTACCAACTTCATGTCAGCATACCTAAAACACATGTGGAATGAGTGTGGAGTGACTTATAAATTCACTACACCATATCATCCACAAACTAATGGCCTTGTGGAGAGATTCAACAAGACATTAAAGGGCATGATCATGGGGCTCCCAGAAAAACTCAAAAGGAGATGGGATGTCCTCCTGCCATGTCTGCTTTTCGCTTACAGAGAGGTGCCTCAGAAGGGAGTAGGGTTCTCACCCTTTGAACTTCTGTTTGGCCACCCTGTAAGGGGACCACTAGCTCTTGTGAAAGAAGGCTGGGAGAGACCTCTTCATGAGCCTAAACAAGACATAGTGGACTATGTACTTGGCCTTCGCTCAAGGATGGCAGAGTACATGGAAAAGGCAAACAAAAACCTTGAGGCCAGCCAACAGCTCCAGAAGTGTTGGTATGACCAAAAGGCTGCACTGGTTGAATTTCAACCAGGGCAGAAAGTCTGGGTTTTGGAGCCTGTGGCTCCCATTGCACTTCAGGACAAATGGAGTGGCCCTTACCCAGTGCTAGAGAGGAAGAGTCAGGTCACCTATCTGGTAGACCTGGGCACAAGCAGGAGCCCCAAGAGGGTGATCCATGTGAACCGCCTTAAGCTCTTCCATGACAGGGCTGATGTAAATCTGTTAATGGTAACAGATGAGGATCAGGAAGCTGAGAGTGAGCCTCTCCCTGATCTTCTGTCATCAGACCCTAAAGATGGCTCAGTAGATGGAGTGATCTATTCAGACACCCTCTCTGGCCAACAGCAAGCTGACTGTAGGAAGGTCCTGCAGCAGTTTGCTGAGCTCTTTTCCCTAACCCCTGGTCAGACACACCTGTGTACCCATGATGTGGACACAGGAGACAGCCTGCCTGTCAAAAACAAAATATTCCGACAGTCTGATCAACTTAAGGAAAGCATCAAGGTGGAAGTCCACAAGATGCTGGAATTTGGAGTAATTGAGTACTCTGACAGCCCCTGGGCTAGCCCAGTGGTCTTAGTCCCCAAACCTCACACCAAAGAAGGAAAGAGAGAGATGAGGTTTTGTGTGGACTACAGAGGACTTAACTCTGTCACCAAGACAGATGCCCATTCCATTCCTAGAGCTGATGAGCTGATTGATAAATTAGGGGCTGCCAAATTCTTAAGTACCTTTGACTTAACAGCAGGGTACTGGCAAATCAAAATGGCCCCTGGAGCAAAAGAAAAGACAGCATTCTCCACACCTGATGGGCATTATCAGTTCACTGTTATGCCCTTTGGTTTAAAGAATGCCCCTACCACCTTCCAAAGGTTGGTGAATTAAGTCCTTGCTGGCTTGGAGTCCTTCAGTGCAGCTTATCTTGACGATATTGCTGTCTTTAGCTCCAACTGGCAGGATCACCTGGTCCACCTGAAGAAGGTTTTGAAGGCTCTGCAATCTGCAGGCCTCTCTATCAAGGCATCCAAATGCCAGATAGGGCAGGGAACTGTGGTTTACTTGGGACACCTTGTAGGGGGAGGCCAAGTTCAGCCACTCCAGCCTAAGATCCAGACTATTCTGGACTGGGCAGCTCCAAAAACCCAGACTCAAGTCAGGGCATTCCTTGGCTTGACTGGGTACTATAGGAGGTTTGTGAAGGGATAAGGATCCATTGTGACAGCCCTCACAGAACTCACCTCCAAGAAAATGCCCAAGAAAGTAAACTGGACTGTAGAATGTCAACAGGCCTTTGACACCCTGAAACAAGCTATGTGCACAGCACCAGTTCTAAAAGCTCCAGATTACTCCAAGCAGTTCATTGTGCAGACAGATGCCTCTGAACATGGGATAGGGGCAGTTTTGTCCCAAACAAATGATGATGGCCTTGACCAGCCTGTTGCTTTCATTAGCAGGAGGTTACTCCCCAGGGAGCAGCGTTGGAGTGCCATTGAGAGGGAGGCCTTTGCTGTGGTTTGGTCCCTGAAGAAGTTGAGACCATACCTTTTTGGTACTCACTTCCTAGTTCAAACTGACCACAGACCTCTCAGATGGCTGATGCAAATGAAAGGTGAAAATCCAAAACTGTTGAGGTGGTCCATTTCCCTACAGGGAATGGACTTTATAGTGGAACACAGACCTGGGACTGCCCATGCCAATGCAGATGGCCTTTCCAGGTTCTTCCACTTAGAAAATGAAGACTCTCTTGGGAAAGGTTAGTCTCATCCTCTTTCGTTTGGGGGGGGGGGTTGTGTAAGGAAATGCCTCCTTGGCATGGTTACCCCCTGACTTTTTGCCTTTGCTGATGCTATGTTTTGAATTGAAAGTGTGCTGAGGCCTGCTAACCAGGCCCCAGCACCAGTGTTCTTTCCCTAACCTGTACTTTTGATTCCACAATTGGCACACCCTGGCATCCAGGTAAGTCCCTTGTAACTGGTACCCCTGGTACCAAGGGCCCTGATGCCAGGGAAGGTCTCTTAGGGCTGCAGCATATCTTATGCCACCCTGGGGACCCCTCACTCAGCACAGACACACTGCTTGTCAGCTTGTGTGTGCTGGTGAGAACAAAAACGAGTAAGTCGACATGGCACTCCCCTCAGGGTGCCATGCCAACCTCACACTGCCTATGCAGTATAGATAAGTCACCCCTCTAGTAGGCCTTACAGCCCTAAGGCAGGGTGCACTATACCATAGGTGAGGGCACCAGTACATGAGTACTGTGCCCCTACAATGTCTAAGCCAAACCTTAGACATTGTAAGTGCAGGGTAGCCATAAGAGTATATGGTCTGGGAGTCAGTCAAACACGGACTCCACAGCACCATAATGGCTACACTGAAAACTGGGAAGTTTGGTATCAAACTTCTCAGCACAATAAAAGCACACTGATGCCAGTGTACATTTTATTGTAAAATACACCCCAGAGGGCACCTTAGAGGTGCCCCCTGAAACCTTAACCAACTATCTGTGTAGGCTGACTGGTTCCAGCAGCCTGCCACGCTAGAGACATGTTGCTGGCCCCATGGGGAGAGTGCCTTTGTCACTCTGAGGCCAGCAACAAAGCCTGCACTGGGTGGAGATGCTAACACCTCCCCCAGGCAGGAGCTGTCACACCTGGCGGTGAGCCTCAAAGGCTCACCCCTTTGTGCCAGCACAGCAGGACACTCCAGCTAGTGGAGTTGCCCGCCCCCTCCGGCCATGGCCCCCACTTTTGGCGGCAAGGCCGGAGAAAATAATGAGAATAACAAGGAGGAGTCACTGACCAGTCAGGACAGCCCCTAAGGTGTCCTGAGCTGAAGTGACTCTAACTTTTAGAAATCCTCCATCTTGCAGATGGAGGATTCCCCAATAGGATTAGGGATGTGACCCCCTCCCCTTGGGAGGAGGCACAAAGAGGGTGTACCCACCCTCAGGGCTAGTAGCCATTGGCTACTAACCCCCCAGACCTAAACACGCCCTTAAATTTAGTATTTAAGGGCTCCCCTGAACCTAAGAATTTAGATTCCTGCAACTTACCGAAGAAGAGGACTGCTGAGCTGAAAACCCCTGCAGAAGAAGAAAGAAGACACCAACTGCTTTGGCCCCAGTCCTTCCGGCCTGTCTCCTGCCTTCTAAAGAACCCTGCTCCAGCGACGCTTTCTCCAGGACCAGCGACCTCTGAATCCTCAGAGGACTGCCCTGCTTCCAAGAGACCAAGAAACTCCAGAGGACAGCGGCACTGCTCCAAAAGAACTGCAACTTTGTTTCAAGGAGCAGATTTAAAGACCCCTGCAACTCCCCGCAAGGAGCGTGAGACTTGCAACACTGCACCCGGCGACCCCGACTCGACTGGTGGAGAACCAACACCTCAGGGAGGACCCTCCGGAGACCCGAGATCGTGAGTAACCAAAGTTGTCCCCCCTGAGCCCCCACAGCGACGCCTGCAGAGGGAATCCCGAGGCTCCCCCTGACCGCGACTGCCTGAACTCCATTTCCCGACGGCTGGAAAAGACCCTGCACCCGCAGCCCCCAGCACCTAAAGGAACTGAACTCCTGTGCAGGAGTGACCCCCAGGAAGCCCTCTCCCTTGCCCAGGTGGCGGCTACCCCGAGGAGCCCCCCCCTTGCCTGCCTGCAACGCTGAAGAGATCCCTTGATCTCTCATTGATTTCCATTGAAAACCCGACGCTTGTTTCTACACTGCACCCGGCCGCCCCAGTGCCGCTGAGGGTGTACTTTTTGTGTGGACTTGTGTCCCCCCCGGTGCCCTACAAAACCCCCCTGGTCTGCCCTCCGAAGACGCGGGTACTTACCTTCTGGCAGACCGGAACCGGGGCACCCCCTTCTCTCCATTGAAGCCTATGTGTTTTGGGCACCTCTTTGACCTCTGCACCTGACCGGCCCTGAGCTGCTGGTGTGGTAACTTTGGGGTTGCTCTGAACCCCCAACGGTGGGCTACCTTGGACCAAAAACTGAAACCTGTAAGTGACTTACTTACCTGTGAAACCTAACAATACTTTACCTCCCCCAGGAACTGTGAAAATTGCACTGTGTCCACTTTTAAAACAGCTATTTGTGTTTTATGTGAAAAGTATATATGCTACTGTAATTATTCAAAGTTCGTAAAGTACTTACCTGCAATACCTTTTAAATGAGATATTACATGTAGAACTTGAACCTGTGGTTCTTAAAATAAACTAAGAAAATATATTTTTCTATAACAAAACCTATTGGCTGGATTTGTCTCTGAGTGTGTGTTCCTCATTTATTGCCTGTGTGTATGTACAACAAATGCTTAACACTACTCCTTTGATAAGCCTACTGCTCGACCACACTACCACAAAATAGAGCATTAGTATTATCTCTTTTTGCCACTATCTTACCTCTAAGGGGAACCCTTGGACTCTGTGCCTGCTATTCCTTACTTTGAAATAGCACATACAGAGCCAACTTCCTTCAAGCATATATACTTTTTACATAAAACACATATAGCTATTTCAAAAGTGGACACTTAGTGCAATTTTCAACAGTTCCTGGGGGAGGTAAAGTAGTGTTAGTTCTTGCAGGTAAGTAAACCACCTACGGGGTTCAAATTGGGGTCCAAGGTAGCCCACCGTTGGGGGTTCAGAGCAACCCCAAAGTCACCACACCAGCAGCTCCGGGCCGGTCAGGTGCAGAGTTCAAAGTGGTGCCCAAAACACATAGGCTTCAATGGAGAAGGGGGTGCCCCGGTTCCAGTCTGCCAACAGGTAAGTACCCGCGTCTTCGGAGGGCAGACCAGGGGGGTTTTGTAGGGCACCGGGGGGGACACAAGTCCACACAGAAAGTACACCCTCAGCAGCGCGGGGGCGGCCGGGTGCAGTGTGCAAACAAGCGTCGGGTTCTCAATAGGATTCAATGGGAGATCAAGGGGTCTCTTCAGCGGTGCAGGCAGGCAAGGGGGGGGGCTCCTCGGGGTAGCCACCACCTGGGCAAGGGAGAGGGCCTCCTGGGGGTCACTCCTGCACTGGAGTTCCGATCCTTCAGGTCCTGGGGGCTACGGGTGCAGGGTCTTTTCCAGGCGTCGGGATCTGGGAATCAGACAGTCGCCGTCAGGGGGAGCCTCGGGATTCCCTCTGCAGGCGTCGCTGTGGGGGCTCAAGGGGGACAACTTTGGTTACTCACAGTCTTGGAGTCACCTGGGGGTCCTCCCTGTAGCGTTGTTTCTTCACCAGTCGAGTCGGGGTCGCCGGGTGTAGTGTTGCAAGTCTCACGCTTCTGGCGGGAATTGCTGGGGTCTTTAAATCTGCTCCTCTGGAAACAAAGTTGCAGTCTTTGTTGAACAGGGCCGCTGTTCTCGGGAGTTTCTTGGTCTTTTGGAAGCAGGGCAGTCCTCTGAGGATTCAGAGGTCGCTGGTCCTGGGGAAAGCGTCGCTGGAGCAGTTTTCTTCTGAAGGAGGGAGACAGGCTGGTAGGGCTGGGGCCAAAGCAGTTGGTGTCTTCTTCTTCTCTGCAGGGGTTTTTCAGCTCAGCAGTCCTCTTCTTCGTAAGTTGCAGGAATCTAAATTCTTAGGTTCAGGGAAGCCCTTAAATACTCAATTTAAGGGTGTGTTTAGGTCTGGGGGGTTAGTAGCCAATGGCTACTAGCCCTGAGGGTGGGTACACCCTCTTTGTGCCTCCTCCCAAAGGGAGGGGGGCACATTCCTATCCCTATTGGGGGAATCCTCCATCTGCAAGATGGAGGATTTCTAAAAGTTAGAGTCACTTCAGCTCAGGACACCTTAGGGGCTGTCCTGACTGGCCAGTGACTCCTTGTTGTTCTCATTATCTCGTCCGGCCTTGCCGCCAAAAGTGGGGCCGTGGCCGGAGGGGGCGGGCAACTCCACTAGCTGGAGTGCCCTGCGGTGCTGGAACAAAGGGGGTGAGCCATTGATGCTCACCGCCAGGTGTTACAGCTCCTGCCTGGGGGAGGTGATAGCATCTCCACCCAGTGCAGGCTTTGTTACTGGCCACAGAGTGACAAAGGCACTCTCCCCATGTGGCCAGCAACATGCCTCGAGTGTGGCAGGCTGCTAAAACCAGTCAGCCTACACGGGTAGTTGGTTAAGGTTTCAGGGGGCACCTCTAAGGTGCCCTCTGGGGTGTATTTTACAATAAAATGTACACTGGCATCAGTGTGCATTTATTGTGCTGAGAAGTTTGATACCAAACTTCACAGTTTTCAGTGCAGCCATTATGGTGCTGTGGAGTTCGTGTTTGACAGACTCCCAGACCATATACTCTTATGGCTACCCTGCACTTACAATGTCTAAGGTTTTGCTTAGACACTGTAGGGGCACAGTGCTCATGCACTGGTGCCCTCACCTATGGTATAGTGCACCCTGCCTTAGGGCTGTAAGGCCTGCTAGAGGGGTGACTTATCTATACTGCATAGGCAGTGTGAGGTTGGCATGGCACCCTGAGGGGAGTGCCATGTCGACTTACTCGTTTTGTCCTGACCAGCACACACAAGCTGGAAAGCAGTGTGTCTGTGCTGAGTGAGGGGTCCCCAGGGAGGCATAAGACATGCTGCAGCCCTTAGAGACCTTCCCTGGCATCAGGGCCCTTGGTACCAGGGGTACCAGTTACAAGCGACTTACCTGGATAGCCAGAGTTGCCCCCCTGAGCCCCCACAGCGATGCCTGCAGAGGGAATCCCGAGGCTCCCCCTGACCGCGACTGCCTGACTCCCAGATCCCAACGCCTGGAAAAGACTCTGCACCCGCAGCCCCCAGGACCTGAAAGATTGGAACTCCAGTGCAGGAGTGACTCCCAGGAGGCCCTCTCCCTTGCCCAGGTGGTGGCTACCCCGAGGATCCCCCCCCTTGCCTGCCTGCATCGCTGAAGAGACCCCCTGGTCTCCCATTGATTCCTATTACAAACCCGACGTGTGTTTGCACACTGCACCCGGCCGCCCCGTGCTGCTGAGGGTGTACTTTCTGTGCTAACTTGTGTCCCCCCCCCCCCCCCCGGTGCCCTACAAAACCCCCCTGGTCTGCCCTCTGAAGACGCGGGTACTTACCTGCTGGCAGACTGGAACCGGGGCACCCCCTTCTCCATTGAAGCCTATGTGTTTTGGGCACCACTTTGAACTCTGCACCTGACCGGCCCTGAGCTGTTGGTTTGGTAACTTTGGGGTTGCTCTGAACCCCCAACGGTGGGCTACCTTGGACCCAAACGTGAACCCCGTAGGTGGTTTACTTACCTGCAATAACTAACAATTACTTACTCCCCTAGGAACTGTGAAAATTGCACTACGTGTCTAGTTTTAAAATAGCTATATGTGTTTTATTTGAAAAGTATATATGCTATTGTGATTATTCAAAGTTCCTAAAGTACTTACCTGCAATACCTTTCATGCAAAGTATTACATGTAGAATTTGAACCTGTGGTTCATAAAATAAACTAAGAAAATATATTTTTCTATACAAAAACCTATTGGCCTGGAATTGTCTCCGAGTGTGTGTTCCTCATTTATTGCCTGTGTGTATGTACAACAAATACTTAACACTACTCCTTTGATAAGCCTACTGCTCGACCACACTACCACAAAATAGAGCATTAGTATTATCTCTTTTTGCCACTATCTTACCTCTAAGGGGAACCCTTGGACTCTGTGCATACTATTCCTTACTTTGAAATAGTGCATACAGAGCCAACTTCCTACAATTCCGCTTCTGCCCAAAATGTCACAACAAGTATCCGTATACAGATCAGCACCTGGTCTGTAACTTGTGTTTGTCTCCAGAACACAAAGAAGATACTTGTGAAGCCTGTCGAGCGTTTCGGTCGAGGAAAACATTAAGAGACCGAAGAGCGAGAAGACTGCAAATGGCGTCGGCGCCGACAGGACAAAGGCATTTCGAGGAGGAAGAAGAAACCTTCTCCATCCAGGAGTCGGACTCGGACGAGCTCGATCCCGAAGAAACGTCTAAAACCGTGAGTAAGACGTCGAAACATAAAACTCACGAGAAGACCACAAAAGCCCTGGGGACGCCACCGCCAACAGGCCATGGCTTAACCTGTAAAATAGGTGACCGATCATCGGCACCGAAAAAGGGCACGCTTGTGTCGAAGTCATCCGACTCCGGTCGTGATACCGGCACACAGCAATCTCGAGCCCGAGACAGCGGCTCCGAGCAAGTTCGGCACCGAGACAGCAGCACCGAAATGGGTCGGCACCGAGAGACCACGACGCCGAAAATAAAGAAAGTGTTGTCGGAGCCGAAAAAGGCTACAGAAAAGGTTTCCATTCCGAAACATCCAGCCTCAGAACCGAAATCAGGTTCCTACACAGAGGAAAAGGGGTTGTCCTCCCAAATGCAAGGACATAAGTTCGGACAAGAACTAGAATCAATGGAGCCAGACTACACTCAAAGGAGGCTCCATATTCAAAAGGACACAGGGAAGATAAGCACTCTTCCCCCAATTAAAATGAAAAGAAGACTTGCCTTTCAAGAAAAGGACAAGCAGCCACAGGCAAAGGTGGCAAGACAAACAACTCCGCCACCATCTCCACCACCATCAATGCACACATCACCGGTAGCCACTCCACCACTGATGCAATCCCCAACGCATACTGAAATGAGTCAGGACGATCCCGACGCATGGGACCTTTATGATGCGCCAGTATCGGATAACAGCCCAGACTGTTACCCAGCGAGACCGTCCCCACCTACGGACAGTACATCCTACACGCAGGTGGTCTCAAGGGCAGCGGTTTTTCATAATGTCACCTTGCATGCAGAACCGATTGAGGATGACTTTTTGTTTCATACACTATCCTCCACTCATAGCCAATACCAGAGCTTACCTATGCTACCTGGAATGCTAAAACACTCCAAACAGGTGTTTCAGGAGCCTGTGAAGGGCAGGGCCATAACTCCAAGGGTGGAGAAAAAGTACAAGCCACCGCCTACAGACCCAGTGTATATCACGCAGCAATTAACACCAGACTCTGTGGTAGTAGGGGCAGCTCTCAAGAGAGCAAACTCTCACACCTCGGGAGACGCACCACCTCCAGACAAATTTGACGCTGCAGGGAAAAGGGTTGCAGCACAAGCAGCAAACCAATGGCGCATTGCCAACTCACAAGCACTTCTGGCAAGATATGATAGGGCTCATTGGGACGAAATGCAGCATTTCATAGAACACTTACCCAAAGAGTTCCAGAAAAGGGCACAACAAGTGGTAGAGGAAGGACAAAGTATCTCAAATAATCAGATACGGTCAGCAATGGATGCAGCAGATACAGCTGCAAGGACAGTAAATACTGCTGTAACAATAAGGAGACACGCATGGTTGCGTACGTCAGGATTCAAGCCGGAAATACAACAAGCCGTGCTGAATATGCCTTTTAATGGACAGCAGTTGTTTGGGCCGGAGGTGGACACTGCTATAGAAAAACTTTAAAAAAGACACTGATACGGCCAAAGCCATGGGCGCACTCTACTCCCCACAGAGCAGAGGCACATTTTGCAAAACACAGTTTAGAGGGGGGTTTTGAGGACAAGCTACAGAACCCACAACCTCACAAACAAGGCCCACTTATCACAGTCAATATCAGCGGGGAAGTTTTCGGGGGCAATATGGAGGGGGACAATTCCAAAAGAATAGAGGGAAGTTCCAAAGCCCCAAAACTCCTCAAAACAAGCAGTGACTTCCAAGTCACAAATCCCCAACATATAACACCTGTGGGGAGGAGACTAAGCAATTTTTACAAACATTGGGAGGAGATAACAACAGACACTTGGGTACTGGCAATTATCCAGCATGGTTATTGCATAGAATTTCTCACATTCCCTCCAAACATTCCACCGAAAACACACAATATGTCAAAACAACACATGGATCTTCTAGGACTAGAGGTCCAGGCATTGCTACAAAAAGGAGCAATAGAATTAGTACCAAAACAACAAATAAACACAGGAGTTTACTCCCTGTACTTTCTGATACCCAAAAAAGACACAAGTCTGAGACCTATACTAGATCTCAGAACATTAAATACCTACATCAAATCAGACCACTTTCACATGGTGTAAGGAAATGCCTCCTTGGCATGGTTACCCCCTGACTTTTTGCCTTTGCTGATGCTATGTTTTGAATTGAAAGTGTGCTGAGGCCTGCTAACCAGGCCCCAGCACCAGTGTTCTTTCCCTAACCTGTACTTTTGATTCCACAATTGGCACACCCTGGCATCCAGGTAAGTCCCTTGTAACTGGTACCCCTGGTACCAAGGGCCCTGATGCCAGGGAAGGTCTCTAAGGGCTGCATCATATCTTATGCCACCCTGGGGACCCCTCACTCAGCACAGACACACTGCTTGCCAGCTTGTGTGTGCTGGTGAGAACAAAACGAGTAAGTCGACATGGCACTCCCCTCAGGGTGCCATGCTAACCTCACACTGCCTATGCAGTATAGATAAGTCACCCCTCTAGTAGGCCTTACAGCCCTAAGGCAGGGTGCACTATACCATAGGTGAGGGCACCAGTGCATGAGTACTGTGCCCCTACAGTGTCTAAGCCAAACCTTAGACATTGAAAGTGCAGGGTAGCCATAAGAGTATATGGTCTGGGAGTCTGTCAAACACGGACTTCACAGCACCATAATGGCTGCACTGAAAACTGGGAAGTTTGGTATCAAACTTCTCAGCACAATAAATGCACACTGATGCCAGTGTACATTTTATTGTAAAATACACCCCAGAGGGCACCTTAGAGGTGCCCCCTGAAACCTTAACCGACTATCTGTGTAGGCTGACTGGTTCCAGCAGCCTGCCACAACCGAGACATGTTGCTGGCCCCATGGGGAGAGTGCCTTTGTCACTCTGAGGCCAGTAACAAAGCCTGCACTGGGTGGAGATGCTATCACCTCCCCCAGGCAGGAGCTGTAACACCTGGCGGTGAGCCTCAAAGGCTTACTCCCTTTGTTCCAGCACCGCAGGGCACTCCAGCTAGTGGAGTTGCCCGCCCCCTCCGGCCACGGCCCCACTTTTGGCAGCAAGACCGGAGGAGATAATGAGAATAACAAGGAGGAGTCACTGGCCAGTCAGGACAGCCCCTAAGGTGTCCTAAGCTGAAGTGACTCTAACTTTTAGAAATCCTCCATCTTGCAGATGGAGGATTCCCCAATAGGATTAGGGATGTGACCCCCTCCCCGTGGGAGGAGGCACAAAGAGGGTGTACCCACCCTCAGGGCTAGTAGCCATTGGCTTCTAACCCCCCAGACCTAAACATGCCCTTAAATTTAGTATTTAAGGGCTCCCCTGAACCTAAGAATTTAGATTCCTGCAACTTACAAGAAGAGGACTGCTGAGCTGAAAGACCCCTGCAGAGGAAGAGAAGAAGACACCAACTGCTTTGGCCCCAGACCTACCGGCCTGTCTCCTGCCTTCCAAAGAAACCTGCTCCAGCGACGCTTTCCCAAGGACCAGCGACCTCTGAATCCTCAGAGGACTGCCCTGCTTCAAGAAAGACCAGAAACTCCCGAGGACAGCGTCACTGCTCCAAAAGAACTGCAACTTTGTTACAGAGGAGCAGATTTAAAGACCCCTGCAAATCCCCGCAAGAAGCGTGACACTTGCAACACTGCACCCGGCGACCCCGACTCGACTGGTGGAGAACCAACACCTCAGGGAGGACCCTCCGGCGACTCCGAGACCGTGAGTAACCAAAGTTGTCCCCCCTGAGCCCCCACAGCGACGCCTGCAGAGGGACTCCCGAGGCTCCCCCTGACCGCGACTGCCTGAACCTAAAGTCCCGACGGCTGGAAAAGACCCTGCACCCGCAGCCCCCAGCACCTGAAGGAACGGAACTTCTGTGCAGGAGTGACCCTCAGGAGGCCCTCTCCCTTGCCCAGGTGGTGGCTACCCTGAGGAGCCCCCCCCCCTTGCCTGCCTGCACCGCTGAAGAGACCCCTTGGTCTCCCATTGAAACCTACAGAGAACCTGACGCTTGTTTACACACTGCACCCGGCCGCCCCCGCGCTGCTGAGGGTGTACTTTTTGTGCTGACTTGTGTCCCCCCCCGGTGCCCTACAAAACCCCCCTGGTCTGCCCTCCGAAGACGCGGGTACTTACCTGCTGGCAGACCGGAACCGGGGCACCCCCTTCTCTCCATTGAAGCCTATGTGTTTTGGGCACCTCTTTGACCTCTGCACCTGACCGGCCCTGAGCTGCTGGTGTGGTAATTTTGGGGTTGCTCTGAACCTCCAACGGTGGGCTACCTTGGACCCAAACCTGAGACTTGTAAGTGATTTACTTACCTGCTAAAACTAACAATAACTTACCTCCCCCAGGAACTGTGAAAATTGCACTGTGTCCACTTTTAAAACAGCTATTTGTGTTTTATGTGAAAAGTATATATGCTACTGTAATTATTCAAAGTTCCTAAAGTACTTACCTGCAATACCTTTCAAATGAGATATTACATGTAGAATTTGAACCTGTGGTTCTTAAAATAAACTAAGAAAATATATTTTTCTA
This sequence comes from Pleurodeles waltl, assembly GCF_031143425.1. NCBI lineage: Eukaryota > Metazoa > Chordata > Amphibia > Caudata > Salamandridae > Pleurodeles > Pleurodeles waltl. The sequence continues at coordinate 104,038,219 of NC_090445.1, forward strand.
TAACAAAACCTATTGGCTGGATTTGTCTCTGAGTGTGTGTTCCTCATTTATTGCCTGTGTGTATGTACAACAAATGCTTAACACTACTCCTTTGATAAGCCTACTGCTCGACCACACTACCATAAAATAGAGCATTAGTATTATCTCGTTTTGCCACTATCTTACCTCTAAGGGGAACCCTTGGACTCTGTGCATACTATTCTTTACTTTGAAATAGTGCATACAGAGCCAACTTCCTACACATGGTGACATTACAAGACGTAATCCCACTGCTCAAACAACAAGACTACATGACAACACTAGACCTAAAGGATGCATATTACCATATACCGATACATCCTTCACACAGAAAGTACTTAAGGTTTGTATTCCAAGGGGTACATTACCAATTCAAGGTGTTGCCATTCGGAATAACAACTGCGCCAAGAGTTTTTACAAAATGCTTGGCAGTAGTAGCTGCGCATATCAGAAGGCAGCAAATACATGTATTCCCGTACCTAGATGATTGGTTAATCAAAACCAACACACTCAAGCGGGGTTTCCAACACACAAAGTACGTCATAGAAACCCTACACAAACTAGGTTTCTCAATCAACTACACAAAGTCACACCTTCAGCCGTGTCAGACACAGCAATACTTAGGGGCAACAATCAACACAGCAAAAGCGATTGCCACTCCAAGTCCACAACAAGTACAAGCATTTCACAATGTAATATAGGTTATGTATCCAAACCAAAGAATACAAGTCAAAATAGTAATGAAACTCCTAGGCATGATGTCCTCATGCATAGCCATTGTCCCAAATGCAAGATTGCACATGCGGCCCTTACAACAGTGCCTAGCATCACAATGGTCACAGGCACAGGGTCAACTTCAAGATCTAGTGTTGATAGACCGCCAAACATACACCTCGCTTCAATGGTGGAACAATATAAATTTAAACCAAGGGTGGCCTTTTCAAGACCCAGTGCCTCAATACGAAATAACTACAGATGCCTCCATGATAGGGTGGGGAGCACACCTCAACCAACACAGCATCCAAGGACAATGGGACACTCAGCAGAGACAGCTTCACATAAATCACTTAGAACTACTAGCAGTATTTCTAGCGCTGAAAGCATTTCAACCTATAATAACCCACAAACACATTCTTGTCAAAACAGACAACATGACAACAATGTATTATCTGAACAAACAGGGAGGAACTCACTCAACACAGTTGTGTCTCTTGACACAGAAAATATGGCATGGGGCGATTCAAAACCACATTCGCCTAATAGCGCAGTTCATACCTGGAATTCAAAACCAGTTAGCAGACAATCTCTCTCGGGATTACCAACAGATCCACAAATGGGAAATTCATCCCCAAATACTAAGGACTTACTTCCAAAGGTGGGGTACACCGCAAATAGACGTATTTGCAACAAAAGAAAACACAAAATGCCAAAACTTCGCATCCAGGTACCCACAGGCTCACTCTCAGGGCAATGCGTTATGGATGAGTTGGTCAGGGATATTTGCATACGCTTTTTCCCCTCTCCCACTCCTTCCATATCTAGTAAACAAATTGAGTCAAAACAAACTCAAACTCATACTAATAACACCAACTTGGGCACGACAACCTTGGTACACAATACTACTAGACCTCTCAGTAGTGCCCCATATCAAACTACCAAACATACCAGATCTGTTAACTCAACACAAACAACAGATCAGACACCCAAATCCAGCATCGCTGAATCTAGCAATTTGGCTCCTGAAGTCTTAGATTTTGGACATCTAGACCTTACACAAGAATGTATGGAGGTCATAAAACAAGCTAGAAAAACAACCACAAGACCTTGCTATGCAAATAAGTGGAAAAGATTTGTTTATTACTGCCATAATAATCAAATTCAACCATTACACACATCTTCTAAAGACATCGTAAGCTACCTACTGCACTTACAAAAGTCAAAGTTAGCTTTTTCATCCTTTAAAATACATCTCACCGCAATTTCAGCTTATCTGCAAATTACGCACTCAACTTCATTATTTAGGATCCCAGTCATAAAAGCATTTATGGAGGGTCTGAAAAGAATTATCCCACCAAGAATACCACCAGTTCCTTCGTGGAACCTCAACATTGTCTTAACACGACTTATGGGTCCACCTTTTGAACCCATGCACTCATGTGAGATACAGTACTTAACATGGAAAGTAGCATTTCTGATAGCTATCACATCTCTCAGAAGAATAAGTGAAATACAAGCATTTACTATACAAGAACCCTTTATTCAGATACACAAACATAAAGTAGTTCTACGAACAAATCCTAAATTCTTACCTAAAGTTATATCACCGTTCCACTTAAATCAAACAGTGGAACTCCCAATATTCTTTCCAGAACCAGATTCTGTAGCTGAGAGAGCATTACATACATTAGACATTAAAAGAGCACTAATGTACTACATAGATAGAACAAAACAAATTCGCAAAACAAAACAATTGTTTGTTGCATTCCAAAAACCTCAGACAGGGAATCCAATATCCAAACAATGCATTGCCAGATGGATAGTTAAATGTATTCAAACCTGTTATATAAAAGCGAGAAGAGAACTGCCAATTACACCAAAGGCACACTCAACTAGAAAGAAAGGTGCTACCATGGCCTTTCTAGGAAACATACCAATGACTGAAATCTGTAAGTCAGCCACATGGTCTACGCCTCATACATTTACCAAGCATTACTGCGTGGATGTGTTAATAACACAGCAAGCCACAGTAGGACAAGCAGGATTACGGACTTTATTTCAAACAACTTCAACTCCTACAGGCTGAACCACCGCTTTTGGGGAGATAACTGCTTACTAGTCTATGCACAGCATGTGTATCTGCAGCTACACATGCCATCGACCGGAAAATGTAACTTACCCAGTGTACATTTGTTCGTGGCATGAGACGCTGCAGATTCACATTCGCCCTCCCACCTCCCCGGGAGCCTGTAGCCGTTTTAAGTTGAGAAATAATTAGACTTGTATATTTGTAAATTTGTAAATATATCACTTTTAAACACATTATGTACATACATATTTACTCCATTGCATGGGCACTATTACTATATACACAACTCCTACCTCACCCTCTGCGGGGAAAACAATCTAAGATGGAGTCGACGCCCATGCGCAATGGAGCCGAAAGGGGAGGAGTCCCTCGATCTCGTGACTCGAAAAACACTTCTTCGAAGAAAAACAAGTTGTAACACTCCGAGCCCAACACTAGATGGCGGGATGTGCACAGCATGTGAATCTGCAGCGTCTCATGCCATGAACAGATGTACACTGGGTAAGTGACATTTTCCATATATATATATGTAGGAAGTTGGCTCTGTATGTGCTATTTCAAAGTAAGGAATAGCATGCACAGAGTCCAAGGGTTCCCCTTAGAGGTAAAATAGTGGTAAAAATAGATAATACTAATGCTCTATTTTGTGGTAGTGTGGTCGAGCAGTAGGCTTATCCAAGGAGTAGTGTTAAGCATTTGTTGTACATACACATAGACAATAAATGAGGTACACACACTCAGAGACAAATCCAGCCAATAGGTTTTGTTATAGAAAAATTTCTTTTCTTAGTTTATTTTAAGAACCACAGGTTCAAATTTAACATGTAATATCTTGTTTGAAAGGTATTGCAGGTAAGTACATTAGGAACTTTGAATCATTTCAATTGCATGTATACTTTTCAAGTTATTCACAAATAGCTATTTCAAAAGTGGACACTTAGTGCAATTTTCACAGTTCCTGGGGGAGGTAAGTTTTTGTTAGTTTTACCAGGTAAGTAAGACACTTACAGGGTTCAGTTCTTGGTCCAAGGTAGCCCACCGTTGGGGGTTCAGAGCAACCCCAAAGTCACCACACCAGCAGCTCAGGGCCGGTCAGGTGCAGAGTTCAAAGTGGTGCCCAAAACGCATAGGCTGCAATGGAGAGAAGGGGGTGCCCCGGTTCCGGTCTGCTTGCAGGTAAGTACCCGCGTCTTCGGAGGGCAGACCAGGGGGGTTTTGTAGGGCACCGGGGGGGACACAAGCCCACACAGAAATTTCACCCTCAGCGGCGCGGGGCGGCCGGGTGCAGTGTTAGAACAAGCGTTGGGTTCGCAATGTAAGTCAATGAGAGATCAAGGGATCTCTTCAGCGCTGCAGGCAGGCAAGGGGGGGCTTCCTCGGGGAAACCTCCACTTGGGCAAGGGAGAGGAACTCCTGGGGGTCACGTCTGCAGTGAAAGTCCGGTCCTTCAGGTCCTGGGGGCTGCGGGTGCAGGGTCTTTTCCAGGCGTCGGGACTTAGGTTTCAGAGAGTCGCGGTCAGGGGAAGCCGCGGGATTCCCTCTGCAGGCGGCGCTGGGGGGGCTCAGGGGGGACAGGTTTTGGTACTCACAGTCGTAGAGTAGTCCGGGGGTCCTCCCTGAGGTGTTGGTTCTCCACCAGCCGAGTCGGGGTCGCCGGGTGCAGTGTTGCAAGTCTCACGCTTCTTGCGGTGAGATTGCAGGGTTCTTTAAAGCTGCTCCTTTGGATAAAGTTGCAGTCTTTTTGGAGCAGGTCCGCTGTCCTCGGGAGTTTCTTGTCGTCGTCGAAGCAGGGCAGTCCTCAGAGGATTCAGAGGTCGCTGGTCCCTTTGGAAGGCGTCGCTGGAGCAGAGTTCTTTGGAAGGCAGGAGACAGGCCGGTGAGTTTCTGGAGCCAAGGCAGTTGTTGTCTTCTGGTCTTCCTCTGCAGGGGTTTTCAGCTAGGCAGTCCTTCTTCTTGTTGTTGCAGGAATCTAATTTTCTAGGGTTCAGGGTAGCCCTTAAATACTAAATTTAAGGGCGTGTTTAGGTCTGGGGGGTTAGTAGCCAATGGCTACTAGCCCTGAGGGTGGGTACACCCTCTTTGTGCCTCCTCCCAAGGGGAGGGGGTCACAATCCTAACCCTATTGGGGGAATCCTCCATCTGCAAGATGGAGGATTTCTAAAAGTTGGAGTCACCTCAGCTCAGGACACCTTAGGGGCTGTCCTGACTGGCCAGTGACTCCTCCTTGTTGCTTTCTTTGTTCCCTCCAGCCTTGCCGCCAAAAGTGGGGGCCGTGGCCGGAGGGGGCGGGCAACTCCACTAAGCTGGAGTGCCCTGCTGGGCTGTGACAAAGGGGTGAGCCTTTGAGGCTCACCGCCAGGTGTCACAGCTCCTGCCTGGGGGAGGTGTTAGCATCTCCACCCAGTGCAGGCTTTGTTACTGGCCTCAGAGTGACAAAGGCACTCTCCCCATGGGGCCAGCAACATGTCTCTAGTGTGGCAGGCTGCTGGAACTAGTCAGCCTACACAGACAGTCGGTTAAGTTTCAGGGGGCACCTCTAAGGTGCCCTCTGGGGTGTATTTTGCAATAAAATGTACACTGGCATCAGTGTGCATTTATTGTGCTGAGAAGTTTGATACCAAACTTCCCAGTTTTCAGTGTAGCCATTATGGTGCTGTGGAGTTCGTGTTTGACAAACTCCCAGACCATATACTCCTATGGCTACCCTGCACTTACAATGTCTAAGGTTTTGTTTAGACACTGTAGGGGTACCATGCTCATGCACTGGTACCCTCACCTATGGTATAGTGCACCCTGCCTTAGGGCTGTAAGGCCTGCTAGAGGGGTGACTGACCTATACTTGCATAGGCAGTGAGAGGCTGGCATGGCACCCCGAGGGGAGTGCCATGTTGACTTACTCGTTTTGTTCTCACTAGCACACACAAGCTGGCAAGCAGTGTGTCTGTGCTGAGTGAGAGGTCTCCAGGGTGGCATAAGACATGCTGCAGCCCTTAGAGACCTTCCTTGGCATCTGGGCCCTTGGTACTAGAAGTACCAGTTACAAGGGACTTATCTGGATGCCAGGGTCTGCCAGTTGTGGATACAAAAGTACAGGTTAGGGAAAGAACACTGGTGCTGGGGCCTGGTTAGCAAGCCTCAGCACACTTTCAATTGTAAACATAGCATCAGCAAAGGCAAAAAGTCAGGGGGCAACCATGCCAAGGAGGCATTTCCTTACACAACCCCCCCCCAAACGAAAGAGGATGAGACTAACCTTTCCCAAGAGAGTCTTCATTTTCTAAGTGGAAGAACCTGGAAAGGCCATCTGCATTGGCATGGGCAGTCCCAGGTCTGTGTTCCACTATAAAGTCCATTCCCTGTAGGGAGATGGACCACCTCAACAGTTTAGGATTTTCACCTTTCATTTGCATCAGCCATTTGAGAGGTCTGTGGTCAGTTTGAACTAGGAAGTGAGTCCCAAAGAGGTATGGTCTCAGCTTCTTCAGGGACCAAACCACAGCAAAGGCCTCCCTCTCAATGGCACTCCAACGCTGCTCCCTGGGGAGTAACCTCCTGCTAATGAATGCAACAGGCTGGTCAAGGCCATCATCATTTGTTTGGGACAAAACTGCCCCTATCCCATGTTCAGAGGCATCAGTCTGCACAATGAACTGCTTAGAATAATCTGGAGCTTTTAGAACTGGTGCTGAGCACATTGCTTGTTTCAGGGTGTCAAAGGCCTGTTGGCATTCCACAGTCCAGTTCACTTTCTTGGGCATTTTCTTGGAGGTGAGTTCAGTGAGGGCTGTCACAATGGATCCATATCCCTTCACAAACCTCCTGTAATACCCAGTCAAGCCAAGGAATGCCCTGACTTGAGTCTGGGTTTTTGGAGCTACCCAGTCCAGAATAGTCTGGATCTTGGGTTGGAGTGGCTGAACTTGGCCTCCACCTACAAGGTGGCCCAAGTAAACCACAGTTCCCTGCCCTATCTGGCATTTGGATGCCTTGATAGAGAGGCCTGCAGATTGCAGAGCCTTCAAAACCTTCTTCAGGTGGACCAGGTGATTTTGCCAGGTGGAGCTAAAGACAGCAATATCATCAAGATAAGCTGTGCTCAAGGACTCCAAACCAGCAAGGACTTGATTCACCAACCTTTGGAAGGTGGCAGGGGCATTCTTTAAACCAAAGGGCATAACAGAAAACTGATAATGCCCATCAGGTCTGGAGAATGCAGTTTTCTCTTTTGCTCCAGGTGCCATTTTTATTTGCCAGTACCCTGCTGTCAAGTCAAAGGTACTTAAGAATTTGGCAGCACCTAATTTGTCTATGAGCTCATCAGCTCTAGGAATTGGATGAGCATCTGTCTTGGTGACAGAGTTGAGCCCTCTGTAGTCCACACAAAACCTCATCTCTTTCTTTCCATCTTTGGTGTGAGGTTTGGGGACTAAGACCACTGGGCTAGCCCAGGGGCTGTCAGAGCGCTCAATTACTCCCAATTCCAGCATCTTGTGGACTTCCACCTTGATGCTTTCCTTAACATGGTCAGACTGTCTAAAGATTTTGTTTTTGACAGGCATGCTGTCTCCTGTGTCCACATCATGGGTACACAGGTGTGTCTGACCAGGGGTTAAGGAGAAGAGTTCAGGAAACTGTTGTAGGACTCTCCTACAATCAGCTTGCTGTTGGCCAGAGAGGGTGTCTGAGTAGATCACTCCATCTACTGAGCCATCTTTTGGGTCTGATGATAGAAGATCAGGGAGAGGTTCACTCTCTGCCTCCTGATCCTCATCTGTTACCATCAACAGATTTACATCAGCCCTGTCATGGAAGAGCTTAAGGCGGTTCACATGGATCACCCTCTTGGGGCTCCTGCTTGTGCCCAGGTCCACCAGGTAGGTGACCTGACTCTTCCTTTCTAGCACTGGGTAAGGGCCACTCCATTTGTCCTGGAGTGCCCTGGGAGCCACAGGCTCCAGAACCCAGACTTTCTGCCCTGGTTGGAACTCAACCATTGCAGCCTTTTGGTCATACCAAAACTTCTGGAGCTGTTGGCTGGCCTCAAGGTTTTTGGTTGCCTTTTCCATGTACTCTGCCATTCTAGAGCGAAGGCCAAGTACATAGTCCACTATGTCTTGTTTAGGCTCATGAAGAGGTCTCTCCCAGCCTTCTTTAACAAGAGCAAGTGGTCCCCTTACAGGGTGACCAAACAGAAGTTCAAAGGGTGAGAATCCTACTCCCTTCTGTGGCACCTCTCTGTAAGCGAAAAGCAGACATGGCAAGAGGACATCCCATCTCCTTTTGAGCTTTTCTGGGAGCCCCATGATCATGCCTTTTAATGTCTTGTTGAATCTCTCAACTAAGCCATTAGTTTGTGGATGGTATGGTGTAGTGAATTTGTAAGTCACTCCACACTCATTCCACATGTGTTTTAGGTATGCTGACATGAAGTTGGTACCTCTGTCAGACACCACCTCCTTAGGGAAACCCACTCTGGTAAAGATACCAATGAGGGCCTTGGCTACTGCAGGGGCAGTAGTCGACCTAAGGGGAATAGCTTCAGGATACCTAGTAGCATGATCCACTACTACTAGGATGTACATATTTCCTGAGGCTGTGGGAGGTTCCAGTGGACCAACTATGTCCACACCCACTCTTTCAAAGGGGACCCCCACCACTGGAAGTGGAATGAGGGGGGCCTTTGGGTGCCCACCTGTCTTACCACTGGATTGACAGGTGGGGCAGGAGAGGCAAAACTCCTTAACCTTCTGGGACATATTGGGCCAGTAGAAGTGGTTGACTAACCTCTCCCACGTCTTGGTTTGTCCCAAATGCCCAGCAAGGGGAATATCATGGGCTAAGGTCAGAATAAACTCTCTGAACGACTGAGGCACTACCACTCTCCTAGTGGCACCAGGTTTGGGGTCTCTGGCCTCAGTGTACAGGAGTCCATCTTCCCAATAGACCCTATGTGTTCCATTTTTCTTGCCCTTGGACTCTTCAGCAGCTTGCTGCCTAAGGCCTTCAAGAGAGGGACAGGTTTCTTGTCCCTTACACAGCTCCTCCATTGAGGGTCCCCATGGGCCTAAGAGCTCAACCTGATAAGGTTCAAGCTCCAAAGGCTCAGTTCCCTCAGAGGGCAGAACTTCTTCCTGAGAAGAGAGGTTCTCTTTTTCTGACTGTGTTGCAGTTGGTTTCCCAACTGACTTTCCTTTTCTCTTGGTAGGCTGGGCCATTTTTCCAGACTCCAGCTCTACTTTTTCACCCTGTGCCTTGCATTGTGCTCTTGTTTTTACACACACCAGTTCAGGGATACCCAGCATGGCTGCATGGGTTTTTAGTTCTACCTCAGCCCATGCTGAGGACTCCAGGTCATTTCCAAGCAGACAGTCTACTGGGATGTTTGAGGAGACCACCACCTGTTTCAGGCCATTGACCCCTCCCCATTCTAAAGTTACCATTGCCATGGGATGTGCTTTAGTCTGATTGTCAGCATTGGTGACTGTATAGGTTTTTCCAGTCAGGTATTGGCCAGGGGAAACCAGTTTCTCTGTCACCATGGTGACACTGGCACCTGTATCCCTCAGGCCCTCTACACTTGTCCCATTAATAAAGAGCTGCTGCCTGTATTTTTGCATGTTAGGCGGCCAGGCAGCTAGTGTGGCTAAATCCACCCCACCCTCAGAGACTAGAGTAGCTTCAGTGTGGACCCTGATTTGCTCTGGGCACACTGTTGATCCCACTTGGAGACTAGCCATTCCAGTGTTACCTGGATTGGAGTTTGGAGTGGAACTTTTCTTGGGACAGGCCTTGTCTCCAGTTTGGTGTCCAGACTGACTACAGTTTCGACACCAGGCCTTTTTGGGATCAAAGTTTTTACCCTTGTACCCAGGATTGTTTTGTGAAGAGGCTCTGGGCCCACCCTCCTGTGCAGGTTTTTGGGGGCCTGTAGAAGACTCTTGACTATTTTTATTTTTGGCTGTCTCACCACCTTTCCCCTGGGGAGGTTTTGTGACCCCTTTCTTTTGGTCACCCCCTGTGGAAGTTTTGGACACCCTTGTCTTGACCCAATGGTCCGCCTTCTTTCCCAATTCTTGGGGAGAAATTGGTCCTAGGTCTACCAGATGCTGATGCAGTTTATCATTGAAACAATTACTTAACAGGTGTTCTTTCACAAATAAATTGTACAGCCCATCATAATTACTTACACCACTGCCTTGAATCCAACCATCTAGTGTTTTTACTGAGTAGTCTACAAAGTCAACCCAGGTCTGGCTCGAGGATTTTTGAGCCCCCCTGAATCTAATCCTATACTCCTCAGTGGAGAATCCAAAGCCCTCAATCAGGGTACCCTTCATGAGGTCATAAGATTCTGCATCTTTTCCAGAGAGTGTGAGGAGTCTATCCCTACACTTTCCTGTGAACATTTCCCAAAGGAGAGCACCCCAGTGAGATCTGTTCACTTTTCTGGTTACACATGCCCTCTCAAAAGCTGTGAACCATTTGGTGATGTCATCACCATCTTCATATTTAGTTACAATCCCTTTGGGGATTTTCAACATGTCAGGAGAATCTCTGACCCTATTTATGTTGCTGCCACCATTGATGGGTCCTAGGCCCATCTCTTGTCTTTCCCTCTCTATGGCTAGGATCTGTCTTTCCAAAGCCAATCTTTTGGCCATCCTGGCTAACTGGATGTCCTCTTCACTGGGGTTATCCTCAGTGATTTCAGAGTTGTTGGTCCCTCCTGTGAGGGACCCAGCATCTCTGACTATTATTTGTGGAGTCAGGGCTTGAGAAGCCCTGCTCTCCCTAAGTAGGACTGGAGGGGGGGAATTTCCCTCCAAGTCACTATCTTCATCCTCTGAGTTGCCATCCTCAGAGGGGTTGGCCTTTTCAAACTCTGCCAAAAGCTCCTGGAGCTGTACTTTGGTAGGTTTGGGGCCCATTGCTATTTTCTTTAGTTTACAGAGTGACCTTAGCTCTCTCATCTGTAGATGGAGGTAAGGTGTGGTGTCGAGTTCCACCACAGTCACATCTGTGCTAGACATTTTGCTTCTAAAAGTTGGAATACTTTTTAAGAATCTAAAACTGGTTCTAGAATCTAATTCAAACTTTTAACAAACGTTTAAACTAAAAGAAATGCTAACAGGGACTAACACAAGGCCATAGCAGGACTTTAAAGAATTTAGAAAACTTTTCAAATTGCAAAAATCAATTTCTAATGACAATTTTGGAATTTGTCGTGTGATCAGGTATTGGCTGAGTAGTCCAGCAAATGCAAAGTCTTGTACCCCACCGCTGATCCACCAATGTAGGAAGTTGGCTCTGTATGTGCTATTTCAAAGTAAGGAATAGCATGCACAGAGTCCAAGGGTTCCCCTTAGAGGTAAAATAGTGGTAAAAATAGATAATACTAATGCTCTATTTTGTGGTAGTGTGGTCGAGCAGTAGGCTTATCCAAGGAGTAGTGTTAAGCATTTGTTGTACATACACATAGACAATAAATGAGGTACACACACTCAGAGACAAATCCAGCCAATAGGTTTTGTTATAGAAAAATATCTTTTCTTAGTTTATTTTAAGAACCACAGGTTGAAATTTAACATGTAATATCTTGTTTGAAAGGTATTGCAGGTAAGTACATTAGGAACTTTGAATCATTTCAATTGCATGTATACTTTTCAAGTTATTCACAAATAGCTATTTCAAAAGTGGACACTTAGTGCAATTTTCACAGTTCCTGGGGGAGGTAAGTTTTTGTTAGTTTTACCAGGTAAGTAAGACACTTACAGGGTTCAGTTCTTGGTCCAAGGTAGCCCACCGTTGGGGGTTCAGAGCAACCCCAAAGTCACCACACCAGCAGCTCAGGGCCGGTCAGGTGCAGAGTTCAAAGTGGTGCCCAAAACGCATAGGCTGCAATGGAGAGAAGGGGGTGCCCCGGTTCCGGTCTGCTTGCAGGTAAGTACCCGCGTCTTCGGAGGGCAGACCAGGGGGGTTTTGTAGGGCACCGGGGGGGGACACAAGCCCACACAGAAATTTCACCCTCAGCGGCGCGGGGGCGGCCGGGTGCAGTGTTAGAACAAGCGTCGGGTTCGCCGGGTTCTCCCACAGCCGAGTCGGGGTCGCCGGGTGCACTTTGCAAGTCTCACGCTTCTTGCGGGGAGATTGCAGGGTTCTTTAAAGCTGCTCCTTTGGATAAAGTTGCAGTCTTTTTGGAGCAGGTCCGCTGTCCTCAGGAGTTTCTTGTCGTCGTCGAAGCAGGGCAGTCCTCAGAGGATTCAGAGGTCGCTGATCCCTTTGGAAGGCGTCGCTGGAGCAGAGTTCTTTGGAAGGCAGGAGACAGGCCGGTGAGTTTCTGGAGCCAAGGCAGTAGTTGTCTTCTGGTCTTCCTCTGCAGGGGTTTTCAGCTAGGCAGTCCTTCTTCTTGTTGTTGCAGGAATCTAATTTTCTAGGGTTCAGGGTAGCCCTTAAATACTAAATTTAAGGGCGTGTTTAGGTCTGGGGGGTTAGTAGCCAATGGCTACTAGCCCTGAGGGTGGGTACACCCTCTTTGTGCCTCCTCCCAAGGGGAGGGGGTCACAATCCTAACCCTATTGGGGGAATCCTCCATCTGCAAGATGGAGGATTTCTAAAAGTTAGAGTCACTTCAGCTCAGGACACCTTAGGGGCTGTCCTGACTGGCCAGTGACTCCTCCTTGTTGCTTTCTTTGTTCCCTCCAGCCTTGCCGCCAAAAGTGGGGGCCGTGGCCGGAGGGGGCGGGCAACTCCACTAAGCTGGAGTGCCCTGCTGGGCTGTGACAAAGGGGTGAGCCTTTGAGGCTCACCGCCAGGTGTCACAGCTCCTGCCTTGGGGAGGTGTTAGCATCTCCACCCAGTGCAGGCTTTGTTACTGGCCTCAGAGTGACAAAGGCACTCTCCCCATGGGGCCAGCAACATGTCTCTAGTGTGGCAGGCTGCTGGAACTAGTCAGCCTACACAGACAGTCGGTTAAGTTTCAGGGGGCACCTCTAAGGTGCCCTCTGGGGTGTATTTTGCAATAAAATGTACACTGGCATCAGTGTGCATTTATTGTGCTGAGAAGTTTGATACCAAACTTCCCAGTTTTCAGTGTAGCCATTATGGTGCTGTGGAGTTCGTGTTTGACAAACTCCCAGACCATATACTCTTATGGCTACCCTGCACTTACAATGTCTAAGGTTTTGTTTAGACACTGTAGGGGTACCATGCTCATGCACTGGTACCCTCACCTATGGTATAGTGCACCCTGCCTTAGGGCTGTAAGGCCTGCTAGAGGGGTGACTGACCTATACTTGCATAGGCAGTGAGAGGCTGGCATGGCACCCTGAGGGGAGTGCCATGTTGACTTACTCGTTTTGTTCTCACTAGCACACACAAGCTGGCAAGCAGTGTGTCTGTGCTGAGTGAGAGGTCTCCAGGGTGGCATAAGACATGCTGCAGCCCTTAGAGACCTTCCTTGGCATCTGGGCCCTTGGTACTAGAAGTACCAGTTACAAGGGACTTATCTGGATGCCGGGGTCTGCCAATTGTGGATACAAAAGTACAGGTTAGGGAAAGAACACTGGTGCTGGGGCCTGGTTAGCAAGCCTCAGCACACTTTCAATTGTAAACATAGCATCAGCAAAGGCAAAAAGTCAGGGGGCAACCATGCCAAGGAGGCATTTCCTTACAATATAGATCAGTATTTTCTTTGGGTAGTTGTAGGGTTTCCTTGTGGGCCAAAATGTCCCCCAGGGAAACCCTACAACTACTAAAAAAAAAAAAAGATTGCCCCCACACTATACAGAGTATAGTGAAAGTGGCTCTCAATCTAGGGATTTAGTGATAACTATGACACTTGTCGCTCATTTTTTAGGGGAGTTTAGACCTTACTTTATTTTCTCCCCTCACTCCTGTTTTTAATCATGACAGAGGTCGGATATCACAATAAATTATGTTTTACCTCTAGTCATTTTTAACAGCACCGTACATTTTTTGACCGGCTGGTTAGCATTACAAAAGATCTCTGGCAAAGAGCCCCCTTGTGGGTCCCGTCAGGCATTGCAGTGCCGGCCTGACAAGGAGCACAGCCCTGTGATGAAGCATGTCACCAGATGGTGAGTGAGGGCTCTTGCTTCAAGTATTGCAACTCCCAGGAACCTGTGAATTATTGGCTCATACCTTTGAAGTGGAACTGTGTGTATATATATTTTTGATTTAAGGTGCACTATACACAGGACCAGGATTTTGTTCCCGGACCTCCCACTTTATTTCAGCCCCTCTATTTTTTGTTGATGCATGAGACATCTCCAGGTGTAGCTACAATGTCAGTAGTCACAGGCAACAGAGTTTGGAGGAACTAGTGGTTTTGACAGAGAAGGTACAAAGAGAGTTACAGTGGTAGAACACGAAGAATGTCACATAGGGCAGACCTTTAAAACACCAACTCTTTCAGTGACTATCACAACAGACGCATCCTACCCATGGTAAGAGGTGCATCTGGAAATACTGAAAGGTAGCTGTGGATTCAGGAAGAGACAATAAAGCGTTCAAACATGCTGTATCTGAAGACAGTCTTCTTGGTACTAAAGCGCACACACACACACACACACACACTCTCTCTCTCCCTCTCTCTCTGCACTATCAGCTCTCTCTCTCTCTCTCTCCGCACTATCAGCTCTCTCTCTCTCTCTCTGCACTATCAGCTCGCTCTCTCTCTCTCTCTCCGCACTATCAGCTCTCTCTCTCTCTCTCTCTCCGCACTATCAGCTCGCTCTCTCTCTCTCTCCGCACTATCAGCTCTCTCTCCTTGCTTGAGCCACGTGGCCATGCATTTCTGAACCACCATCTAGGTGTTGTTGTTCAGAGTACCATATAATGTGATTGCACTGCTCTGTCTAATTAACTCACACTGTGCTGGCTCAGAGGTTGACCGCCTAAATGTTACCTTCGTTCCCCGTCCGCCAACAGATCACTCAATATCGCTACATTGCTTCGGGGAGCTTGGAGTACCCACTTACATCTGGGCGGACTGGACAACAATTGAATACCGTTGCGGGGCAATATATCGATGGAAGGTGGTTGCTCGTACTGTGATGCGCTTTAACCCCACCGGTACATGAACTGCTGGGTTCCTTGCTTTGCTATGTAGATGCTCGTGCTCAGTTAGAATTACGTGTGGCGCTTTCTGTATCCCTTGATGGAGAGTACAGTTTGTCATCATGGACGCAGAGGTGGCGCTCTTCCTAGAAAGCGTGGGTGTAGCTGCCTTATTTTCTGTATACTTTATTGTATATGGTACAGTTTTGATTTTTTTTTTAAATAAATAAAATTGGGGGGGAAAAAATTCAAAACACGGAGGCAGACATGCTCAGCTGACAATTGCCTCACACAAACAGGGACTAAACCCACAAATAATTAATAGAATGGAGCAAACCACCTATAGACATATTTTCAGCACAGGAGAATGCAAAATGCCAAAACTTTACATCCAGGTACCTGCATCAACGATTGAATCTCACTGATACCACTATTGTTGGATAGGTGTCTTCACCGCTTGACATCCCAACTCCACAAGGAAGACCAACTAGATGCTCCCCAGGGGCCTCTGCACATCTTGTTTTGAAGAATGGCAGAATCAAGTGGCCACCTGGAGAAGCTCTGGGCACCACCCCTGGGGTCGTGATGGACAGGGCAGTGCTCACCCCCCTTTGCTTTGTGTGCTTTCCCGCCAGAGCAGGGACCGGGTTTCCCTGGACTGGTACAAACCGGATTATGCAAGGAGGGCACCAAATGTGCCCTTTAAACAAGCTGGTGGCATGGGGAGGATACCCGGCCTTGTAACACCCCCTCTCCCACAGGAAATTCTTGGTTCTGCCTTCCCCTGATTCAGCTGGTCAAGAAGCAGGAGGGCAGAAACCTGTCTGCGGGGCTGCAGCAGCGTGAGCTTGCCCGCAAACCATGAAAGACTGGTAGGAGCAATACTGAGGGGTCCTCTAAGGAGCCCCCAGAGTGCATGCAATCATGCCACAGTTCTGCCATTAGTATTGGGGTATGATTCCGACATGTTTGATATCAAACAAGCGCAGGTTTGGAGTTGTTAATATGTAGCTGGACCACAGAGTGAGCTGTGGCCAGTACACAGGTAAAATGGCTTCCTGGCTCTTATGAAGTCTAGTGCATTGGAACTGGAGTTTGTAGGGGACCTTCCGCTCATACAGGGGTGTCCTCACACACAGGAATCTGTACCCTGCCCTCTGCGCTAGGAAGGCCTACCATATGGATGACTTACAGTGACCTGGTGCAGTGACCAGCAGTGAAAGGGTGCATGCACCTTTTCACACAGGCTGCGGTGGCAGGCCTGCAGACAGTTTGCATGGGCTCCCATGGGTGGCATAATACATGCTGTAGCCCATGGGGGACCACTGGTGTACCAATGCCCTGGGTACCCAAGTATCATATCCTAGGGACTTACAGGGGTACACCAGTATGCCAGTTATGGCATTAAAGGGTACCAGAGCAAACAAATTTATAGGAGAGAGCACAGTCACTGGAGTCCTGGTTAGCAGGATTCCAGTGAAAACTGTCTAAACACTGATAAACAGGCAAAAAGTGGGGGGTAACCATGCCAAAAAAAGTGACTTTCCTACATTATTACCACCCCCCTAACCGCCTCCCAAATAAGGCTAACCTTGCCTAGTTGAGTCTTCATTGTCTAAGTGGAAATATCTGGAGAGTCAATCTGCATTGGAGTGGTTACTCCCAGGTCTACATTCCACTGTATAGTCCATTCCCTGTAGGGAGATGGACTACGGGAACAATTTGGGATTTTAACCTTTTATCTGTTTAAGCCATAGAAGGGGGCTTGTGGTCTGTTTGCACAAGGAAGTGAGAGCCAAACAGGTATGGCCTCATCTTCTTCAAGGCCCAGACCACAGAAAAGGCCTCCCTTTTAATGGTTCACTGTCACTTCTCTCTGGGGGGGGGTGTGGGGGGGGGCAGCCTTTTACTTATAAAAGCAACAGCTTGATCCTGACCCTCTTCATTTAGTTGTGAAAAAAACTGCCTCTATACCTACTTGAGAAGCATCTGTTTGGATAATGAATTGCTTGGAGTATTCAGGGCTTCTTAGAATGAGAGCAAAGCACATGGTCTGCTCATGGTCATCAAAGGCGTCCTGGCAGCTAGCTGTCCGCAAGACTTTTATTTGGCATCCTTTTGGATGTGAGGTCATTTAAGGTTGCTGCAGTGGAGCCATACACTTTAATGAACCCGCTGTAGTACCCAGCCAGACCTAAGAAGGCTCTGGCTTTGATTTGAGATGTAGGGGCAACCCAATCCAGGTGGGACAGGAGCCTCTACCCACCCATCTGTGGTTGAAGATCCAGTTTGATTAGGGAAGATGAAGATCGGCTGTGGAGCCCAGGAGCTGCAGGGAGGTCCTTGGAGTCCTGCAGATGATGCCCCACGCCGGGTCACAGATGGTCAGTGGTCAGGAGGACCTCCAACAAGCCTTGGTAAATACAAATCAGGGCAGAAGAGGATTTGCAGAAAAGAAGAGGACCTGCAAGGTCCAGGGGACTCAACCCTTGGAGGGGAGTCAGGGCTTACCCTCAGCAGTCAGAAGAGCCAGCAGAAGCCAAAAAGAGTGACTTTCCTACAACCTCATTCCAAGGTAAAGTGGGATGGTTTGCTCTTCTCTTAGACATGGTACTGGCAGATAAGGTTTTATCACACCTAGTTCTCGTTGGGGTAGAGATTAGGTTTTCTTTGAAAGAAATTTCATATCTAATGTTTATTGCAATATGGTGGATGTTTTTATATTCACAACTCTCATCTTCACAATTTTGCTTCTATTAATGCTCATTATCTTACTCATTGTAATTCATGCATTTTACCGTAGATTGCAGTCTTATCAATAAATATATTGAAAAATCTCCTGCATCTTGTTCATTGCCTATGTGTGTTTGGACTTATTGCTAACGAGAAAAAAAGGTAACTTCCATTCCACCATGACTCACCTGAGAAGTCATATCTAGAGTTCATGCGAAAGCTGCCAGAAATCAACTTTACTGTCTAGGTTTGATGACGTACTGCTTGTGAGCTGGGAGGGTTGGGTGGACAGTTGCGACTTGTTGTAGCAGTGACTCAGTCACCTGCAAACTGAAGTGCTGTCACCCTAACCCAGCAGTCTCGCTAAGAAGAGAGAGTTCAACTACGACAGAAGCACTGGTGTAAAAAGTTTCCAGATATAGTTTAGCACCTGGGTCATATTCTAAGGTGAACAGTCTGCACCATCTTGGATAGGTAAATAACTTTAAAAAGAAAAAGAGAAATTCATGCTCCATATACTACTACTCACTCTCACATGCATTTTTTGGCCGGTGCTGCACTGCATCATCAAAAAACATTGTATTTTTCAGCATGAGAAAAGTCAATAGGTCACTAAGGTGAGATTAATTGGCATTGCCAATGCTTTATTTTAAGTGTTACCATGTTTTTCATGTTTATGTCAGGTTTGGCCTGTAAAACCACAAATAAAAAAGTTTTGCAGTGTAATTTTTTTCTGGATTCACATGCTGTGCATTTTTTCGCCATCTAGTGGTTGAGTCAGAATTTTATACTATTTTCCAAACGTTTTTATTATGTCTTCTTTTTCTACCTTTGTTTGTTGGTGGGCATCGACAGAACCTCCATTTGGTGTCTCTTAGTGACGCTGTCTCACTTCCTCCAGATATCTCCACCCTTGTTTGCTATCTTCAGATTCTTTTTTTCCGCCGTTGGGTATGGATATTTTAGTAGAGACGTCTTCAAATTAACAAGGAACTTCGAAGAATTACTGGAAAACTGCGAGGAAAGTACACCAAGTGAGAAAATACATTCACAGATCACCTTCGAGGAGCAGGCGAAAGGAAGAGCCAGAACGTATTTTTTTTTTTTTCTTTCTCCGACGGATCATCGAGAATGTCTGAGCTGGGGGGGCTCCCCGCATGGCGTGATGGAAAAAACAGTTTTAATTCTGTAAGAATTGCCACAATAGATACGCCCAAAAAGACAAACATTTGGTGTGCAATCTTTGTCTTCCTGTCATCCACTGGACCGAAGATTGCAACGCCTGCTCCTACTCGCGTTGAAGACTCTGAGGGTGAGACAAGAGCAGAAAATGGCACACCACACACTACGGGGACAAAAATCAACACCATCACTTCGAGATCTAGACCTTTCCTGCAACAGCGATGAAAATATCGCAGAGGGAGAAACTTTAGAAGGTGATCGAGACATTTTAGAGGTTGGAGAAGAGTTGCCGAAAAAGAGCCAGAAGGAGGTTATAGAGTCCTAATCCTTTGTTAACACAGAAGAGTTTAAAAAATCAGACGTGTGGCATCAAAAGAGTGCCTCGGTATCTAAACAGTCACTGTCCACTGGCAAAACCCACAAAAGGAAGTCCCACGGAGACTTTGAAGGAGTTTCCGGTGGAGACAAAACCCTGAAAAACCATACGCCATTGACAAATGGGAAGGCAAAATATGCCAATTCCTCATCAGAAGGCCTCAACTCACACACAAGCCATCGAGACTTCCAATCTGAACACACAACGGAAGAAACTTCAGCATTGAAAAGAAAGCAGTTGTCGACCAGTCCCAAAGACCGGGCCGTAAAAACTGAAAATAAAAGGAAGAGGCTTGAAGCCGAAATGGCTGCCCTAATCCAGAAAAAGAGCGAGTTCGTTAAAAGTTTCAGACTCCCACTGAGAACTTGAGAAAATTCTACCCCCTCACACGCCTGAGCTTGAAGAAGTCTACTATGAAGAGGAACAGGGTAATGTTCAAGCTTGTGAGGAAGGAGAAAACAAGGAGTGCCAGTGGGAAGATCTGGAAGGGGACTCTCCTGAAGAGGATTTCGAGTCCCACCCTTCGAAGCCATCACCCCCAGATGATATTGGAATGTACAATGTAGTAATAAAGAATGCAGGAGATAAGTTTAACATGCACTTGGAAGAGAATAAACACCGCAGGGCTCCAAACTCCACTTGACCACTCGCATTGGCGAGTCTTATTTGATCAGGTCGAGCTATTTTAAATACTTACTCGTCCCTTTTGACGAGTTGACACTGAACAGGTGTTCTGTTCAGTTGAAAAGTGGAGGGGCAATAAAAGATGCCTTTTAAATATTGTTCTTATGTCACATTTGCTCTGTGTTCACAAACAGAGGTCAAAAGTCAGTTTTTCGTACAATTAATTTTCTTTTTAACTGCAGAGTTCCAGGAGTTTGTAAGTTAACTCTGTGACCTGCTGTTTAGAGTGTAAAATAAAAAGGATATAGGGTGTCAGGTTTTTCCTAACACACAACATTTAAATGACTAAGTCTACTGTGCAAACATTTCAAAATATATTTCAGTAGTTGTGAAAGCCCTTTTTTATATTTCTCTGTGATGAAGACATATTTTAATAGTATGAAAACAAATCAGAATACTTTACATGTTGATGGGCAAAGGATATATTTCCTGAAACCCAATTTTCACAGATTAATACACTATATAGTTTTATCAGTAAGGCTGCAAGTTAGCGGAGAGGTTTTTGTACATTTCCTGGAAAGTTACTGTGTGTAGATGGCAATATGTGACCATATCATGGTTTAGTAATATATTTATTAAAATTGAGTGTTTAAACAAACTGAGAAACACTCCTGCCCCGATGACAGTGTTGTTAGTAAACTAAAAGAAGTCCTATGTTATGTGGGCTAGACCACATGGATATTGGGGCTCGATTCTTGTGACACATGCAGCAAACTTTAGTCTACTTACTCAAACAAAAGAGGTTTTTTGTACTGCAGAAATGCTGAGCTCACAAATTTGAAGGTTCACTCATATGTGAGAATTAAGAAAAAGGCGACTCGAAACTATTTGCCTCGGATCACGCAATTTGAGACCCATTTACGGGTCAAGTACATTACAGTTAGATCAAATAGATTATTTAAGTTTCTCGACCTGCAAGTCTAGTAACATTTTTATACTTTTTCGAGCCCTGCGCCAGTTTTGTTTCCTTGTGTAAACACTGTTGCCAGTCCAGGCAAGGAACCAATATCTGCCTATGCTTCTTAGTATTCTGGACCAGGGCAGGGAAGACTTTAAAGAGCCAGTGACTTGTAGAGCAGTCACACCAAGGACAGAGAAGAAATACAAGTTATTGTCGAAAGATCATACATAAAAGGTACATTCCCAGCAGACTCTATTTTTACAGCAACTGCAAGGAACAGAGTGAATATCCCCTCAACATAGGGGCCACCCCCAGATAGAGAGTAAAAAGATGGAGCTGTGGGTTGGAGGATAGAACGCAGTGCAGCAAACCAATGGTGCCATTCCAGTGCTCTTCTCAACAGGCACACACACTAGCAGTGGGGAAGAAGCAGAGATAATGAAGCACCTCCCTGACCAGTAAAGAAAGAGTCAGCATATCTAGTAGAGAGTTTCAAAAATATTGTAAACACTTGATTGAAATCAGCCCTGCATCCAGCGGACATGTCAAGCCGCCAATTAATGATGTTGGTTACTCTAAGACATCATTCCTGGCTGAGAATTTCTGAAGTTCAAACCTGATCTCCAGCCGAATATAATAAACACTGCGTTCAATGGACAGCAGTTATTTGGGAACTCTGGATAAATGCTTGAATCAGTAAAAAAGAGACAATGATACTGCTAAATCTATGAGAGCCTTACAGTTCCGAGAAGGATTTCAAAGGAAGACCAGCTTCTAGGAGTAGCATCCAATCAGGGAGTACTCATCAGAGTTTTCAGGGGAGCACACACACCATCTCCTCACAATAGAATTGGCAGTACCACCACCAAGAGAGGAATTCCTTTAGGGGAAGAGTTAGAGCCAGAGGACAAACAACACCAAACAAAGATTCAGTAATTCAAATAAAAAATAAAACAAAGTTCTATCACAATTCACCAGTTGGTGGAAGATTGCATTTTTTTTCCAGGAGTGGAGGAAAATAAGATCAAACAAATGGGTTCTAAACATAATAACATTTGGATATTGAATAGAATTAATAAAATACCCTCCAGCGAGGGGGCCAAAGAAAAGGATACAGCCAAAGGAGGAGACACTTCAGCTCTTCAAAGAGGTCGAAGAGTTGCAGCCAAGCAAGCTATAGAGCCAGTACTAAAGCAAGAAATCAACAGGGCGAATTACTAAACATATTTCCTAATTCCAAAAGTGGACAGATTCCTTAGACCAATTCTAGACCTCGGGTACATCAACAAATTCATAAATAAAACAAAAGATGGCAACTTTACAAGACGTTATTCCTCCACTCCAAGAAGGGTACTACACAGCAACTGCAGACTTAATGGATGCCTACTTGCAATTACCAATGAATGCAAAAAGCAAGAATGTATCTTAGTTTTGCAGTAGACCGAAAACATGACCAATTCCTGGTCCTAACCTTTGGCATAAAATCGGCACCAAGAGTGTTCACAAAGTTCCTAGCTGTGGTAGCAGCATACCTCGGAGTGGGGGAGTGCAGAGGAATACATGTGTATCTATACCGTCACGATTAGTTAGTAAAAGTAAACTCTTACCAAAAATGTAAGCAGGACATTTTAAGGGTGATGATACTCTACACTCTCTGGGTTTCTCATTAAACATAGGGAAGTCATCAACCGGAATAGAAGTTGTTGTTCTTGGGAACACAACTGAATTCCATTCAAGGGAGACCCTTCCCCAGCAAGAAGAGGACTCTGTCTCCATTGGAGTAAATTCTGCGTTACCAGAAGAGGCTTGCTCTGACAGCGAGAACTGAGGGAAAATTGTTAAGAAAGATGACATGCATTCCTTTAATCACATATGTGTGACTACATACGAGGCTAATCCAGGAATGGCTTCAGAATCAATGGTCTCAAGCAACCGGGAGTTAGGAACATCTAGTGGTTGTCATGTAGAAGGTTCAGGAAGAAATGGCATGGTTCAACAGGGAAAACATTACTCGGGGAAGGCTATTTCTTCAACCAACTCCTTCAGTAATTATAACCATGGACGCCTCACATATGGGATGGGGAGCTCGTATGGGCTCACTGAAGATAAGAGAAATCTGGAACCATTAGGATGAGGTACAACACATAAATTGGCTGGAGTTGAACTTTTTTCCTAGCCATGAAAGAGGTCCATAAACATGTTCTAAGAAATACAGTATTCATTCAACCTTACAATATAATAACAATGTTTTACATCAACAAACAGGGAGGGACTCAATCCCCACCCCTCTTTAAACTAGCTCAATAACTCTGGAAATGAGCAGTTCAAAGAAACCTAGAGCTTCAAGCGATTCATCTACTGGGGAAAGAGACTTGTGAGTCAGACAAATTAAGCAGACAGGCCTCATGCTCACACAAATGGGAGCTAAATCAGAAAGTAGTGCAAAACATTTTCAGAAAATGGGGAACACCAACAACAGACCTGTTTGCAACGCCCTGGAACGCAAAATGCCAAAAACTTGCAACCACACCCTCAATCACAGGGAAATAACCTTTCAATAAACTGGTCAGGGACATTTGCATACACCACTGTTACACATAGTGATCAACAAATGCAAGAGGAGCCACATGACACTGATTCTGATAGTGCCTGAATAGGCAAGACAAATGCGGTACTCTGAGATAGTATAATTGGCTTAAGAACATTTTCAAACTCTTCCTAAAAGACAGGGTCTGCTTTCAGTGGAAAATGTGAAAGTACTGCACCCAGAACTGGACTATTTCAAATTAAAAGCATGGCTCCTGAAGCCTTAGAATTTGGGCACACATGGATGCCAGAAAATTCAATGGCAGTATTAGGAGAAGCTAGAAAAACAATAACAAGGAAATGTTATATGGCAAAATGGAAAAGAGTTACACTTTGCTGTGTGAGAAATAAATTAAACAAAAGGATCACAACAGAAAAGACAGTGTTAAAAATATTTAACTCATCTGTTACAAGAGTTGCTTACTTATGCTTCTTTTAGGATTCGTCTATCCCCTATAGTGGTTTATACAAGAGGTCAGATGGTAAGAAGTTTTTTTACAGCACCAGTGGTGAAAATAGTTTTAGAGGTTGCAAAGAGGACACACCTCCTAGGGGAGGATACGAGCGTCTACATGGAACCTAAATTTTGATCTTACACAACTAATGAAAAATCAGTTTTGCAGCTTGAAGATTTTCTGGATTCACAAGCGACCCACCTACTTCCAACAAAAAGATGGGAAAGACTGAAAAAAAACAGAATCTGAAGTTGGCGAACAAGGGAGGAGACATCCGGAGGAAGTGAGACAACATCACGAAGAGACACCAAATTGAGTTTCCGTCGATGCCCACCAGCAGAAAACGGGCTAAAAACGTTTAGAAAATAGTAGAAAATCTCCAGACCCAACCTCTAGATGGCAGAATAATGCACAGCATCTGAATCCAGAAAATCTTCAAGCTGCAAAACTACACCTACAGGTAAGAAACTTTACGATCTTGCTTTTATATGTTTATAGGCACTGTGAAGCTAGCATTTCATAACTTAGAGAATACTTTTCCTTCTCCTTGTAAGTCAACAAAGCCTCATGATCTACTGTATGGTGTAAGATATGACTATCTGAGACAGGGACTTATAACATCTTGTTTGGCATGTGTGGCTGTAGATACACATACTTTGCATACTTCTGCCATCTAGTATTGGGTCTGGAAGTTTGCAAGTTGTTTTTGTTCAAAAAGTCTTTAAAGTCACGAGGTAGAGTGATGACTCCTCTAGCTGGCTCCTTGAATCCATCTTCAGATTGTTTTCTTCTGCTGTAGGGTCTGGTTGAGGTCTCTTGGGGCTCCAGTTCGAGACCATATTATATTGCTTCCGTTTTGGAAAACCTCTCCAACCCCGTTGGTATTGTTACCAATTGTGTTTCTCCTTATCCCTTTGCGTTTCAGGGTCAAATACATCTTTGTTGTATCAAACTCTTCCATTTGAGGCCCTTTGGGCAGCCATTTTCTCCATCCTACACCTCGGAGAATGAAAGCCTGATGGAATGGACACTTTTCTGTTTCTTTCCAAAGTGTCACTCCAAATTCCCTCAGACCAATCAACATCAGGTCTGTAACCACTGCTTGCCTTCGGAACATAGGGAAGAAGACTGTGAGGCCTGGTAGGGGTTCAGGTCAAAAAAGACCGTGAGACAGAAGAGCTGAGAAAGCAGAGGCAAGAGGTTGAGGAAACACCCAACTTCGTAGGTATCCAAGACACCATGCCGGACACAGAACAGGAGCAGGACATCCAGGAGGTTTCTGCTGCCAAAGAGGAGGCAATTTCCATTCAGGCCCTCCTCCTTGGAATGTCCATCCTCCCTGGGAGGAAAGGTCACACACCTGCCCAGAGCAGGCCTTTGTTTTGAGCCCTCAAGAGCATTGGCTCTCACCTCAGGGGCCAGAACCCTGTCTAAGGTGGCTGTACTGGTTTTGACCAGTCAGTGCCCACACCAGGAGTTGTAGGTTTTTCAGGGGGTACCTCTAAAATGTCCTAAATGCATGTATTAATAAACCCATCACTGGATTAAGTGAGGGTTTATTAATATGTGATGTTCGATAGCAAACATCCCTATGGTCATTGAAGTCATCATGTAGCTGGGGAACTCGTAATGACCAGTGTCCAACACATGTACTTAGAATGGCTTCACTGTTCACTTACTATGTCTGAGAATCAACAAAGACATAGCAGGGACTTATCCGCTCATGCAGGTATGCCCTCACATGCAATATAATGCACCCTGCCTTTAGGGCTGGAAGGTCTGCTAGAACAGTGACTTACATATATTGTATACAGTGTAAAGGAGACAGGCGCACGGCTGTGTGCCATGTTGTGTTATCATTTTAGCTCTGCACCAAGACACGCAGCCTGCGAAAGCATCAATGTGTGCAGTTAGTAAGGGCGTCCCGAGGGTGGCACAAATCGTGCTGCAGTCCTCAGGGGCCTTCCTTTAGTACCCCAGCTACCAGGGATACCATTTACTAGGGAAATATAGTGGTAGCTAAAGGTTTGCCAATTGGGGAAAAACAACTGTGCAGGTTTAGGGAACGATATCTGGCACTGGGGACCTGTTTAGCAGGGACCCAGTGCACTTTTAGTCGAAATTGCACCTGAAACCAGGCAAAATGTGTGTGGGGGGGTTTGTAAACATGTCAAAAGAGGCACTTTCCTACGTGACCCCTTCCCAAACGAAAGAGGAGGAAGCTAACCCTTCCCAAGGGAGTCATCTTCTTTTAAGGGGAAGAACCTGGAAAGACCATCTGCATTGGCATGGTCAGCCCCAAGTCTGTTTCCACTGTAAAGTCCATTCCCTGTAGGGGGATGGAGGATGGACCACCTTAACAGTTTGAGATTTTTCACCTTTCATTTGCATTAGCCATCTGAGAGGCCTGTGATCAGTTTGAACTAGGAAGTGAGTGTAGGAAAGTACCCTCTTTTTGGCATGACAGCCCCCACTTTTTGCTTGCTGTTTGTGTGTTTTGACTGGTTTCACTGGGATCTTGCTAACCAAGGTTATTGTGCTGTCTCCCTCCAAATGTGTTTGCTTAGGGCTTTGCACACCCCACAGTTGGCACACTGGTGCCCCTATGTAAGTCTCTAGTATATGGTACTTAGGTACCCAGGGCATTGGGGCACCAGTGGATGAGCAGAGGTGCCCCTACGAACTCCAGCTCCATTACACTGGACTTCATAAGTAGGGGAAACCTGTACCTGTGTACTGTGTCCAGCTAAATAATGATAACTCCGAACCTAGGCATGTTTGGTATCAAACATGTTGGAATCGTACCCCAATACTGTTGCCAGTATTGGTTGTATGATTCCATGCACTCTGGGGGCTCTTTAGAGGACCCCCAGCATTGTTCCTACTAGTCGTCTGGGATTTTCCGGGCAGTCCGCACAGCTGCCACTCCTCAGACAGGTTTCTGCCCCCTTCTGCTTGAACAGTTCAGGCAGAGGAAGGCGGAACAAAGGCTTTCCTGCGGGAGAGGGAGATAACACCCTCTCCCTTGGAAATATGTGTTACTTGGCTTGGGAGGGGTAGCCTCCCCAAGCCACCGGTATGTTTTGAAGTTCACATTTGGTGCCCTCCTTGCATAAACCACCTTGCACCGGTCCCTGTTCTGGCAGAAAACTGGACAATGGAATTGGGGAGTCACCACTCCCCTGTCTGTCACCTCCAGGTGGCCACTTGATTCTGCCACCTTGAATCCAAGGCGGGCAGAGGCCCCTGGGAGCTTCTGAGTGGCCAGGTCAGGTAAGTGACATCACAACCCCCTCCTGATAGGTGTTCACCCTGCTAGGTGACCAATTACCCTTCCTGGGCTATTTAGGGTCTCACTCGTGGGTGGGTCCTCTGATTCAACATCCTCAATTCTTTACTGGGCTTCAGCTGGTCAAGCAGCAGGAGGGCAGAAACCTGTCTGTAGGATGGCAGCAGCACGGTGCTGCCCAGAAAAAAACATGCAAACTAGTAGGAGCAAAGCTGGGGGCCCTCGAAGGAGCTCCCAGAGTGCATGGAATCATACAACCAATACTGGCAACAGTATTTGGATATGATTCCAACTTGTTTGATACCAAACACGCCCAGGTTAGGAGTTGCCATGATGTAGCTTAACACAGGTATTGACTTGTGTCCAGTACACGTGTAAAATGGCTTCCCTGCATTTACGAAGGTCAGGAAAATGGAGCTGGAGTTCGTAGGGGCACCTCTCCTCATGTGGGGGGCCCTCACACACAGGTACTTGTACCCTGCCCTCTGAGCTGGAAGGGCCTACTGTATGGGCGACTTAAAAGTGACCTGGTGCAGTGACATATAGTGAAAGGGTGCATGCACCTTTTCCCGCAGGCTGCAATGGAAGGCCTGCAGACACATGTTGCCTGGGCTCCCATGGGTGGCATAATCCATGCTGTTGGCTATGGGGAATCCCTGGTGCCCCAATGCCTTGGGTACCTAGGTACCATGTACTAGGGACTTACATGGGGGCACCAGTATACCAATTGTGGAGTGTGCAAAGTTCTAAGCAACCAAATTCAGAGGGAGAGAGCACAGTCACTGGGGTCCTGGTTAGCAGGATCCCAGTGAACAAGTCAAAACACACTCATAGCAGGCAAAAAGTGGGGGTAACCATGCCAAAAAGAGGGTACTTTCCTACACTCACTCCCTAGTTCAAACCGATCACAGGCCTCACAGATGGCTAACGCAAATGAAAGGTGAAAAATCTCAAACTGTTAAGGTAGTCCATCCCCCTTGGCGACATCATCGGCGCCAAACCAACACTCTCAGCTAGATAGAAGGGCACAAACGGAGCCGGCTTGTACGGCGCCGGCAAACCCATAGAGAATGCTAATGGACCCCTGGGACCAGCGGGTGCACCGGCAGGGGCCATAGCCTTGTTGAAAATGCTAAACATAGCATTAAGGAAAGCCGCCGGATCCGCTCCTGGAGTTGGGAAGGCAGGAAATCTCTGCTCATCTTGAGGCGCTTGAGTTGGATCCGAAAGTTGCGCCACTGGCTCCTGAGCCAACACAGGTAAAAAGTGAGTTGGAGGACTCGCTGGGGGCTCAACGACCTTAATCAGTGATGGTGCTGGAGAAGCCTGTGGACTCTGAGGCTGGGGAGTAATAGTTGGACTGACCTCCCACGCCGTACTACATTGTCTCAGGGGGGACCGAGACCAATCTCTGGAAGAAAGGCATCGAAAATCATGCAGGCGCCGCTTCTTATGAGATCTCGATGACTTATGAGAAGAAGAGTGCCTCGCCTTAGGTCTTAGATGACCCTTGTGACCCCTCTTAGTTTTCGCTCAGAAGAGCTTAGCCTTTCTTTCTTTTAAGGCCTTTGGGTTCATCCTCTGGCAAGACATGCATCTGTCTACGTCTTGGTCCGAACTTAAACACCACAAGCAGTCTTCATGAGGGTCTGTGAGTGACATACAACCCCCGGACTCCCGACAAGGCTTAAAACCTGATTTCTTTGGTGGAGACATTGAGTACAACAAGACACCTTTGAAAAAGTTAACTGTTCGAGAGCCAGGAAAAATTTGTTAGCTTCAAAGGAGCGGAAAAAAGGGAACTGACGTCAGCATGCCAGTGAGGACTTCTTATTGCCACGATGACATCAGACGAAGTCGCGTGCAGGGCCGTGCAATTGTGACGTCCTATTGGACGTAAAGAGCTTGAAAGAAAGTTTCTGTCGAATGCTGGCGCAGTGGGAGAATTCATAAGGTGAGGAATCGACAGGTAGCTACTGTATCCACCAGAAAAAGCGTTATCGAAGGTACGTAACTTGTTCTTCTCACTCAGAACCAAGGTCAGTTCAGGCACTCAAATCCCAAGGAGTTGAATCATGGAATTTGGCTCCTGAAATAATAGAATCCGCGTATTTAAATCTACCTCAAGAATCTATGGACATTCTTAAAGAAGCATGCAGACCAACCACTAGAGCACGTTAGGCAGCAAAATGGAGACGCTTTGTTCACTATTGCATTTCTGAAAACTGGAATCCTTTCCAAGTGTTGCTATGAAATATCATTTTGTATCTTCTCTATTTGCAAAAATCAAACCTGGCATATTCCTCTATAAGATTACATTTCTCTTTTTAAAATCCCTGTCATAAAGGTTTTTATGGAAGGACTAAAAAGAGTGATACTGCCAAGATTACTTCCAGTACCTTCTTGGAATTATAATATAGTACTTACTAGACTTATGGGACCACCTTTTGAACCACTACGTTTGTGCCCTCTGAAGTTTCTTTCGTGGAAAGTAGCCTATTCGTTGCAGTCATTTCCCTGAGATGTGTACGTGAGCTCCAGGTATTAACATTACAAGAACCATTTTTCCAAATACATAAAGATAAAGTGGTTCTCTCGTAGGGTATCTCCGTTGATAGTCATAAGCATTTGAATACTTCCGCCTACGTGCGGGTATCCCGAAGCACTTCTTTACATAGTCTCTTCTATGTAGACGTTCGCCTTACTTCAGGAAGGCCTGCAGAGACATTTAAGAAATAACTTAGGGCCAAATATACGAACATATTTTCCCATAGACCCAGAATGGGTAAAACCCTTTGATACATTTGGCCGTTAATGTGCAGCCTAGGTAAATAGGATGCAGTGGTGTAATTGTTCAGATTGTACTTAGGAAAACAGGGTTAAAATACCCTTAAACTGTATAATTTGAGGAAAATGTTTTACACCAAACCTCAAATCTCCTTCACAAACCTTTTATCCTGACAAAGAAGAGATGAAGAAAAGGAAAGTAGTGTAGCCCCATAGGCTGTCATTATGTGACTGGAAAATCACATAATGACTGTGCCTTTAAGGCTGCAGAGACCACCAATATCCCATCATGCTCAGCAGATGACAGTTGCTTCAGTTCTTGTTGATGAAAATTTCAAAATTCACTTGTGAATTCTGATTTAAACTGGTTCACTCGATGTTTTTTTATTAGTCTCTTTGTCTTTTTCTGAAGGATTTTGAGGCCAGGTTTGAAGAGTGTCCTTCATGTGGGAGAAAAAAGGCAAAAACAAATCTTCACAGTGTCTGTATCTTGTGTCTTCCATCTAGTCATGAACCGGATCAATGTCCTCACTGCAAGAAATTTTCGTGACTTACTTTGAAAGAGAGAACATTTACCCTCATGGCAAGGAAGAACAGCGAAGAGAAGCTCAAGGTGGGTCCTCAGAGCGAGGAGCGTGTCATTCCTCTACTAGAGCTCTTGCATCAGCCTCTATGGGACGTGAAAGGTCCATGAAGAGAATGCCATGGAGAAAACGACCCCTTTCCTAGGTGACGCGAGGGATACAACGTTGAGACCAGGTACAGTACCAACTTGCTCGCCTTCAAGGACAGAATCACCGTCGAGAAAACAGCAACGATTGACCTCGAGACAAGGCATAGCTTACACACCATCAACTCATACAGAGAGGTTGACCTCGAGGAGCGTATCGACTCCAGGCAGGTTTACGACGTCAGGACGTCACTGACACCGTTCACATTCGAGTCTACGTCAAGGTCTATCTAGACATTGAGGAGAAAAAGGAGGGTATATATTCTTCTTATGATTCAGAGTATTCAAGGCCTTACTCCCCAGCCTCCCCTACAGTGCTGCCGGATTCAACGCCTCCCAAAGGATAGCCTTTGCCGCCACCTCCTCGTCCACGAGCTTCAGTGATTCCCGCTCCACCTGCGCCTGTGACTCCGGCTAAACTAAGATCACGCTGTATGTCGCACCATAGCTCATGTTGACAAAGACATAACTCAAGGCGCTCTCCTCCTTCCAGAACTCAACACTGTAGCCACCGTTCTTGTACTAGTACAACCTCAAGACATCGATCAAGATACTGTCTTTATCTTCCTCAACAGATCTATACTCACCGACTCTTAATTGATTCACCAATCCCTCTAGTCTCTCCAGTGGACGACACATCCACTTTCCAGGAAGTATTAGTGAGGGGAGAAGTGAAACTAAATATACAAATGTCAGTTCACACACCGACATCTGTCATTTGAAAACATTCCACCTGTAGGAAGTTGGCTCTGTATGTACTATCTCAAAGTAAGAGGTAGTGTGCACAGAGTCCAAGGGTTCCCATTAGAGGTAAGATAGTGGCAAAATTAGGTAATTCTAATGCTCTATTTTGTGGTAGTATGGTCGAGCAGTAGGCTTATCAGAGGGTAGTGTTAAGCATTTGTTGTACACACACAGGCAATAAATGAGGAACACACACTCAAAGACTTAACTCCAGGCCAATAGGTTTTATATATAAAAATATCCTTTCATAGTTTATTTTAAGAACCACAGGATCAAGATTTACAAGTAATACTTCAAATGAAAGGTAATTCACTCAGGTGTTCTAGGAACTTTGAATAATCACAATAGCATGTACAGTTGTGAAAAAATGGCAATAAGCTATTTTAAAAGTGGACACAGTGCAAAAATCAACAGTTCCTGGGGGAGATAAGTAAATGTTAAGTTCACAGGTAAGTAAAACACTTACAGGGTTCAAAGTTGGGTCCAAGGTAGCCCACCGTTGGGGGTTCAAGGCAACCCCAAAGTTATCACACCAGCAGCTCAGGGCTGAGGTCAAAGAGGTGCTCAAAACACATAGGCTTCAATGGAATCAGGGGTGCCCCGGTTCCAGTCTGCCAGCAGGTACCCGCGTCTTTGGAGGGCAGACCAGGGAGGTTTTGTAAGGGGGGGGGGGGGGGGACAAGTAGACACAGAAAGTACACCCTCAGTGGCACAGGGGCGGCCGGGTGCAGAGTGCAACAGGCGTCGGGTTTTGTATTGAAAGCAATATGGAGAACTGGGGGTCTCTTCAACGATGCAGGCAGGCACAGGGGGGGCTCTTTGGGGTAGCCACCACCTGGGCTAGGCAGAGGGTCTCCTGGGGGTCGCTCCTGCACTGGAGTTCGGTTCCTTCAGGTCCTGGGGGCTGCGGGTGCAGTGTTGGTTACAGGCGTCGGGTCCCTTGTTACAGGCATTCGCGGTCGGGGGAGCCTCTGGATTTCCTCTGCAGGCGTCGCTGTGGGGGCTCAGGGGGGTCGTCTCTGGTTACTCACGGGCTCGCAGTCGCCAAGGAGTCCTCCCTGAGGTGTTTGTTTTCAGCAGGTTGAGCTGGGGGCGTCTGGTGCAGAGTGGGAAGTCTCACGCTTCCAGCGGGAAACGTGGAGTCTTGAAAGTTGCTTCTTTGTTGCAGAAAGTTGCAGTTTGTTGAACAGGGCCGCTGTTCTTGGGAGCTTCTTAGTCCTTTGGATGCAGGGCAGTCCTCTGAGGCTTCAGAGGTCGCTGGTCCCTGTTGGATGCAACGCTGTTGCAGTTTTCGTCGAAGTAGGGAGACAGGCCGACGGGGCTGGGGCAAATCAGTTGTCGTCTCTGTCTTCACTGCAGGGCTTCAGGTCAGCAGTCCTTCTTCTTCTTTACGTTGCAGGAATCTGATTTCCTGGGATCTGGGGAGACCCTAAATACTGAATTAGGGGTGTGTTTAGGCCTGGGAGGGCAGTAGCCAATGGCTACTGTCCTTGAGGGTGCCTACACCCTCTTTGTGCCTCCTCCCTGAGGGGAGGGGGTACATCCCTATTGGGGGAATCCTCCAAAATCAAGATGGAGTATTTCTAAAGGCAGGGGTCACCTCGGCTCAGGACACCTTAGGGGCTGTCCTGACTGGTGGGTGACTCCTCCTTGTTTTTCTCATTATCTCTCCTGGCCTTGCCGCCAAAAGTGGGTGCTGTGTCCAGGGGGCGGGCATCTCCACTAGCTGGAGTGCCCTGGGGCATTGTAACACGAAGCCTGAGCCTTTGAGGCTCACTGCTAGGTGTTACAGTTCCTGCAGGGGGAGGTGTGAAGCACCTCCACCCAGAGCAGGCTTTGTTTCTGTCCTCCTGAAGTAAGGTGAACGTCTACACTTAAGAAGAAACTATGTAAAGAAGTGCTCCTGGATACCCACACATGAGCGGAACTATTCAAATGCTTCTGACTTAAACGTAGATTCCCCTACAAGAGAACTGGAGTTACAAGTATAAGTAACTATTCCTTCTTAGCAGTAACCCACAATTTCTACCAAAGGTGGTATCTCAATTCCATCTCAATCAAACTATTGTATTGCTGTTTTTTTTTTCTCTCCACCATCTGATTCAGTTGCTGAAAGAACCCTACACATGTTCGACGTAGAAAGAGCACTTATGTTCTATGTTGATAAAATTAAAATGTTGAGAAAGACAAAGCAACTTTTTATTGCCTTTTCTCTACCACATAAAGATAACCCTAATACTAAATCCAGCATAGCAAGATGGGTTGTTAAATGCATCGAAACAAATTATGCAAAAGCTAAGAAGCCACTGTCTATTACCCCTAAAGCACATTCAACATGTAAGAAAGCTGCAACCATGGCATTTCTAGGGAACATACCTATAGCTGACATTTGTAAAGCAGCTACATGGTCAACATCACACACATTCTATAATCACTGTTATGTGTAGGTTTTAGCACACCAACAAGCCAACGTAGGTCTGGCAGTGCTGCATACTCTTTTTCAAAGCTCTGTAACACCCACAGGTTAGCCACCACTTCTTGGGAAGTACTGCTTTACGGTCTATGCACAGCTTGTGTATCTACAGCCAGACATGCCATGACACACAAAATGTTAGTTACCCAGTACGCATCTGTTTGTGACATGTAGTGCTGTAGATTCACATGCGCCCACCGCCTTCCCAGACACTTGTGGCCATTACGGTCTTTTGATAAACATTCTCATGCATGGTTATTTCACTTGCTTATCTTCACGCTATACTCCATACGTCACCACCTGCAGGGAAACAAATATGAAGATGGTGTTGAGGCCGATGTGCATTGCCAGCAGGAGGAGGAGTCACTCTCCGTCGTGACTCGAAAGACTTTTCGATGAAAGAAAACTTGCAACCTTCTGTACCCAACACTAGATGGTGGAAGTATGCAGAGCATGTGAATCTACAGCACTACATGCCACACACGTATGCTTACTGGGTAAGTAACATTTTCCTTGTGATATGTGAGGTTTAATTGTTCCCTGACTTGGGCCTTCTCCATACTTGTTTACATCTTACTCTGCCACTTTGAGCTACCTCAGTTAGTAAGAGATCTCTTCTTCACCACAAGCAGTTTACACGTGCCCAGTGTTTTAAATGCAATGTTAATGATATGCTGACTGGTATGTATATGTGGCATCATGATTCTCTGGATGTTGGAATTCCTGTTCAGTAAAATGTGACTCCGTGCCCTTCTGATTGTTTTTGTTTTTTTAGTAAGGGATTTAATGAATCTCTCTGCTTTTCAGATTCTCCAGGAATCCTGCAGTTTGAGGTGTCTCCTCTCTCAGATTCATGTTTTAGTGTGTCCTTCCAGCACCCTGTGAATGATTCGCTGGTGTGTGGTGAGTTGCACTTGTGAACCAATACCTGAGGTTTGATTATTTTAAAAAAATGTCAAGACCAGTGCTATACTATGGACATGAACAGTTTCATTAAAACCTCAAACATAATCTTTATTTTAATTGTTCCAAAACAAATGATTAATATTACATATCAGGCCTGATACATGTTGCTTTCTGGGAGGCAGGTGCAAAACTAAGTGTGAGTTGAAGCAGAACCCAGGCATAAAACTGATGTAGAAAAAGAAGGCCTGTCCCAGCCCCTGCTGGTTGTGGTGAAGACAACTTCAGGAAATGAATTTAATCCTAGACAGACATCTGAAGAATAAGGATGAAGCGTGTAATGGTAAAAGTGGACACTATCGAGCATGTGTTTAAGCAGAAAACACAGGCTCAATCAGCCTGGCACTCCTCTTTTTTTGTGCAAGATTTTGCATGCGATAGACGATTCATTGGGGGCGTGGTCTGGCCACGATCAGCTATGGCCGCCTAGGAGACGAGCTCCGCTAGACGGCAGGCCGCGTGGTGAGGGTGGCGGCCCGGGGGCGCACCAAAGGCCCCCCAATCATCGCTGGACCAGGTGCGGGGGATCGGCGGCGTGGGAGAGTCGCTGGTTCGGGAGGAGGACAAGCGTTCTCCCCTGAGCGACCGGGGAGAGCGAGGACAAGATTGAGGCCTGCGGCGGGATAATAAGCCGCGGCCTCGAGTTAGAGGGGGGCCCAACCAGGGAGGCGCGCCTCCCCCTGCAGTGGACTTTGGGTCCGACAGGCGCCCAGGAAACCTCCCCGCCCACCCCTGCCCCCTCCCTCCCCTCTCTCCCCCCCCCCCCCCCACCACTGCCAAGCTGAACGCTGCAGACCGTGGCGCAGAGGAGCCACGGACTTGAACGGAGGACACTCGCTCTCCCCTGGGCGATTGGGGAGAGCAGAGGACGAACCAGAGGCCCGTGGCGAGATGGAAAGCCGCGGCCTTGATTAGCTGGGCGATCCGGCCCTGGAGGCGTGCCTCCTTCTCTCGTTAACCCCCGGGGCGGCAGGCACCCAGGAACTTTCCCGCCTGCCCCCGCAACCTGGCTTGGGACCTGGAAAATCCTAGACTCACAGGGGCATCGGTGGGGCCCGGGCGGCGTACGAGGGACAAACCTTGAGCCACGGATCATCCCACCTGACCTGGACTCACACCAACGAGCCACGGAGCCCCCTCCCAGAGGGCCCCGGACACATGCTGCTGTAGCTGGACGAGTGAGGCCATCGCCGAGGCCTACGTTGTGGCCCTTGCTATACCTGCCCTCCACCTCTGCCCTGTGCCATAGTTGAGGCCTACAGGGAGAAGAAAGTAGGAAAAAAAGAAAAAGAAAGAACAAAAAAGATAGACAAGAAGAAAGAACGTACGAGGGAAAGAAAGAAAGACAGGGGAACGGGGGCAACAACAACAGCTGGGGCCTTGAGCACCCAGGAGGCTCGACCTAGGGGGCGCACCTCACCTTTACTCCTACTCCTTCTTCTTCTCTGCGGACTTCCTTGCTGAGCTGGGGACGATGAGCGACAGGGGGCCTCCTCATCAATGTCTGTCCGGACGCACTGCCACACTGACCTCCTCCCTCTTTTGGAAGAGTGAGGGATTGCCAGAGATTACCTGAGATTGCACCTACACCCGGTTCCACACTCTGTCCAAGCACCCGGATGTCAGTTTTCTGAGGTCGCCCTGTGAGGCAAAGAAGTATCCATCCGAACTTGCCGACCACGTGGCGCCCCTCCCCCTCTTTCTACATTTTCTACATTTATCACGCTCTCTGCATCTGTCACGCCAAGGACAGGTACTCTTCGGATCCCTACCTGCACAGGGGAACCTGCAATGCCCAGCGGCAAGACGATGAGCAAAACATCGGGTAAACCAGCCCGCCAACTACTCTTCTCTGAAGCCCTGCGTCAACAGAAACACCCTCCTGCGGAGGGCCCTCCACCCCGCCCCCATATCAACATGGCAGAGGACACGCAAGGTGCGTCAATGGACCGTATATTGTAGGAGATATCGGCGGTGGGTCGCAAACTGGAAGGTATGGACAGGGCCATGGTGGCGCTGTCTGCAGAGACGAGATCAATGCTCCTTGAGATAGCAGGTTTCCAGTCACAAATCTCTGGGCTAGACCAACGGGTGAAAACAGTGGAAACCCAAGTAGCTTCCTGGACCGACAGAGACTAAGAACTCCTGCACCTCCGTAGCAAACTGACTGACTTGGAGGATAGGAGCCGCAGGAACAATATTCGCCTTCTTGGATTTCCGGAAGGCATTGAGGGCGCGGACATACTCTCCTACCTATGTGTAAAGAAATGGCTCCCTGTTGCAGTTACCCCCCACTTTTTGCCTGATACTGATGCTGACTTGACTGAGAAGTGTGCTGGGACCCTGCTAACCAGGCCCCAGCACCAGTGTTCTTTCACCTAAAATGTACCATTGATCCCACAATTGGCACACCCTGGCATCCAGATAAGTCCCTTGTAACTGGTACCTCTGGTACCAAGGGCCCTGATGCCAGGGAAGGTCTCTAAGGGCTGCAGCATGCATTATGCCACCCTAGAGACCCCTCACTCAGCACAGCCACACTGCTTACAAGCCTGTGTGTGCTAGTGAGAACAAAATGAGTAAGTCGACATGGCACTCCCCTCAGGGTGCCATGCCAGCCTCTCACTGCCTATGCAGTATAGATAAGACACCCCTCTAGCAGGCCTTACAGCCCTAAGGCAGGGTGCACTATACCATAGGTGAGGGTACCAGTGCATGAGCACTGTGCCCCTACAGTGTCTAAGCAAAACCTTAGACATTGTAAGTGCAGGGTAGCCATAAGAGTATATGGTCTGGGAGTCTGTTTTACACGAACTCCACAGCACCATAATGGCTACACTGAAAACTGGGAAGTTTGGTATCAAACTTCTCAGCACAATAAATGCACACTGATGCCAGTGTACATTTTATTGTAAAATACACCACAGAGGGCACCTTAGAGGTGCCCCCTGAAACTTAACCAACTATCTGTGTAGGCTGACTGGTTCCAGCAGCCTGCCACACTAGAGACATGTTGCTGGCCCCATGGGGAGAGTGCCTTTGTCACTCTGAGGCCAGTAACAAAGCCTGCACTGGGTGGAGATGCTAACACCTCCCCCAGGCAGGAGCTGTAACACCTGGCGGTGAGCCTCAAAGGCTCACCCCTTTGTCACAGCCCAGCAGGGCACTCCAGCTTAGTGGAGTTGCCCGCCCCCTCCGGCCACGGCCCCCACTTTTGGCGGCAAGGCTGGAGGGAACAAAGAAAGCAACAAGGAGGAGTCACTGGCCAGTCAGGACAGCCCCTAAGGTGTCCTGAGCTGAGGTGACTCTAACTTTTAGAAATCCTCCATCTTGCAGATGGAGGATTCCCCCAATAGGGTTAGGATTGTGACCCCCTCCCCTTGGGAGGAGGCACAAAGAGGGTGTACCCACCCTCAGGGCTAGTAGCCATTGGCTACTAACCCCCCAGACCTAAACACGCCCTTAAATTTAGTATTTAA
This sequence comes from Pleurodeles waltl, assembly GCF_031143425.1. Taxonomy (NCBI): domain Eukaryota; kingdom Metazoa; phylum Chordata; class Amphibia; order Caudata; family Salamandridae; genus Pleurodeles; species Pleurodeles waltl. Next base: position 104,076,503 of record NC_090445.1, read on the forward strand.
GGGCTACCCTGAACCCTAGAAAATTAGATTCCTGCAACTACAAGAAGAAGGACTGCCTAGCTGAAAACCCCTGCAGAGGAAGACCAGAAGACGACAACTGCCTTGGCTCCAGAAACTCACCGGCCTGTCTCCTGCCTTCCAAAGATCCTGCTCCAGCGACGCCTTCCAAAGGGACCAGCGACCTCGACATCCTCTGAGGACTGCCCCTGCTTCGAAAAGACAAGAAACTCCCGAGGACAGCGGACCTGCTCCAAGAAAGGCTGCAACTTTGTTTCCAGCAGCCTTGAAAGAACCCTGCAAGCTCCCCGCAAGAAGCGTGAGACTTGCAACACTGCACCCGGCGACCCCGACTCGGCTGGTGGAGATCCAACACCTCAGGAGGGACCCCAGGACTACTCTGATACTGTGAGTACCAAAACCTGTCCCCCCTGAGCCCCCACAGCGCCGCCTGCAGAGGGAATCCCGAGGCTTCCCCTGACCGCGACTCTTTGAATCCAAAGTCCCGACGCCTGGGAGAGACCCTGCACCCGCAGCCCCCAGGACCTGAAGGACCGGACTTTCACTGGAGAAGTGACCCCCAGGAGTCCCTCTCCCTTGCCCAAGTGGAGGTTTCCCCGAGGAACCCCCCCCCTTGCCTGCCTGCAGCGCTGAAGAGATCCCGAGATCTCTCATAGACTAACATTGCGAACCCGACGCTTGTTTCTACACTGCACCCGGCCGCCCCCGCGCTGCTGAGGGTGAAATTTCTGTGTGGGCTTGTGTCCCCCCCGGTGCCCTACAAAACCCCCCTGGTCTGCCCTCCGAAGACGCAGGTACTTACCTGCAAGCAGACCGGAACCGGGGCACCCCCTTCTCTCCATTCTAGCCTATGTGTTTTGGGCACCACTTTGAACTCTGCACCTGACCGGCCCTGAGCTGCTGGTGTGGTGACTTTGGGGTTGCTCTGAACCCCCAACGGTGGGCTACCTTGGACCAAGAACTGAACCCTGTAAGTGTCTTACTTACCTGGTAAAACTAACAAAAACATACCTCCCCCAGGAACTGTGAAAATTGCACTGTGTCCACTTTTAAAATAGCTATTTGTGAATAACTTGAAAAGTATACATGCAATTGAAATGATTCAAAGTTCCTAATGTACTTACCTGCAATACCTTTCAAACAAGCTATTACATGTTAAATTTGAACCTGTGGTTCTTAAAATAAACTAAGAAAAGATATTTTTCTATACAAAAACCTATTGGCTGGATTTGTCTCTGAGTGTGTGTACCTCATTTATTGTCTATGTGTATGTACAACAAATGCTTAACACTACTCCTTAGATAAGCCTACTGCTCGACCACACTACCACAAAATAGAGCATTAGTATTATCTCTTTTTACCACTATTTTACCTCTAAGGGGAACCCTTGGACTCTGTGCATGCTATTCCTTACTTTGAAATAGCACATACAGAGCCAACTTCCTACATTGGTGGATCAGCGGTGGGGTACAAGACTTTGCATTTGCTGGACTACTCAGCCAATACCTGATCACACGACAAATTCCAAAATTGTCATTAGAAATTGATTTTTGCAATTTGAAAAGTTTTCTAAATTCTTAAAAGACCTGCTAGGGCCTTGTGTTAGATCCTGTTTAGCATTTCTTTTAGAGTTTAAAAGTTTGTAAAAGTTTGAATTAGATTCTAGAACCAGTTGTAGATTCTTAAAAAGTATTCCAACTTTTAGAAGCAAAATGTCTAGCACAGATGTGACTGTGGTGGAACTCGACACCACACCTTACCTCCATCTTAAGATGAGGGAGCTAAGGTGTAAGGAAATGCCTCCTTGGCATGGTTGCCCCCTGACTTTTTGCCTTTGCTGATGCTATGTTTACAATTGAAAGTGTGCTGAGGCCTGCTAACCAGGCCCCAGCACCAGTGTTCTTTCCCTAACCTGTACTTTTGTATCCACAATTGGCAGACCCTGGCATCCAGATAAGTCCCTTATAACTGGTACTTCTAGTACCAAGGGCCCTGATGCCAAGGAAGGTCTCTAAGGGCTGCAGCATGTCTTATGCCACCCTGGAGACCTCTCACTCAGCACAGACACACTGCTTGCCAGCTTGTGTGTGCTAGTGAGGACAAAACGAGTAAGTCGACATGGCACTCCCCTCAGGGTGCCATGCCAGCCTCTCACTGCCTATGCAGTATAGGTAAGACACCCCTCTAGCAGGCTTTACAGCCCTAAGGCAGGGTGCACTATACCATAGGTGAGGGTACCAGTGCATGAGCATGGTACCCCTACAGTGTCTAAACAAAACCTTAGACATTGTAAGTGCAGGTTAGCCATAAGAGTATATGGTCTGGGAGTCTGTCAAACACGAACTCCACAGCACCATAATGGCTACACTGAAAACTGGGAAGTTTGGTATCAAACTTCTCAGCACAATAAATGCACACTGATGCCAGTGTACATTTTATTGTAAAATACACCACAGAGGGCACCTTAGAGGTGCCCCCTGAAACTTAACCGACTGTCTGTGTAGGCTGACTAGTTCCAGCAGCCTGCCACACCAGAGACATGTTGCTGGCCCCATGGGGAGAGTGCCTTTGTCACTCTGAGGCCAGTAACAAAGCCTGCACTGGGTGGAGATGCTAACACCTCCCCCAGGCAGGAGCTGTGACACCTGGCGGTGAGCCTCAAAGGCTCACCCCTTTGTCACGGCCCAGCAGGGCACTCCAGCTTAGTGGAGTTGCCCGCCCCCTCCGGCCACGGCCCCCACTTTTGGCGGCAAGGCTGGAGGGAACAAAGAAAGCAACAAGGAGGAGTCACTGGCCAGTCAGGACAGCCCCTAAGGTGTCCTGAGCTGAGGTGACTCTGACTTTTAGAAATCCTCCATCTTGCAGATGGAGGATTCCCCCAATAGGGTTAGGATTGTGACCCCCTCCCCTTGGGAGGAGGCACAAAGAGGGTGTACCCACCCTCAGGGCTAGTAGCCATTGGCTACTAACCCCCCAGACCTAAACACGCCCTTAAAATTTAGTATTTAAGGGCTACCCTGAACCCTAGAAAATTAGATTCCTGCAACTACAAGAAGAAGGACTGCCTAGCTGAAAACCCCTGCAGAGGAAGACCAGAAGACGACAACTGCCTTGGCTCCAGAAACTCACCGGCCTGTCTCCTGCCTTCCAAAGATCCTGCTCCAGCGACGCCTTCCAAAGGGACCAGCGACCTCGACATCCTCTGAGGACTGCCCCTGCTTCGAAAAGACAAGAAACTCCCGAGGACAGCGGACCTGCTCCAAGAAAAGCTGCAACTTTGTTTCCAGCAGCTTTAAAGAACCCTGCAAGCTCCCCGCAAGAAGCGTGAGACTTGCAACACTGCACCCGGCGACCCCGACTCGGCTGGTGGCGATCCAACACCTCAGGAGGGACCCCAGGACTACTCTAAGACTGTGAGTACAAAAACCTGTCCCCCCTGAGCCCCCACAGCGCCGCCTGCAGAGGGAATCCCGAGGCTTCCCCTGACCGCGACTCTTTGAATCCTAAGTCCCGACACCTGGGAGAGACCCTGCACCCGCAGCCCCCAGGACCTGAAGGACCGGACTTTCACTGGAGGAGTGACCCCCAGGAGTCCCTCTCCCTTGACCAAGTGGAGGTTTCCCCGAGGAACCCCCCCCTTGCCTGCCTGCAGCGCTGAAGAGATCCCGAGATCTCCCATTGACTTCCATTTCAAACCCGACGCTTGTTTCTACACTGCACCCGGCCGCCCCCGCGCTGCTGAGGGTGAAATTTCTGTGTGGGCTTGTGTCCCCCCCGGTGCCCTACAAAACCCCCCTGGTCTGCCCTCCGAAGACGCGGGTACTTACCTGCAAGCAGACCGGAACCGGGGCACCCCCTTCTCTCCATTCTAGCCTATGTGTTTTGGGCACCACTTTGAACTCTGCACCTGACCGGCCCTGAGCTGCTGGTGTGGTAACTTTGGGGTTGCTCTGAACCCCCAACGGTGGGCTACCTTGGACCAAGAACTGAACCCTGTAAGTGTCTTACTTACCTGGTTAACCTAACAAATACTTACCTCCCCTAGGAACTGTGAAAATTGCACTAAGTGTCCACTTTTAAAACAGCTATTTGTGAATAACTGGAAAAGTATACATGCAATTTTGATGATTTGAAGTTCCTAAAGTACTTACCTGCAATACCTTTCGAATGAGATATTACATGTAGAATTTGAACCTGTGGTTCTTAAAATAAACTAAGAAAAGATATTTTTCTATACAAAAACCTATTGGCTGGATTTGTCTCTGAGTGTGTGTACCTCATTTATTGTCTATGTGTATGTACAGCAAATGCTTAACACTACTCCTTGGATAAGCCTACTGCTCGACCACACTACCACAAAATAGAGCATTAGTATTATCTCTTTTTACCACTATTTTACCTCTAAGGGGAACCCTTGGACTCTGTGCATGCTATTCCTTACTTTGAAATAGCACATACAGAGCCAACTTCCTACATAAGGTCACTCTGTAAAATAAAGAAAATAACAATGGGCCCCAAACCTACCAAAATACAGCTCCAGGAGCTTTTGGCAGAGTTTGAAAAGGCCAACCCCTCTGAGGGTGGCAACTCAGAGGAAGAGGATAGTGACTTGGAGGAAAATTCCCCCCTACCAGTCCTATCTAGGGAGAACAGGGTCTCTCAAACCCTGACTCCAAAAATAATAGTCAGAGATGCTGGTTCCCTCACAGGAGAGACCAACACCTCTGAAATCACTGAGGATAACTCCAGTGAAGATGACCCCCTGTTAGCCAGGATGGTCAAAAGATTGGCTTTGGAAAAGCAGCTCCTAGCCATAGAAAGGGAAAGAAAAGAGATGGGCCTAGGTCCCATCGATGGTGGCAGCAACTTAAATAGGGTCAGAGATTCTCCTGACATCCTAAAAATCCCCAAAGGGATTGTAACAAAATATGAAGATGGTGATGACATCACCAAATGGTTCACAGCTTTTGAGAGGGCTTGTGTAACCAGAAAAGTAAACAGATCTCACTGGGTGCTCTCCTTTGGGAAATGTTCACTGGAAAGTGTAGGGATAGACTCCTCACACTCTCTGGAAAAGATGCAGAATCTTATGACCTCATGAAGGGTACCCTGATTGAGGGCTTTGGATTCTCCACTGAGGAGTATAGAATTAGATTCAGGGGGGCTCAAAAATCCTCGAGCCAGACCTGGGTTGATTTTGTAGACTACTCAGTAAAAACACTAGATGGTTGGTTAACTGGAAATGAAGTGTGTGACTATGTTGGGCTTTATAATTTGTTTATGAAAGAACACATTTTAAGTAACTGCTTCAATGAAAAGTTGCATCAGTATCTGGTAGACCTAGGTCCAGTTTCTCCCCAAGAATTGGGAAAGAAGGCAGACCACTGGGTCAAGACTAGGGTAACCAAAACTTCCACTGGGGGTGACCAAAAGAAAGGGGTTACAAAAACTCCCCAGGAGAAAGTGGGTGACACTAGAAACAAAGAAAAAGAGTCCTCTGTAGGCCCCCAAAAACCAGAACAGGTGGGTGGGCCCCAAGACACAACCCAAAACAAAGGTGGGTACCAGGGTAAGAACTGGGATGCCACTAAGGCATGGTGCCACAACTGTAAACAGTCTGGGCACCACACCAAGGACACTTCTTGTCCCAAAAACAAACCCCAGAACAAGATTCCAGGGGTAACCAGTGTAGCCATGGGAGATGACTCCTCAGATGAGGAGGTCTTCATAGCCTTCAACTGGAAACAGGGCCCAACAGGTGAGTTGGAGATTCCAGAGGGAAGTAGACACTTCCACCACCTACTGGTGAATGGAATCCCAACCACTGCCCTGAGAGACACTTGTGCCAGTCACACTATTGTGCATGACAGGCTGGTGCTCTCAAACCAGTACATCCCAGGTGAGACTGCCAGGGTAAGAGTTAGCCTAGACAGGGTCACTAAGAGGCCTGTGGCTTTAGTACCCATAGAAGTGGGTGGCACTCTTAGCTGGAGAAGGGTAGTAGTCAGTACAGACCTCCCCCTTGATTGTCTCCTTGGAAATGACTACCCAGAGGTTAGTCAGAGCCCAAGAGAGGAACTGGTCCAGTGCCAGTCCTCTCCCAAGGATTCTGGAAGTCCTGCCTCTGCAGTAAATGCCAGCAGGCCCCAGAAGAAGAAGAAAAGAAAACAGAGTAGGAAGGGTGGACAACCTTTAGCCAAGGTTACAGCAAGCCAAGGAGATTCTGCTCCAGTAGGGGAGAACTCCAAAAATGGCCCTGATAAAGTCCAACCTGACCCACAAGAAGTCCTGGCTAGTCAGGCAACTGTTACACCTGAGTGGGTGGCTCCTCAGCTAACAGAAGAAAGAGTGGAAGAAGGGTGTTTACTACAAGAGGTGGTAACCCCCCACTCTAATACAGCAGACAGACAACCTGAACCCAAAGAGGCCTGTAACTTAGCCCCTTCCCTTTTAGGTGAAGAGCTAAAGGTGTGGTTCTGGGCACTGACAGCTGTCAGTGGCCTCTGCTGGGTGTTAGCCTTTATGGCTGCACTATCCTTAGCATGGTGGTCTGACCCCATGCCAAATAGCAAGTTAGGCCCCCTGACCCTATTGGTCATGGTGGGGTTACTCCAGCTCTGGGTAACCTCTCTGGGTAAGCTAGGGGTAACCCTGGCCAAGATAAGGTTAGCAGAGGTGGATACCTCTAAGACCAAAATAGAAAGAATGGGTGGAGACATTGAAGAGGCAGACAAGAGGCAATTCAGACTAGGTCCTATCACTGTGGAAGTAGGTCAGTTCCCCAAAGGGAATGACCTGAACAGAAGGATGTAAGGCAGAGTAGGCCCTGCAACTAACCAGCCTATTTCTCCTACTCTTCCTCGCCTGACAGACTAGGAAGACTCTCCCAGCTTGGGCTGAGTCTCCTGGCCTGTGGGCTGGGGGGGGGCTTGTGTAAAGAAATGGCTCCCTGTTGCAGTTACCCCCCACTTTTTGCCTGATACTGATGCTGACTTGACTGAGAAGTGTGCTGGGACCCTGCTAACCAGGCCCCAGCACCAGTGTTCTTTCACCTAAAATGTACCATTGATCCCACAATTGGCACACCCTGGCATCCAGATAAGTCCCTTGAAACTGGTACCTCTGGTACCAAGGGCCCTGATGCCAGGGAAGGTCTCTAAGGGCTGCAGCATGCATTATGCCACCCTAGAGACCCCTCACTCAGCACAGCCACACTGCTTACAAGCCTGTGTGTGCTAGTGAGAACAAAATGAGTAAGTCGACATGGCACTCCCCTCAGGGTGCCATGCCAGCCTCTCACTGCCTATGCAGTATAGATAAGACACCCCTCTAGCAGGCCTTACAGCCCTAAGGCAGGGTGCACTATACCATAGGTGAGGGTACCAGTGCATGAGCACTGTGCCCCTACAGTGTCTAAGCAAAACCTTAGACATTGTAAGTGCAGGGTAGCCATAAGAGTATATGGTCTGGGAGTCTGTTTTACACGAACTCCACAGCACCATAATGGCTACACTGAAAACTGGGAAGTTTGGTATCAAACTTCTCAGCACAATAAATGCACACTGATGCCAGTGTACATTTTATTGTAAAATACACCACAGAGGGCACCTTAGAGGTGCCCCCTGAAACTTAACCAACTATCTGTGTAGGCTGACTGGTTCCAGCAGCCTGCCACACTAGAGACATGTTGCTGGCCCCATGGGGAGAGTGCCTTTGTCACTCTGAGGCCAGTAACAAAGCCTGCACTGGGTGGAGATGCTAACACCTCCCCCAGGCAGGAGCTGTAACACCTGGCGGTGAGCCTCAAAGGCTCACCCCTTTGTCACAGCCCAGCAGGGCACTCCAGCTTAGTGGAGTTGCCCGCCCCCTCCGGCCACGGCCCCCACTTTTGGCGGCAAGGCTGGAGGGAACAAAGAAAGCAACAAGGAGGAGTCACTGGCCAGTCAGGACAGCCCCTAAGGTGTCCTGAGCTGAGGTGACTCTAACTTTTAGAAATCCTCCATCTTGCAGATGGAGGATTCCCCCAATAGGGTTAGGATTGTGACCCCCTCCCCTTGGGAGGAGGCACAAAGAGGGTGTACCCACCCTCAGGGCTAGTAGCCATTGGCTACTAACCCCCCAGACCTAAACACGCTGTAGGAAGTTGGCTCTGTATGTGCTATTTCAAAGTAAGGAATAGCATGCACAGAGTCCAAGGGTTCCCCTTAGAGGTAAAATAGTGGTAAAAATAGATAATACTAATGCTCTATTTTGTGGTAGTGTGGTCGAGCAGTAGGCTTATCCAAGGAGTAGTGTTAAGCATTTGTTGTACATACACATAGACAATAAATGAGGTACACACACTCAGAGACAAATCCAGCCAATAGGTTTTTATATAGAAAAATATATTTTCTTAGTTTATTTTAAGAACCACAGGTTCAAATTCTACATGTAATATCTCATTCGAAAGGTATTGCAGGTAAGTACTTTAGGAACTTCAAATCATCAAAATTGCATGTATACTTTTCAAGTTATTCACAAATAGCTGTTTTAAAAGTGGACACTTAGTGCAATTTTCACAGTTCCTAGGGGAGGTAAGTATTTGTTAGGTTAACCAGGTAAGTAAGACACTTACAGGGCTTAGTTCTTGGTCCAAGGTAGCCCACCGTTGGGGGTTCAGAGCAACCCCAAAGTCACCACACCAGCAGCTCAGGGCCGGTCAGGTGCAGAGTTCAAAGTGGTGCCCAAAACACATAGGCTAGAATGGAGAGAAGGGGGTGCCCCGGTTCCGGTCTGCTTGCAGGTAAGTACCCGCGTCTTCGGAGGGCAGACCAGGGGGGTTTTGTAGGGCACCGGGGGGGACACAAGCCCACACAGAAATTTCACCCTCAGCAGCGCGGGGGCGGCCGGGTGCAGTGTAGAAACAAGCGTCGGGTTTGTAATGGAAGTCAATGGGAGATCTAGGGAACTCTTCAGCGCTGCAGGCAGGCAAGGGGGGGGTTCCTCGGGGAAACCTCCACTTGATCAAGGGAGAGGGACTCCTGGGGGTCACTCCTCCAGTGAAAGTCCGGTCCTTCAGGTCCTGGGGGCTGCGGGTGCAGGGTCTCTCCCAGGTGTCGGGACTTAGGATTCAAAGAGTCGCGGTCAGGGGAAGCCTCGGGATTCCCTCTGCAGGCGGCGCTGTGGGGGCTCAGGGGGGACAGGTTTTTGTACTCACAGTCTTAGAGTAGTCCTGGGGTCCCTCCTGAGGTGTTGGATCGCCACCAGCCGAGTCGGGGTCGCCGGGTGCAGTGTTGCAAGTCTCACGCTTCTTGCGGGGAGCTTGCAGGGTTCTTTAAAGCTGCTGGAAACAAAGTTGCAGCCTTTCTTGGAGCAGGTCCGCTGTCCTCGGGAGTTTCTTGTCTTTTCGAAGCAGGGGCAGTCCTCAGAGGATGTCGAGGTCGCTGGTCCCTTTGGAAGGCGTCGCTGGAGCAGGATCTTTGGGAGGCAGGAGACAGGCCGGTGAGTTTCTGGAGCCAAGGCAGTTGTCGTCTTCTGGTCTTCCTCTGCAGGGGTTTTCAGCTAGGCAGTCCTTCTTCTTGTAGTTGCAGGAATCTAATTTTCTAGGGTTCAGGGTAGCCCTTAAATACTAAATTTAAGGGCGTGTTTAGGTCTGGGGGGTTAGTAGCCAATGGCTACTAGCCCTGAGGGTGGGTACACCCTCTTTGTGCCTCCTCCCAAGGGGAGGGGGTCACAATCCTAACCCTATTGGGGGAATCCTCCATCTGCAAGATGGAGGATTTCTAAAAGTTAGTCACTTCAGCTCAGGACACCTTAGGGGCTGTCCTGACTGGCCAGTGACTCCTCCTTGTTTTTCTCATTATTTTCTCCGGCCTTGCCGCCAAAAGTGGGGCCTGGCCGGAGGGGGCGGGCAACTCCACTAGCTGGAGTGTCCTGCTGGGTTGGCACAAAGGAGGTGAGCCTTTGAGGCTCACCGCCAGGTGTGACAATTCCTGCCTGGGGGAGGTGTTAGCATCTCCACCCAGTGCAGGCTTTGTTACTGGCCTCAGAGTGACAAAGGCACTCTCCCCATGGGGCCAGCAACATGTCTCGGTTTGTGGCAGGCTGCTAAAACTAGTCAGCCTACACAGATAGTCGGTTAAGTTTCAGGGGGCACCTCTAAGGTGCCCTCTGGGGTGTATTTTACAATAAAATGTACACTGGCATCAGTGTGCATTTATTGTGCTGAGAAGTTTGATACCAAACTTCCCAGTTTTCAGTGTAGCCATTATGGTGCTGTGGAGTTCGTGTTTGACAAACTCTCAGACCATATACTCTTATGGCTACCCTGCACTTACAATGTCTAAGGTTTTGTTTAGACATTGTAGGGGTACCATGCTCATGCACTGGTACCCTCACCTATGGTATAGTGCACCCTGCCTTAGGGCTGTAAGGCCTGCTAGAGGGGTGTCTTACCTATACTGCATAGGCAGTGAGAGGCTGGCATGGCACCCTGAGGGGAGTGCCATGTCGACTTACTCGTTTTGTCCTCACTAGCACACACAAGCTGGCAAGCAGTGTGTCTGTGCTGAGTGAGAGGTCTCCAGGGTGGCATAAGACATGCTGCAGCCCTTAGAGACCTTCCTTGGCATCAGGGCCCTTGGTACTAGAAGTACCAGTTACAAGGGACTTATCTGGATGCCAGGGTCTGCCAATTGTGGATACAAAAGTACAGGTTAGGGAAAGAACACTGGTGCTGGGGCCTGGTTAGCAGGCCTCAGCACACTTTCAATTGTAAACATAGCATCAGCAAAGGCAAAAAGTCAGGGGGTAACCATGCCAAGGAGGCATTTCCTTACACACGCCCTTAAATTTAGTATTTAAGGGCTACCCTGAACCCTAGAAAATTAGATTCCTGCAACTACAAGAAGAAGGACTGCCTAGCTGAAAACCCCTGCAGAGGAAGACCAGAAGACGACAACTGCCTTGGCTCCAGAAACTCACCGGCCTGTCTCCTGCCTTCCAAAGATCCTGCTCCAGCGACGCCTTCCAAAGGGACCAGCGACCTCGACATCCTCTGAGGACTGCCCCTGCTTCGAAAAGACAAGAAACTCCCGAGGACAGCGGACCTGCTCCAAGAAAGGCTGCAACTTTGTTTCCAGCAGCCTTGAAAGAACCCTGCAAGCTCCCCGCAAGAAGCGTGAGACTTGCAACACTGCACCCGGCGACCCCGACTCGGCTGGTGGAGATCCAACACCTCAGGAGGGACCCCAGGACTACTCTGATACTGTGAGTACTAAAACCTGTCCCCCCCTGAGCCCCCACAGCGCCGCCTGCAGAGGGAATCCCGAGGCTTCCCCTGACCGCGACTCTTTGAATCCAAAGTCCCGACGCCTGGGAGAGACCCTGCACCCGCAGCCCCCAGGACCTGAAGGACCGGACTTTCACTGGAGAAGTGACCCCCAGGAGTCCCTCTCCCTTGCCCAAGTGGAGGTTTCCCCGAGGAACCCCCCCCTTGCCTGCCTGCAGCGCTGAAGAGATCCCGAGATCTCTCATAGACTAACATTGCGAACCCGATGCTTGTTTCTACACTGCACCCGGCCGCCCCCGCGCTGCTGAGGGTGAAATTTCTGTGTGGGCTTGTGTCCCCCCGGTGCCCTACAAAACCCCCCTGGTCTGCCCTCCGAAGACGCGGGTACTTACCTGCAAGCAGACCGGAACCGGGGCACCCCCTTCTCTCCATTCTAGCCTATGTGTTTTGGGCACCACTTTGAACTCTGCACCTGACCGGCCCTGAGCTGCTGGTGTGGTGACTTTGGGGTTGCTCTGAACCCCCAACGGTGGGCTACCTTGGACCAAGAACTGAACCCTGTAAGTGTCTTACTTACCTGGTAAAACTAACAAAAACTTACCTCCCCCAGGAACTGTGAAAATTGCACTAAGTGTCCACTTTTAAAATAGCTATTTGTGAATAACTTGAAAAGTATACATGCAATTGAAATGATTCAAAGTTCCTAATGTACTTACCTGCAATACCTTTCAAACAAGCTATTACATGTTAAATTTGAACCTGTGGTTCTTAAAATAAACTAAGAAAAGATATTTTTCTATACAAAACCTATTGGCTGGATTTGTCTCTGAGTGTGTGTACCTCATTTATTGTCTATGTGTATGTACAACAAATGCTTAACACTACTCCTTGGATAAGCCTATTGCTCGACCACACTACCACAAAATAGAGCATTAGTATTATCTATTTTTACCACTATTTTACCTCTAAGGGGAACCCTTGGACTCTGTGCATGCTATTCCTTACTTTGAAATAGCACATACAGAGCCAACTTCCTACACTATGGGACACACTTCCCAATTTAACGGACATAACATTTGATCCTCCTTTTCGAATTTGAAAGGGTGCACAGACTTGGTCCTAAGAGGCAAGAAGGAAAGGGCCGCCCTCCCCCAATCATAGCCTGTATGCTGCGCCATGGGCAGGCTCGCCAACTACTACAGGCAGCCCGAACGCAAGGTCCACTTCGGTTGGGTACCCTGGAAATCCGACTCTCAGCTGATTTTTCCAAAGAGACTGCAGAACGAAGGAGAGCTTTCCTTTCTCTCTGCCCTCGCCTCCGCCACTTAGATGTGAAATTTGGTCTGTTTGAGCCGGCCAGGATGTGGATCACTAAGAATGGGGAATCACAGTCCTTTTACAACCCGGAGGACCTGAGAACATTCCTAGAGAGACTTCAGGACCAGACACAATCCATGGAAACAACAACCCAGATCCCCCAGGACACACAGGGCCTACCCTCGGGAGCCAGCCATCCAGAAACCGCATCTGACCCGGAAGGAAGTGCACCCATAGATCCCCAAAACAGGGGAAGAGACTTATAGAGACTCACAAAAAGCTACGACGATAGGGGCCAAGTACTCCAGGCGGTGGCGATGTACACTCAGTTGTCAGACAGAGACAAATCCCGATCCCCTTTGAAGCCCACAGTGGCCCCCACCTGAGGTCGATCGAACATTAGTGCCCCTCAGGCCCTCGTCATCATAAACTTTGGGCTATCACGGACGTGCCAAAGAGATCCTGCAGTGATGAAGACCATACGGAGAGATGAGCACTTGATCTTGTGAACTCATAAGACATTCTAATACTGCGGGTCTTTGTCTCTGATCGGCCCCGATTGTTGTTGTTGTTTCTGATCGTTCTTGTCCTCGCTTATTATCACCTGTTTTTGTGCATCCTTTCCTGTTGTCTCTTCTCTTAGAGACTCAGAAACCACCCATCCCCCCTTTTTTATCTTCAGTAACACGTCCCCAGACTAGTCTGGTAACATGATGTTACGCACCTCCTTAGAACGGTTAGAACGGTTCCACTGTTCCCATTTCCTACCAATTCGTCTTGGTTTGTTTTGTTTTCAATGAGTGCTGTGGAGGGCCCACTGTGGGTAGTAGAGTAGCATAGAGTATAATCGCAACTGCCTAGCGTACTGAAGCAGCATAGCGCTTTAGATAAAATTAATAAACATGGTCCTTGTGGCTATCCTATCTTCTACAAACCTTGCAGATCCACACTCTTCGTTCCCTCCCCTCATCTCCCCCCCACTTTCCCTCCTCCCCTTCTAAAGGCACAGCATCATCACGCCTCTGGTCCTAAGCTACCATGGGAGCCACACATGCCCTCCACGCAATCCCCTCCCCCGCCCCCCCCTTGTGTCTCATCTCCCTTCCGTGTCGACCAGACCCACGCGCAGATGGAAGCATCAGTACGGGGGGCCTGGGTGCCGCACGTGCGCCACCTCCCGTGGGCACAGGGCCCGTTGGCCGGGCACTGGGGCTCAATAGACCTGGATTTTAGACCCGCAGGTTACAGTTCGAGAACGCTGGGACCCTAGTCCCGATTTCCTTTTCTCCTTCCTAATTTTCCTTTTCTCCTTTTAGCCTTGCTCACTTGTTCCTTTCTCTGCAGACACCTTTCCATTCCCTCTCCTTTTCTTACCACCCTATATACCTGTTGCTTCCTCCTCCCCCCATCCTTCTCCTTCTACCCCGCTTCTAGAGTCTGAGCCAAGTCCCTATTCCCCCCCGCCCCCCTTTCTAACCCCTTTCCTTCCTCCTCTTCCCTGCCCTTAGTGCCCACACCCCCGGGTAGGTTTCCATAAGGAGCTGGGATGCTCGATTTGAACAAGGCACCAGTGGTACCTCTACGGATCATATCATGGAATGTAAATGGCCTCACCCACTTCATAAAACGGAAAAAGGTTCTGTCCTATCTTAACAACAAACAGGCCGACATTGCCCTCTTACAAGAGACACACTTGGACAGACTAGAATCCGATAAATTACGACATGACTGGGTCAGCACCGTCCTGTTTAGCTGCAACCTACCCTTACCCAGTACGGAAAACACCCCAAGAAAATGCGGGGTGGGACTATTTCTGCGTAAAACCCTCCCCCATACGGTCATCAAATCATGGACTGATCCCGAGGGCCGCTACGTCTTTGCCAAGCTAAAGATAGGTGACTCCTCACTGTGCGTGGGCTCCGTCTACGCACCAACGGGTCCCAAACGCTTCTTCTTCCTGCAAATCAATTGGCTACTGACTGAGATAGGAGCATCTCGCTATGCAATGGGGGTGACTGGAACATAACTAGAGACGCGGTACTGGGCAGAACGGGACCCCTGGACGTAAGTAATGCAAACAGAGCCCTACAGACCAACATCCTTTCGGACAACGGCCTAGTGGATCACTGGAGGCTGACCCACCTGACAGAAAGAGAATTTACTGTTCGGTGGCATGTGTAGCTGCAGATACACATGCTGTGCATAGTCCGCCGTCTGGTGTTGGGCTCGGAGTGTTACAAGTTGTTTTTTTTTCGAAGAAGTCTTTTCGAGTCACGAGACCTAGGGACTCCTCCCACTTCGGTTCCATTGCGCATGGGCGTCGACTCCATCTTAGATTGTTTTTTTTCCGCCATCGGGTTCGGACGTGTTCCTTTTCGCTCCGTGTTTCGGGTCGGAAAGTTAGTCAGAATCTCGTGAAAATTCGTCGGTATTGTTTCGTTCGGTATCGGGATAGTTAGGGCAAATCG
This sequence comes from Pleurodeles waltl, assembly GCF_031143425.1. Taxonomy (NCBI): domain Eukaryota; kingdom Metazoa; phylum Chordata; class Amphibia; order Caudata; family Salamandridae; genus Pleurodeles; species Pleurodeles waltl. Next base: position 104,091,575 of record NC_090445.1, read on the forward strand.
ACACCGAACCTTAAAGAGCTCCGGTAGCCCTTCGGGGTATTTTCGATCCCCCGTCGGGGCCTGGTCGGCCCGACCACGTGCAACATCAAGACTGATGGAACGGACCCCGTTCCGATTCTGTCCTAAATGCCACAATAAATATCCTTATTCAGACCAACATTTGGTCTGTAACTTGTGCCTGTCCCCCGAGCACAAGGAGGAGACGTGTGAGGCCTGTCGCGCGTTTCGGTCGAGAAAAACGCTCAGAGACCGAAGAGCCAGGAGGTTGCAGATGGCGTCCACGCCGACAGGACAACAAAGGTTCGAGGAGGAGGAAGAAGAAACATTCTCCATCCCCGATTCAGACTCCGAAGAGTTCGACGTCGAAGAGCAACAAACCGTGAGTAAGACGTCGAAACAAAGATCACACGAAAAAACAGAGAAAGCCCAGGGGACGCCACTGCCAACAGGCCATGGCTTAACCCATAAAGTTGGTGACCGTCCATCGGCACCGAAAAAGGGCGAGCTGGTGCCGAAGTCGTCCGACTCAGGTCGAGACACAGGCACGCAGCAATCTCGGGACCGAGAGAGTGGTGCAGAAAAGGGTTGTAGGAAGTTGGCTCTGTATGTGCTATTTCAAAGTAAGGAATAGCATGCACAGAGTCCAAGGGTTCCCCTTAGAGGTAAAATAGTGGTAAAAAGAGATAATACTAATGCTCTATTTTGTGGTAGTGTGGTCGAGCAGTAGGCTTATCCAAGGAGTAGTGTTAAGCATTTGTTGTACATACACATAGACAATAAATGAGGTACACACACTCAGAGACAAATCCAGCCAATAGGTTTTGTTATAGAAAAATATCGTTTCTTAGTTTATTTTAAGAACCACAGGTTCAAATTTAACATGTAATATCTTGTTTGAAAGGTATTGCAGGTAAGTACATTAGGAACTTTGAATCATTTCAATTGCATGTATACTTTTCAAGTTATTCACAAATAGCTATTTTAAAAGTAGACAGTGCAATTTTCACAGTTCCTGGGGGAGGTAAGTTTTTGTTAGTTTTACCAGGTAAGTAAGACACTTACAGGGTTCAGTTCTTGGTCCAAGGTAGCCCACCGTTGGGGGTTCAGAGCAACCCCAAAGTTACCACACCAGCAGCTCAGGGCCGGTCAGGTGCAGAGTTCAAAGTGGTGCCCAAAAAGCATAGGCTCCAATGGAGAGAAGGGGGTGCCCCGGTTCCAGTCTGCCAGCAGGTAAGTACCCGCGTCTTCGGAGGGCAGACCAGGGGGGTTTTGTAGGGCACCGGGGGGGACACAAGCCCACACAGAAATTTCACCCTCAGCGGCGCGGGGGCGGCCGGGTGCAGTGTTAGAACAAGCGTCGGGTTCGCAATGGAAGTCAATCAGAGATCAAGGGATCTCTTCAGCGCTGCAGGCAGGCAAGGGGGGGCTTCCTCGGGGAAACCTCCACTTGGGCAAGGGAGAGGGACTCCTGGGGGTCACTTCTGCAGTGAAAGTCCGGTCCTTCAGGTCCTGGGGGCTGCGGGTGCAGGGTCCTTTCCAGGCGTCGGGACTTAGGTTTCAGAGAGTCGCGGTCAGGGGAAGCCTCGGGATTCCCTCTGCAGGCGGCGCTGTGGGGGCTCAGGGGGGACAGGTTTTGGTACTCACAGTCGTAGAGTAGTCCGGGGGTCCTCCCTGAGGTGTTGGTTCTCCACCAGCCGAGTCGGGGTCGCCGGGTGCAGTGTTGCAAGTCTCACGCTTCTTGCGGGGAGATTGCAGGGTTCTTTAAAGCTGCTCCTTTGGATAAAGTTGCAGTCTTTTTGGAGCAGGTCCGCTGTCCTCGGGAGTTTCTTGTCGTCGTCGAAGCAGGGCAGTCCTCAGAGGATTCAGAGGTCGCTGGTCCCTTTGGAAGGCGTCGCTGGAGCAGAGTTCTTTGGAAGGCAGGAGACAGGCCGGTGAGTTTCTGGAGCCAAGGCAGTTGTTGTCTTCTGGTCTTCCTCTGCAGGGGTTTTCAGCTAGGCAGTCCTTCTTCTTGTTGTTGCAGGAATCTAGATTCTTAGGTTCAGGGGAGCCCTTAAATACTAAATTTAAGGGCGTGTTTAGGACTGGGGGGTTAGTAGCCAATGGCTACTAGCCCTGAGGGTGAGTACACCCTCTTTGTGCCTCCTCCCAAGGGGAGGGGGTCACATCCCTAATCCTATTGGGGGAATCCTCCATCTGCAAGATGGAGGATTTCTAAAAGTTAGAGTCACCTCAGCTCAGGACACCTTAGGGGCTGTCCTGACTGGCCAGTGACTCCTCCTTGTTATTCTCATTATTTTCTCCGGCCTTGCCGCCAAAAGTGGGGGCCGGGGCCGGAGGGGGCGGGCAACTCCACTAGCTGGAGTGTCCTGCGGTGCTGTGACAAAGGGGTGAGCCTTTGAGGCTCACCGCCAGGTGTTACAGCTCCTGCCTGGGGGGGGGGTGTTTGCATCTCCACCCAGTGCAAGCTTTGTTACTGGCCTCAGAGTGACAAAGGCACTCTCCCCATGGGGCCAGCAACATGTCTCTAGTGTGGCAGGCAGCTGGGACCAGTCAGCCTACACAGATAGTCGGTTAAGTTTCAGGGGGCACCTCCAAGGTGCCCTCTGTGGTGTATTTTACAATAAAGTGTACACTGGCATCAGTGTGCATTTATTGTGCTGAGAAGTTTGATACCAAACTTCCCAGTTTTCAGTGTAGCCATTATGGTGCTGTGGAGTTCGTGTAAAACAGACTCCCAGACCATATACTCTTATGGCTACCCTGCACTTACAATGTCTAAGGTTTTGTTTAGACACTGTAGGGGCACAGTGCTCATGCACTGGTACCCTCACCTATGGTATAGTGCACCCTGCCTTAGGGCTGTAAGGCCTGCTAGAGGGGTGTCTTACCTATACTGCATAGGCAGTGAGAGGCTGGCATGGCACCCTGAGGGGAGTGCCATGTCGACTTACTCTTTTTGTTCTCACTAGCACACACAAGCTGGTAAGCAGTGTGTCTGTGCTGAGTGAGGGGTCTCTTAGGGTGGCATAATACATGCTGCAGCCCTTAGAGACCTTCCCTGGCATCAGGGCCCTTGGTACCAGAGGTACCAGTTACAAGGGACTTATCTGGATGCCAGGGTGTGCCAATTGTGGAATCAAAAGTACAGGTTAGGGAAAGAACACTGGTGCTGGGGCCTGGTTAGCAGGCCTCAGCACACTTTCAATTCAAAACATAGCATCAGCAAAGGCAAAAAGTCAGGGGGTAACCATGCCAAGGAGGCATTTCCTTACAAGGGTCGACACCGAGATAGCGGCACCGAAGCTGCTCGGCACAGAGACAGCGGCACCGAAGCTGCTCGGCACAGAGACAGTGGCACTGAAACTGCTTGGCACAGAGACAGCGGCACCGAAGATGGTCGGCACCGAGAGGGCACGACACCGAAAAAAAAGAAAGATCTCGTCGGAGCCGAAAAAAACTAAAGACACGGTTTCGGTGCCAAAACACCCGGCAACCGAACCAAAAACCAGTTCCTACTCACAGGAACAATCACTGTCCTCCCAACTAAAAAGACACAGATTTGAGGAGGAATTACAAACAACAGAGGTAGATCACACGCAAAAGCGGATCTTTATCCAAAGTGGTACAGGGAAGATCAGCACTCTTCCCCCAATCAGAAGGAAAAGGAAACTTGACTTCCAGCAACAAGACAAGCCACCACAAGCAAAGGTGGTAAAGAAGGTAACTCCACCACCCTCTCCACCACCGTCAACTCATGTATCACCGGCACAGACTCCACCACAATCACCAGCTCATACCACCATGAGCCAAGATGATCAGGATGCATGGGACCTCTATGACGCTCCGGTATCGGACAATAGCCCAGAGGCGTACCCAACTAAACCCTCACCACCTGAGGACTGTACAGCATATGCACAGGTGGTAGCTAGGGCAGCCCAATTTCATAATGTATCGCTACATTCGAAGCCTATCGAGGATGACTTCCTCTTTAACACCCTGTCCTCCACCCATAGCCATTATCAAAGCCTTCCTATGCTCCCGGGAATGCTAAGGCACGCTAAACAGATTTTTAAGGAGCCAGTTAAAAGCAGAGCAATAACTCCAAGGGTGGAGAAAAAATACAAGGCACCGCCCACAGACCCTGCTTTTATTACATCACAACTGACACCAGATTCAGTAGTCGTAGGAGCAGCTCGTAAAAGAGCCAACTCGCATACATCAGGTGACGCACCACCTCCGGAGAAGGAGAGCCGCAAGTTTGATGCAGCTGGGAAAATGATTGAAGCACAAGCTGCAAATCAGTGGCGCATCGCCAACTCGCAAGCACTCCTAGCGCGATACGACAGGGCCCATTGGGACGAGATGCAGCATCTCATCGAGCACCTCCCCAAAGAATTCCAGAAACGAGCACAACAAGTGGTTGAAGAGGGACAAAATATCTCCAACAACCAGATACGTTCTTCTATGGATGCAGCAGATACAGCTGCAAGAACAATAAATACTGCTGTGACGATAAAGAGGCACGCATGGCTGCGCACATCTGGCTTCAAACCTGAGATACAACAGGCAGTGCTCAATATGCCGTTTAATGAACAGCAATTGTTTGGGCCGGAAGTGGACACTGCAATTGAAAAATTAAAGAAGGACACCGACACAGCCAATGCCATGGGTGCACTCTATACCCCGCAGGGCAGAGGCACATTTGGCACATTTCGCAAAACAACTTTCAGAGGAGGGTTTCGTGGTCAAGCCACAGAAACCAGCACCTCACAAACCAAACCACCTACCTACCAGGGACAATATCAAAGGGGAGGCTTTCGGGGCCAATACAGAGGGGGCCAATTCCCAAGAAACAGGGGAAAATTTCAAGGTCCCAAAACCCTTCAAAATAAACAGTGACTCAAAAGTCACACAACCCCTTCACACAACACCAGTGGGGGGAAGACTAAGCCAGTTCTACAAATCTTGGGAGGAAATAACAACAGACACTTGGGTCTTAGCAATTATCCAACATGGTTATTGCATAGAATTTCTCCAACTCCCTCCAAACGTCCCACCGAAAACACACAATATGTCAAAACAGCATATAGACCTTCTAGGACTAGAAGTTCAAGCATTACTGCAAAAAGACGCAATAGAATTAGTACCAAGTCCACAAAAGAACACAGGAGTTTACTCACTGTACTTTCTAATACCAAAAAAGGACAAAAGTCTGAGACCAATATTAGATCTCAGAACACTAAACACCTACATCAAATCAGACCACTTTCACATGGTCACGTTACAAGACGTAATACCACTGCTGAAACAGCAAGACTACATGACAACGTTAGATCTAAAAGACTCGTATTTCCATATACCGATACATCCCTCGCACAGGAAATACCTAAGGTTCGTATTCAAAGGAATACATTACCAATTAAAAGTGTTGCCATTCGGAATAACAACAGCGCCAAGAGTATTTACAAAATGTCTAGCAGTAGTAGCTGCACATATCAGGAGGCAGCAAATACACGTGTTCCCGTACCTAGACGATTGGTTAATCAAGACCAACTCGCTAACAAAGTGTTCACACCACACAGATTATGTTATACAAACCCTTTACAAGCTGGGTTTCTCCATCAACTATGCAAAGTCACACCTTTTGCCGTGTCAAACACAGCAATACTTAGGAGCGACAATCAACACAACAGAAGGGATAGCCACTCCAAGTCCACAAAGGGTTAAAAAAAAATTCACAAGGTGATACAAGCCATGTATCCAACACAAAAGATACATGCAAAGATGGTATTAAAACTCCTACGCATGATGTCCTCATGCATAGCCATTGTCCCAAACGCAAGATTGCACATGCGGCCCTTACAACAGTGCCTAGCATCACAATGGTCACATGCACAGGGTCAACTTCTAGATCTGGTGTTGATAGACCGCCAAACATACATCTCGCTTCTATGGTGGAACAGTACAAATTTAAACAAAGGGCGGCCTTTCCAAGACCCAGTGCCACAATACATGATAACAACAGATGCTTCCATGACAGGCTGGGGAGCACACCTCAATCAACACAGCATCCAAGGACAATGGGACATACATCAAAGAAAGTTTCATATAAATCACCTAGAACTGTTAGCAGTATTTCTAGCGTTAAAAGCATTCCAACCCATGATAACCCACAAATACATTCTTGTCAAGACAGACAACATGACGACAATGTATTATTTAAACAAACAGGGGGGGACACATTCGACACAGTTGTGTCTCCTAACACAAAAAATATGGCATTGGGCAATTCACAATCACATTCGCCTAATAGCACAGTTTATTGCAGGGATCCAGAACCAGCTAGCAGACAATCTCTCTCGGGATCACCAACAGGTCCACGAATGGGAAATTCACCCCCAAATCCTAAACACTTACTTCCAAATTTGGGGAACACCTCAAATAGATCTATTTGCAACAAAAGAAAACGCAAAATGCCAAAACTTCGCATCCAGGTACCCACACCGGCAATCCCAAGGCAATGCTCTATGGATGAATTGGTCAGGGATATTTGCGTACGCTTTTCCCCCTCTCCCTCTCCTTCCATATCTAGTAAACAGATTGAGTCAAAACAAACTCAAACTCATACTAATAGCACCAACATGGGCAAGACAACCTTGGTATACGACACTACTAGACCTGTCAGTAGTACCTCATGTCAAACTACCCAACAGGCCAGATCTGTTAACACAACACAAACAACAGATCAGGCATCCAAACCCTGCATCGCTGAATATAGCAATTTGGCTCCTGAAATCCTAGAATTTGGAAACTTAAGCCTCACTCAGGAGTGTATGGAGGTCATAAAACAAGCTAGAAAACCTTCCACTAGACACTGCTATGCAAGTAAATGGAAAAGATTTGTTTGTTACTGTCATAATAATCAAATTCAACCATTGCATGCATCTCCGAAAGATGTAGTAGGATATTTACTACATTTACAAAAATCAAATCTAGCTTTCTCTTCCATAAAAATACATCTCGCAGCAATATCTGCTTACCTGCAGATTACTCATTCAACTTCCCTATTTAGAATACCTGTCATTAAAGCGTTTATGGAGGGCCTAAAGAGAATTATACCACCAAGGACACCACCTGTTCCTTCATGGAACCTCAACATTGTCTTAACAAGGCTCATGGGTCCACCTTTCGAACCCATGCATTCTTGTGAAATGCAATACTTAACGTGGAAAGTTGCATTTCTCATTGCCATTACATCTCTAAGAAGAGTAAGTGAAATACAGGCGTTTACCATACAAGAACCATTTATTCAAATACACAAAAATAAGGTTGTTCTAAGAACAAATCCAAAATTCTTACCAAAGGTTATCTCACCGTTCCACTTAAACCAAACAGTGGAATTACCAGTGTTCTTCCCACAGCCAGATTCAATAGCTGAAAGAGCACTACATACATTAGACATCAAGAGAGCGCTAATGTACTACATTGACAGGACAAAAGAAATTAGGAAGACAAAACAACTATTTATTGCCTTCCAAAAACCTCATACAGGAAATCCAATTTCAAAACAAGGTATTGCCAGATGGATAGTAAGATGCATCCAAACCTGCTATCTTAAAGCAAAGAGAGTACTGCCTATTACACCAAAGGCACACTCAACCAGAAAGAAAGGTGCTACTATGGCCTTTCTAGGAAATATTCCAATGAACGAAATATGTAAGGCAGCAACATGGTCTACGCCTCATACATTTACTAAACACTACTGTGTAGATGTGTTATCTGCACAACAGGCCACAGTAGGTCAAGCCGTACTAAGAACTTTATTTCAAACTACTTCCACTCCTACAGGCTGAACCACCGCTTTTGGGGAGATAACTGCTTACTAGTCTATGCACAGCATGTGTATCTGCAGCTACACATGCCACCGAACGGAAAATGTCACTTACCCAGTGTACATCTGTTCGTGGCATTAGTCGCTGCAGATTCACATGCGCCCACCCTCCTCCCCGGGAGCCTGTAGCCGTTTGGAAGTAGATCTTGAACATTTGTACATTTGTAAATATATTACATTAAACCTTCATTTTGTACATACGTATTTATTCCATTGCATGGACACTATTATTAGCATACACAACTCCTACCTCACCCTCTGCGCGGAAAACAATCTAAGATGGAGTCGACGCCCATGCGCAATGGAACCGAAGTGGGAGGAGTCCCTCGGTCTCGTGACTCGAAAAGACTTCTTCGAAGAAAAACAACTTGTAACACTCCGAGCCCAACACCAGACGGCGGACTATGCACAGCATGTGAATCTGCAGCGACTAATGCCACGAACAGATGTACACTGGGTAAGTGACATTTCCTTCCTCTCACCGGTACACGGCACCCAATCCCGACTCGACTACTTTCTTCTATCCCACAACCTCGTTGCCCACACCTATGATGACAGCATATTAGAAGGCGGCCTCTCAAACCATTCCCCAAGTAGCCATCCAATTGGGCCTAGTATCCCCGGGCTGCAAACCCTGGAGATTTGCAGCCCATCGCTATCGATCCCCCCCCCCAAGGTAAGATACAACTGCAGGACCACGCGGCCATCTTCGCCCAAGATAATCTAGGCACTGTTGAATCTAGCCGCATCATGTGGGCCACAGCTAAGGTTTCGATACGGGGACAACTCATACGGGACGCTGCACTGGCAAACAGAGACAGAAAAGAACAGGAGGCGGCACTAGAACTTGATATTCGTCGCCTCACTAGACAATACACCACACACCCCTCCCTCTCAGGACGCCGACATTTAGAGTGCGCCCAAATGGCCCTTAATGAGCTATATACTACCCAGGCTGAATATGCCCTACAGAGGTTACAAGGGAGACACTATGAACAGGGTGAGAAAGCGAGCGCTTGCTGGCAGCCCAGCTCCGCCAAAGCTGCTCTTGCTATCCTGGCTATCCTGCTTCCTCCGGGGGAAATACTAACACACCTGCAAGCTATTGCAAACAAATTTGCGTTGTTCTACAGGCGCCTTTACACACAAGAAATAACATCCAGTCTGGCGCAGCCTACAGCCTTTTTAGAAGGCCTTGACTTAGCCTCCCTGTTAGATGAGGGTCGCAGTCTCTTAGAAGGGGAAATAAGCAGACAGTAATTAGACAGAGTTATCTCCGACCTCCCCTCTCACAAATCGCCCAGGGAGGATGGATTCCCGGCGGAATTTTATAAATGGGTAGGGAAAGAGGCGATAGATATCCTACACGAGGCCCTAAATGAAGCCTGTTCAACACAGACACTAGGGGCCATATCCAATAACGGCACGATAGCCATCATACCAAAACCCGGGAGGGACCCCCTGCTGTGTGGCAGTTATCGGCCCATATCTCTTCGAAATGGTGATATCAAAATTCTAGCAAGTGTCCTGGCAAATAGATTGCGCAAAGTTATACCGTCCTTAATCCACCATACACAAGTGGGGTTTGTACCGGGCCGCACCTCTAGGAACCATTTGCACACCTTATGCCATACCCTATGGACCTCGAGGGACTCACCGCAGATGGCGTTAGCCTTGTCTCTAGACGCCGAAAAGACGTTTGATCGCATAGAATGGCCCTATCTGTTTACGGCCTTGGAGAGATTTGGTCTTGGAGACAAATTTATGACAATGGTGCGGCTACTTTATGACCAGCCCGCGGCAAGAGTCAATTGTGGGGGTTTCCTCTCAGACCCCTTCCCTATCCGTAAAGGTACACGACAGGGTTGCCCCCTTTCACCCCTCTTGTTCCTACTGGCAATGGAGCCTCTGGCCGCAGCTATCCGATCCTCCCCCCTCATAACTGGCCTTACACTGTGTAAGGAATGGCATGGTTACCCCCTGACTTTTTCCTTTGCTGATGCCAAGTTATGATTTGAAAGTGTTCTGAGGCCTGCTAACCAGGCCCCAGCACCAGTGTTCTTTCCCTAACCTGTACCTTTGTTTCCACAATTGGCACACCCTGGCATCCAGGTAAGTCCCTTGTAACTGGTACCAAGGGCCCTGATGCCAGGGAAGGTATCTAAGGGCTGCAGCATGTCTTATGCCACTCTGGAGACCCCTCACTCAGCACAGACACACTGCTTGCCAGCTTGTGTGTGCTGGTGGGGAGAAAATGACTGTCGACATGGCACTCCCCTCAGGGTGCCATGCCAACCTAACACTGCCTATGGCATAGAAAAGTCACCCCTCTAGCAGGCCTTACAACCCTAAGGCAGGGTGCACTATACCATAGGTGAGGGCATAGATGCATGAGTACTATGCCCCTACAGTGTCTAAGCACAACCTTAGACATTGTAAGTGCAGGGTAGCCATAAGAATATATGGTCTGGGAGTCTGTCAAACACGAACTCCACAGCACCATAATGGCTACACTGAAAACTGGGAAGTTTGATATCAAACTTCTCAGCACAATAAATGCACACTGATGCCAGTGTACATTTTATTGTGAAATACACCCCAGAGGGCATCTTAGAGATGCCCCCTGAAACCAAACCATACCTCCACTGGCTCCCCGTGAAAAAAAGGATCACCTTCAAACTCCTCACCCACGCACACAAGGCACTACACAACACCGGACCCACCTACCTGAACACCAGACTCAACTTCTACGTCCCCACACGTCAACTCCGCTCTGCCAACCTCGCCCTCACCATCGTCCCCCCGAATCCAGCGCAAGACCTCTGGCGGCAGATCCTTCTCCTTCCTCGCCGCCAAGACCTGGAACTCTCTCCCCACCTCACTACGCCAGACCCAGGACCTCCTCACCTTAAGGAGACTCCTCAAGACATGGCTCTTCGAACGCTAGCAGCACCCCCCCCACCCCACCCCCCCCACCCCACTCCCCAGCGCCTCGAAACCCTGTCGGGTACATAGCGCGCTTTATAAATTCACTGATTGATTGATTGATACCCGACTTCCAATGTGGGCTGACTAGTTTTACCAGCCTGCCACACACCAGACATGTTGCTGGCCACATGGGGAGAGTGCCTTTGTCACTCTGTGGCTAGTAACAAAGCCTGTACTGGGTGGAGGTGCTTCTCACCTCCCCCTGCAGGAACTGTAACACCTGGCGGTGAGCCTCAAAGGCTCACCCCCTTTGTTACACCACCCCAGGGCACTCCAGCTAGTGGAGTTGCTCCCCCCCTCCGGCCACTGCCCCACTTTTGGCAGCAAGGCTGGAGGAGATAATGAGAAAAACAAGGAGTCGTCACTGGCCAGTCAGGAAGCCCCTAAGGTGTCCTGAGCTGAGGTGACTCTGACTTTTAGAAATCCTCCATCTTGCAGATGGAGGATTCCCCCAATAGGATAAGGGATGTGCCCCCTCCCCTCAGGGAGGAGGCACAAAGAGGGTGTAGCCACCCTCAGGGCTAGTAGCCATTGGCTACTAACCCCCCAGACCTAAACGCACCCCTAAATTGAGTATTTAGGGGCTCCCAGAACCTAGCAAGAGAGATTCCTGCAACCTAAGACGAAGAAGGACTGCTGACCTGAAAAACCCTGCAGAGAAGACGGAGACACCAACTGCTTTGGCCCGAGCCCTACCGGCCTGTCTCCCCACTTCAAGCAAAAACTGCAACAGCGACACGTTCCACAGGGTCCAGCGACCTCTGAAGCCTCAGAGGACTACCCTGCATCTAAAAGGACCAAGAACTCCAGAGGACAGAGGCTCTGCTCCAAAGAAGAAACATCTTTGAAACAAAGAAGCAACTTTTAAAGACCACACGTTTCCCGCCGGAAGCGTGAGACTTTGCACTCTGCACCCGATGCCCCCGGCTCGACCTGCGGAGAAACAACGCTACACGGAGGACTCTCCGGCGACTGCGACCCTGTGAGTAGCCAGAGTTGACCCCCCTCAGCCCCCCAGCGACGCCTGCAGAGGGAATCCAGAGGCTCCCCATGACCGCGACTGCCTGCTTCTAAGAACCCGACGCCTGGTAAAGACACTGCACCCGCAGCCCCCAGGACCTGAAGGGTCCGACCTCCAGTGCAGAAGCGACCCCCTAGGTGGCCCTCTCCCGTGCCCAGGTGGTGGCTACCCCGAGGAGCCCCCCCCTTGCCTGCCTGCTTCGCTCAAGAGACCCCTGGTTCTCCCATTGAACTCCATTGCAAACCTGACGCCTGTTTGCACTCTGCACCCGGCCGCCCCCCGTGCCGCTGAGGGTGTACTTTTTGTGCTGACTTGTGTCCGTGTCTTCACACCACCCCCATCCCCCCCCCCCCCCCCCCCCCCCCCCCCCCCCCGGTGCCCTACAAAACCCCCCTGGTCTGCCCTCCGAAGACGCGGGTACTTTCCTGCTGGCAGACTGGAACCATGGCACCCCCCTTTTCCATTGAAGCCTATGTGTTTTGGGCACCACTTTGACCTCTGCACCTGACCGCCCCTGAGCTGCTGGTGTGATAACTTTGGGGTTGCCCTGAGCCCCCCAACGGTGGGCTACCTTGGACCCAACTTTGAACCCTGTAGGTGGTTTACTTACCTGCAAAACTAACAAACACTTACCTCCCCCAGGAACTGTTGAAAATTGCACTAATTGTCTAGTTTTAAAATAGCTTATTGCCATTTGTTTGAAAACTGTATATGCTATTTTGCTAATTCAAAGTTCCTAAGTGAAATACCTTTTACTTGTAAATCTTAAGCCTGTGGTTCTTAAAATCAACTAAGAAAATATATTTTTCTATACAAAAACCTATTGGCCTGTGTAGGAAGTTGGCTCTGTATGTGCTATTTCAAAGTAAGGAATAGCATGCACAGAGTCCAAGGGTTCCCCTTAGAGGTAAAATAGTGGTAAAAATAGATAATACTAATGCTCTATTTTGTGGTAGTGTGGTCGAGCAGTAGGCTTATCCAAGGAGTAGTGTTAAGCATTTGTTGTACATACACATAGACAATAAATGAGGTACACACACTCAGAGACAAATCCAGCCAATAGGTTTTGTATAGAAAAATATTTTTTTTTAGTTTATTTTAAGAACCACAGGTTCAAATTTAACATGTAATATCTTGTTTGAAAGGTATTGCAGGTAAGTACATTAGGAACTTTGAATCATTTCAATTGCATGTATACTTTTCAAGTTATTCACAAATAGCTATTTTAAAAGTGGACACTTAGTGCAATTTTCACAGTTCCTGGGGGAGGTAAGTTTTTGTTAGTTTTACCAGGTAAGTAAGACACTTACAGGGTTCAGTTCTTGGTCCAAGGTAGCCCACCGTTGGGGGTTCAGAGCAACCCCAAAGTTACCACACCAGCAGCTCAGGGCCGGTCAGGTGCAGAGTTCAAAGTGGTGCCCAAAACGCATAGGCTAGAATGGAGAGAAGGGGGTGCCCCGGTTCCGGTCTGCTTGCAGGTAAGTACCCGCGTCTTCGGAGGGCAGACCAGGGGGGTTTTGTAGGGCACCGGGGGGGGACACAAGCTGTAGGAAGTTGGCTCTGTATGTGCTATTTCAAAGTAAGGAATAGCATGCACAGAGTCCAAGGGTTCCCCTTAGAGGTAAAATAGTGGTGAAAATAGATAATACTAATGCTCTATTTTGTGGTAGTGTGGTCGAGCAGTAGACTTATCCAAGGAGTAGTGTTAAGCATTTGTTGTACATACACATAGACAATAAATGAGGTACACATACTCAGAGACAAATCCAGCCAATAGGTTTTTATATAGAAAAATATCTTTTCTTAGTTTATTTTAAGAACCACAGGTTCAAATTCTACATGTAATATCTCATTCGAAAGGTATTGCAGGTAAGTACTTTAGGAACTTCAAATCATCAAAATTGCATGTATACTTTTCAAGTTATTGACAAATAGCTGTTTTAAAAGTGGACACTTAGTGCAATTTTCACAGTTCCTAGGGGAGGTAAGTATTTGTTAGGTTAACCAGGTAAGTAAGACACTTACAGGGCTTAGTTCTTGGTCCAAGGTAGCCCACCGTTGGGGGTTCAGAGCAACCCCAAAGTCACCACACCAGCAGCTCAGGGCCGGTCAGGTGCAGAGTTCAAAGTGGTGCCCAAAACACATAGGCTAGAATGGAGAGAAGGGGGTGCCCCGGTTCCGGTCTGCTTGCAGGTAAGTACCCGCGTCTTCGGAGGGCAGACCAGGGGGGTTTTGTAGGGCACCGGGGGGGACACAAGTCCACACAGAGATTTCACCCTCAGCAGCGCGGGGGCGGCCGGGTGCAGTGTAGAAACAAGCGTCGGGTTTTCAATGTTAGTCTATGAGAGATCTCGGGATCTCTTCAGCGCTGCAGGCAGGCAAGGGGGGGATTCCTCGGGGAAACCTCCACTTGGGCGAGGGAGAGGGACTCCTGGGGGGTCACTCCTCCAGTGAAAGTCCGGTCCTTCAGGTCCTGGGGGCTGCGGGTGCAGGGTCTCTCCCAGGCGTCGGGACTTTAGGTTCAAAGAGTCGCGGTCAGGGGAAGCCTCGGGATTCCCTCTGCAGGCGGCGCTGTGGGGGCTCAGGGGGGACAGGTTTTGGTACTCACAGTATCAGAGTAGTCCTGGGGTCCCTCCTGAGGTGTTGGATCGCCACCAGCCGAGTCGGGGTCGCCGGGTGCAGTGTGGCAAGTCTCACGCTTCTTGCGGGGAGCTTGCAGGGTTCTTTAAAGCTGCTGGAAACAAAGTTGCAGCTTTTCTTGGAGCAGGTCCGCTGTCCTCGGGAGTTTCTTGTCTTTTCGAAGCAGGGGCAGTCCTCAGAGGATGTCGAGGTCGCTGGTCCCTTTGGAAGGCGTCGCTGGAGCAGGATCTTTGGAAGGCAGGAGACAGGCCGGTGAGTTTCTGGAGCCAAGGCAGTTGTCGTCTTCTGGTCTTCCGCTGCAGGGGTTTTCAGCTGGGCAGTCCTTCTTCTTGTAGTTGCCGGAATCTAATTTTCTAGGGTTCAGGGTAGCCCTTAAATACTAGATTTAAGGGCGTGTTTAGGTCTGGGGGGTTAGTAGCCAATGGCTACTAGCCCTGAGGGTGGGTACACCCTCTTTGTGCCTCCTCCCAAGGGGAGGGGGTCACAATCCTAACCCTATTGGGGGAATCCTCCATCTGCAAGATGGAGGATTTCTAAAAGTCAGAGTCACCTCAGCTCAGGACACCTTAGGGGCTGTCCTGACTGGTCAGTGACTCCTCCTTGTTGCTTTCTTTGTTCCCTCCAGCCTTGCCGCCAAAAGTGGGGGCCGTGGCCGGAGGGGGCGGGGCAACTCCACTAAGCTGGAGTGCCCTGCTGGGCTGTGACAAAGGGGTGAGCCTTTGAGGCTCACCGCCAGGTGTTACAGCTCCTGCCTGGGGGAGGTGTTAGCATCTCCACCCAGTGCAGGCTTTGTTACTGGCCTCAGAGTGACAAAGGCACTCTCCCCATGGGGCCAGCAACATGTCTCTAGTGTGGCAGGCTGCTGGAACTAGTCAGCCTACACAGACAGTCGGTTAAGTTTCAGGGGGCACCTCTAAGGTGCCCTCTGGGGTGTATTTTGCAATAAAATGTACACTGGCATCAGTGTGCATTTATTGTGCTGAGAAGTTTGATACCAAACTTCCCAGTTTTCAGTGTAGCCATTATGGTGCTGTGGAGTTCGTGTTTGACAAACTCCCAGACCATATACTCTTATGGCTACCCTGCACTTACAATGTCTAAGGTTTTGTTTAGACACTGTAGGGGTACCATGCTCATGCACTGGTACCCTCACCTATGGTATAGTGCACCCTGCCTTAGGGCTGTAAGGCCTGCTAGAGGGGTGTCTTACCTATACTGCATAGGCAGTGAGAGGCTGGCATGGCACCCTGAGGGGAGTGCCATGTCGACTTACTCGTTTTGTCCTCACTAGCACACACAAGCTGGCAAGCAGTGTGTCTGTGCTGAGTGAGAGGTCTCCAGGGTGGCATAAGACATGCTGCAGCCCTTAGAGACCTTCCTTGGCATCAGGGCCCTTGGTACTAGAAGTACCAGTTACAAGGGACTTATCTGGATGCCAGGGTCTGCCAATTGTGGATACAAAAGTACAGGTTAGGGAAAGAACACTGGTGCTGGGGCCTGGTTAGCAGGCCTCAGCACACTTTCAATTGTAAACATAGCATCAGCAAAGGCAAAAAGTCAGGGGGCAACCATGCCAAGGAGGCATTTCCTTACACAACCCCCCCCCAAACGAAAGAGGATGAGACTAACCTTTCCCAAGAGAGTCTTCATTTTCTAAGTGGAAGAACCTGGAAAGGCCATCTGCATTGGCATGGGCAGTCCCAGGTCTGTGTTCCACTATAAAGTCCATTCCCTGTAGGGAGATGGACCACCTCAACAGTTTAGGATTTTCACCTTTCATTTGCATCAGCCATTTGAGAGGTCTGTGGTCAGTTTGAACTAGGAAGTGAGTCCCAAAGAGGTATGGTCTCAGCTTCTTCAGGGACCAAACCACAGCAAAGGCCTCCCTCTCAATGGCACTCCAACGCTGCTCCCTGGGGAGTAACCTCCTGCTAATGAAAGCAACAGGCTGGTCAAGGCCATCATCATTTGTTTGGGACAAAACTGCCCCTATCCCATGTTCAGAGGCATCAGTCTGCACAATGAACTGCTTAGAATAATCTGGAGCTTTTAGAACTGGTGCTGAGCACATTGCCTGTTTCAGGGTGTCAAAGGCCTGTTGGCATTCCACAGTCCAGTTTACTTTCTTGGGCATTTTCTTGGAGGTGAGTTCAGTGAGGGCTGTCACAATGGATCCATATCCCTTCACAAACCTCCTGTAATACCCAGTCAAGCCAAGGAATGCCCTGACTTGAGTCTGGGTTTTTGGAGCTACCCAGTCCAGAATAGTCTGGATCTTGGGTTGGAGTGGCTGAACTTGGCCTCCACCTACAAGGTGGCCCAAGTAAACCACAGTTCCCTGCCCTATCTGGCATTTGGATGCCTTGATAGAGAGGCCTGCAGATTGCAGAGCCTTCAAAACCTTCTTCAGGTGGACCAGGTGATCCTGCCAGGTGGAGCTAAAGACAGCAATATCATCAAGATAAGCTGTGCTAAAGGACTCCAAGCCAGCAAGGACTTGATTCACCAACCTTTGGAAGGTGGCAGGGGCATTCTTTAAACCAAAGGGCATAACAGTAAACTGATAATGCCCATCAGGTGTGGAGAATGCTGTTTTCTCTTTTGCTCCAGGTGCCATTTTTATTTGCCAGTACCCTGCTGTCAAGTCAAAGGTACTTAAGAATTTGGCAGCACCTAATTTATCTATGAGCTCATCAGCTCTTGGAATTGGATGAGCATCTGTCTTGGTGACAGAATTGAGCCCTCTGTAGTCCACACAAAACCTCATCTCTTTCTTTCCATCTTTGGTGTGAGGTTTGGGGACTAAGACCACTGGGCTAGCCCAGGGGCTGTCAGAGCGCTCAATTACTCCCAACTCCAGCATCTTGTGGACTTCCACCTTGATGCTTTCCTTAACATGGTCAGACTGTCTAAAGATTTTGTTTTTGACAGGCATGCTGTCTCCTGTGTCCACATCATGGGTACACAGGTGTGTCTGACCAGGGGTTAAGGAGAAGAGTTCAGGAAACTGTTGTAGGACTCTCCTACAATCAGCTTGCTGTTGGCCAGAGAGGGTGTCTGAGTAGATCACTCCATCTACTGTGCCATCTTTTGGGTCTGATGACAGAAGATCAGGGAGAGGTTCACTCTCTGCCTCCTGATCCTCATCTGTTACCATCAACAGATTCACATCAGCCCTGTCATGGAAGAGCTTAAGGCGGTTCACATGGATCACCCTCTTGGGGCTCCTGCTTGTGCCCAGGTCCACCAGGTAGGTGACCTGACTCTTCCTTTCTAGCACTGGGTAAGGGCCACTCCATTTGTCCTGGAGTGCCCTGGGAGCCACAGGCTCCAGAACCCAGACTTTCTGCCCTGGTTGGAACTCAACCAGTGCAGCCTTTTGGTCATACCAAAACTTCTGGAGCTGTTGGCTGGCCTCAAGGTTTTTGGTTGCCTTTTCCATGTACTCTGCCATTCTAGAGCGAAGGCCAAGTACATAGTCCACTATGTCCTGTTTAGGCTCATGGAGAGGTCTCTCCCAGCCTTCTTTAACAAGGGCAAGTGGTCCCCTTACAGGATGACCAAACAGAAGTTCAAAGGGTGAGAATCCTACTCCCTTCTGTGGCACCTCTCTGTAAGCGAAAAGCAGACATGGCAAGAGGACATCCCATCTCCTTTTGAGTTTTTCTGGGAGCCCCATGATCATGCCTTTTAATGTCTTGTTGAATCTCTCAACCAAGCCATTAGTTTGTGGATGGTATGGTGTAGTGAATTTATAAGTCACTCCACACTCATTCCACATGTGTTTTAGGTATGCTGACATGAAGTTGGTACCTCTGTCAGACACCACCTCCTTAGGGAAACCCACTCTGGTAAAGATACCAATGAGGGCCTTGGCTACTGCAGGGGCAGTAGTCGACCTAAGGGGAATAGCTTCAGGATACCTGGTAGCATGATCCACTACTACCAGGATATACATATTTCCTGAGGCTGTGGGAGGTTCTAGTGGACCAACTATGTCCACACCCACTCTTTCAAAGGGAACCCCCACCACTGGAAGTGGAATGAGGGGGGCCTTTGGATGCCCACCTGTCTTACCACTGGCTTGACAGGTGGGGCAGGAGAGGCAAAACTCCTTAACCATGTTGGACATATTGGGCCAGTAGAAGTGGTTGACTAACCTCTCCCACGTCTTGGTTTGTCCCAAATGTCCAGCAAGGGGAATGTCATGGGCCAATGTTAGGATGAACTTCCTGAACAGCTGAGGCCCTACCACTCTCCTAGTGGCACCAGGTTTGGGGTCTCTGGCCTCAGTGTACAGGAGTCCATCTTCCCAATAGACCCTATGCGTTCCATTTTTCTTGCCTTTGGACTCTTCAGCAGCTTGCTGCCTAAGGCCTTCAAGAGAGGGACAGGTTTCTTGTCCCTTACACAGCTCCTCCCTTGAGGGTCCCCCTGGGCCTAAGAGCTCAACCTGATAAGGTTCAAGCTCCAAAGGCTCAGTTCCCTCAGAGGGCAGAACTTCTTCCTGAGAAGAGAGGTTCCCTTTCTTTTGCTGTGTTGTAGTTGGTTTCCCAACTGACTTTCCTGTTCTCTTGGTAGGCTGGGCCCTTCTTCCAGACTTCAGCTCTACTTGTTCACCCTGTGCCTTGCACTGTGCTCTTGTTTTCACACACACCAGTTCAGGGATACCCAGCATTGCTGCATGGGTTTTTAGTTCTACCTCAGCCCATGCTGAGGACTCCAGGTCATTTCCAAGCAGACAGTCCACTGGGATATTTGAGGAGACCACCACCTGTTTCAGGCCATTGACCCCTCCCCATTCTAAAGTAACCATTGCCATGGGATGTACTTTTCTCTGATTGTCAGCGTTGGTGACTGTGTAAGTTTTTCCAGTCAGGTATTGGCCAGGGGAAACCAGTTTCTCTGTCACCATGGTGACACTGGCACCTGTATCCCTCAGGCCCTCTATTCTAGTCCCATTAATTAAGAGTTGCTGTCTGTATTTTTGCATGTTAGGCGGCCAGACAGCTAGTGTGGCTAAATCCACCCCACCCTCAGAAACTAGAGTAGCTTCAGTGTGGACCCTGATTTGCTCTGGGCACACTGTTGATCCCACTTGGAGACTAGCCATACCAGTGTTACCTGGATGGGAGTTTGGAGTGGAACCTTTCTTGGGACAGGCCTTGTCTCCAGTTAGGTGTCCATGCTGTTTACAGCTATGACACCAGGCCTTTTTGGGATCAAAGTTTTTACCCTTGTACCCATTGTTTTGTGAAGAGGCTCTGGGCCCACCCTCCTGTGCAGGTTTTTGGGGGCCTGTAGAAGACTCTTTACTATTTTTAGTTTTGGTTGTCTCATCATCCTTCCCCTGGGGAGTCTTTGTGACCCCTTTCTTTTGGTCACCCCCTGTTGAAGTCTTGGACACCCTTGTCTTGACCCAATGGTCCGCCTTCTTTCCCAATTCTTGGGGAGAAATTGGTCCTAGGTCTACCAGATGCTGATGCAGTTTATCATTGAAACAATTACTTAACAGGTGTTCTTTCACAAATAAATTGTACAGCCCATCATAATTACTTACACCACTGCCTTGAATCCAACCATCTAGTGTTTTCACTGAGTAGTCAACAAAGTCAACCCAGGTCTGGCTCGAGGATTTTTGAGCCCCCCTGAACCTAATCCTGTACTCCTCAGTGGAGAATCCAAAGCCCTCAATCAGGGTACCCTTCATGAGGTCATAAGATTCTGCATCTTGTCCAGAGAGTGTGAGGAGTCTATCCCTACACTTTCCTGTGAACATTTCCCAAAGGAGAGCACCCCAGTAAGATCTGTTCACTTTTCTGGTTACACAAGCCCTCTCAAAAGCTGTGAACCATTTGGTGATGTCATCACCATCTTCATATTTAGTTACAATCCCTTTGGGGATTTTCAACATGTCAGGAGAATCTCTGACCCTATTTATGTTGCTGCCACCATTGATGGGTCCTAGGCCCATCTCTTGTCTTTCCCTCTCTATGGCTAGGATCTGTCTTTCCAAAGCCAATCTTTTGGCCATCCTGGCTAACTGGATGTCCTCTTCACTGGGGCTATCCTCAGTGATTTCAGAGGTGTTGGTCTCTCCTGTGAGGGAACCAGCATCTCTGACTATTATTTTTGGAGTCAGGGTTTGAGGGACCCTGTTCTCCCTAGATAGGACTGGTAGGGGGGAATTTTCCTCCAAGTCACTATCCTCTTCCTCTGAGTTGCCACCCTCAGAGGGGTTGGCCTTTTCAAACTCTGCCAAAAGCTCCTGGAGCTGTATTTTGGTAGGTTTGGGGCCCATTGTTATTTTCTTTATTTTACAGAGTGACCTTAGCTCCCTCATCTTAAGATGGAGGTAAGGTGTGGTGTCGAGTTCCACCACAGTCACATCTGTGCTAGACATTTTGCTTCTAAAAGTTGGAATACTTTTTAAGAATCTACAACTGGTTCTAGAATCTAATTCAAACTTTTACAAACTTTTAAACTCTAAAAGAAATGCTAAACAGGATCTAACACAAGGCCCTAGCAGGTCTTTTAAGAATTTAGAAAACTTTTCAAATTGCAAAAATCAATTTCTAATGACAATTTTGGAATTTGTCGTGTGATCAGGTATTGGCTGAGTAGTCCAGCAAATGCAAAGTCTTGTACCCCACCGCTGATCCACCAATGTAGGAAGTTGGCTCTGTATGTGCTATTTCAAAGTAAGGAATAGCATGCACAGAGTCCAAGGGTTCCCCTTAGAGGTAAAATAGTGGTGAAAATAGATAATACTAATGCTCTATTTTGTGGTAGTGTGGTCGAGCAGTAGACTTATCCAAGGAGTAGTGTTAAGCATTTGTTGTACATACACATAGACAATAAATGAGGTACACACACTCAGAGACAAATCCAGCCAATAGGTTTTTATATAGAAAAATATCTTTTCTTAGTTTATTTTAAGAACCACAGGTTCAAATTCTACATGTAATATCTCATTCGAAAGGTATTGCAGGTAAGTACTTTAGGAACTTCAAATCATCAAAATTGCATGTATACTTTTCAAGTTATTGACAAATAGCTGTTTTAAAAGTGGACACTTAGTGCAATTTTCACAGTTCCTAGGGGAGGTAAGTATTTGTTAGGTTAACCAGGTAAGTAAGACACTTACAGGGCTTAGTTCTTGGTCCAAGGTAGCCCACCGTTGGGGGTTCAGAGCAACCCCAAAGTCACCACACCAGCAGCTCAGGGCCGGTCAGGTGCAGAGTTCAAAGTGGTGCCCAAAACACATAGGCTAGAATGGAGAGAAGGGGGTGCCCCGGTTCCGGTCTGCTTGCAGGTAAGTACCCGCGTCTTCGGAGGGCAGACCAGGGGGGTTTTGTAGGGCACCGGGGGGGACACAAGTCCACACAGAGATTTCACCCTCAGCAGCGCGGGGGCGGCCGGGTGCAGTGTAGAAACAAGCGTCGGGTTTTCAATGTTAGTCTATGAGAGATCTCGGGATCTCTTCAGCGCTGCAGGCAGGCAAGGGGGGGATTCCTCGGGGAAACCTCCACTTGGGCGAGGGAGAGGGACTCCTGGGGGTCACTCCTCCAGTGAAAGTCCGGTCCTTCAGGTCCTGGGGGCTGCGGGTGCAGGGTCTCTCCCAGGCGTCGGGACTTTAGGTTCAAAGAGTCGCGGTCAGGGGAAGCCTCGGGATTCCCTCTGCAGGCGGCGCTGTGGGGGCTCAGGGGGGACAGGTTTTGGTACTCACAGTATCAGAGTAGTCCTGGGGTCCCTCCTGAGGTGTTGGATCGCCACCAGCCGAGTCGGGGTCGCCGGGTGCAGTGTGGCAAGTCTCACGCTTCTTGCGGGGAGCTTGCAGGGTTCTTTAAAGCTGCTGGAAACAAAGTTGCAGCTTTTCTTGGAGCAGGTCCGCTGTCCTCGGGAGTTTCTTGTCTTTTCGAAGCAGGGGCAGTCCTCAGAGGATGTCGAGGTCGCTGGTCCCTTTGGAAGGCGTCGCTGGAGCAGGATCTTTGGAAGGCAGGAGACAGGCCGGTGAGTTTCTGGAGCCAAGGCAGTTGTCGTCTTCTGGTCTTCCGCTGCAGGGGTTTTCAGCTGGGCAGTCCTTCTTCTTGTAGTTGCCGGAATCTAATTTTCTAGGGTTCAGGGTAGCCCTTAAATACTAGATTTAAGGGCGTGTTTAGGTCTGGGGGGTTAGTAGCCAATGGCTACTAGCCCTGAGGGTGGGTACACCCTCTTTGTGCCTCCTCCCAAGGGGAGGGGGTCACAATCCTAACCCTATTGGGGGAATCCTCCATCTGCAAGATGGAGGATTTCTAAAAGTCAGAGTCACCTCAGCTCAGGACACCTTAGGGGCTGTCCTGACTGGTCAGTGACTCCTCCTTGTTGCTTTCTTTGTTCCCTCCAGCCTTGCCGCCAAAAGTGGGGGCCGTGGCCGGAGGGGGCGGGCAACTCCACTAAGCTGGAGTGCCCTGCTGGGCTGTGACAAAGGGGTGAGCCTTTGAGGCTCACCGCCAGGTGTTACAGCTCCTGCCTGGGGGAGGTGTTAGCATCTCCACCCAGTGCAGGCTTTGTTACTGGCCTCAGAGTGACAAAGGCACTCTCCCCATGGGGCCAGCAACATGTCTCTAGTGTGGCAGGCTGCTGGAACTAGTCAGCCTACACAGACAGTCGGTTAAGTTTCAGGGGGCACCTCTCAGGTGCCCTCTGGGGTGTATTTTGCAATAAAATGTACACTGGCATCAGTGTGCATTTATTGTGCTGAGAAGTTTGATACCAAACTTCCCAGTTTTCAGTGTAGCCATTATGGTGCTGTGGAGTTCGTGTTTGACAAACTCCCAGACCATATACTCTTATGGCTACCCTGCACTTACAATGTCTAAGGTTTTGTTTAGACACTGTAGGGGTACCATGCTCATGCACTGGTACCCTCACCTATGGTATAGTGCACCCTGCCTTAGGGCTGTAAGGCCTGCTAGAGGGGTGTCTTACCTATACTGCATAGGCAGTGAGAGGCTGGCATGGCACCCTGAGGGGAGTGCCATGTCGACTTACTCGTTTTGTCCTCACTAGCACACACAAGCTGGCAAGCAGTGTGTCTGTGCTGAGTGAGAGGTCTCCAGGGTGGCATAAGACATGCTGCAGCCCTTAGAGACCTTCCTTGGCATCAGGGCCCTTGGTACTAGAAGTACCAGTTACAAGGGACTTATCTGGATGCCAGGGTCTGCCAATTGTGGATACAAAAGTACAGGTTAGGGAAAGAACACTGGTGCTGGGGCCTGGTTAGCAGGCCTCAGCACACTTTCAATTGTAAACATAGCATCAGCAAAGGCAAAAAGTCAGGGGGCAACCATGCCAAGGAGGCATTTCCTTACACAAGCCCACACAGAAATTTCACCCTCAGCAGCGCGGGGGCGGCCGGATGCAGTGTAGAAACAAGCGTCGGGTTTTCAATGTTAGTCTATGAGAGATCAAGGGATCTCTTCAGCGCTGCAGGCAGGCAAGGGGGGGGCTTCCTCGGGGAAACCTCCACTTGGGCAAGGGAGAGGGACTCCTGGGGGTCACTTCTGCAGTGAAAGTCCGGTCCTTCAGGTCCTGGGGGCTGCGGGTGCAGGGTCTTTTCCAGGCGTCGGGACTTAGGTTTCAGAGAGTCGCGGTCAGGGGAAGCCTCGGGATTCCCTCTGCAGGCGGCGCTGTGGGGGCTCAGGGGGGGACAGGTTTTGGTACTCACAGTCGGAGAGTAGTCCAGGGGTCCTCCCTGAGGTGTTGGTTCTCCACCAGCCGAGTCGGGGTCGCCGGGTGCAGTGTTGCAAGTCTCACGCTTCTTGCGGGGAGTTGCAGGGTTCTTTAAAGCTGCTTCTTGAGACAAAGTTGCAGTCTTTTTGGAGCAGGTCCGCTGTCCTCGGGAGTTTCTTGTCGTCGTCGAAGCAGGGCAGTCCTCAGAGGATTCAGAGGTCGCTGGTCCCTTTGGAAGGCGTCGCTGGAGCAGAGTTCTTTGGAAGGCAGGAGACAGGCCGGTGAGTTTCTGGAGCCAAGGCAGTTGTTGTCTTCTGGTCTTCCTCTGCAGGGGTTTTCAGCTGGGCAGTCCTTCTTCTTGTTGTTGCAGGAATCTAATTTTCTAGGGTTCAGGGTAGCCCTTAAATACTAAATTTAAGGGCGTGTTTAGGTCTGGGGGGTTAGTAGCCAATGGCTACTAGCCCTGAGGGTGGGTACACCCTCTTTGTGCCTCCTCCCAAGGGGAGGGGGTCACAATCCTAACCCTATTGGGGGAATCCTCCATCTGCAAGATGGAGGATTTCTAAAAGTTAGAGTCACCTCAGCTCAGGACACCTTAGGGGCTGTCCTGACTGGCCAGTGACTCCTCCTTGTTGCTTTCTTTGTTCCCTCCAGCCTTGCCGCCAAAAGTGGGGGCCGTGGCCGGAGGGGGCGGGCAACTCCACTAAGCTGGAGTGCCCTGCTGGGCTGTGACAAAGGGGTGAGCCTTTGAGGCTCACCGCCAGGTGTTACAGCTCCTGCCTGGGGGAGGTGTTAGCATCTCCACCCAGTGCAGGCTTTGTTACTGGCCTCAGAGTGACAAAGGCACTCTCCCCATGGGGCCAGCAACATGTCTCTAGTGTGGCAGGCTGCTGGAACTAGTCAGCCTACACAGACAGTCGGTTAAGTTTCAGGGGGCACCTCTAAGGTGCCCTCTGGGGTGTATTTTGCAAGAAAATGTACACTGGCATCAGTGTGCATTTATTGTACTGAGAAGTTTGATACCAAACTTCCCAGTTTTCAGTGTAGCCATTATGGTGCTGTGGAGTTCGTGTTTGACAAACTCCCAGACCATATACTCTTATGGCTACCCTGCACTTACAATGTCTAAGGTTTTGTTTAGACATTGTAGGGGTACCATGCTCATGCACTGGTACCCTCACCTATGGTATAGTGCACCCTGCCTTAGGGCTGTAAGGCCTGCTAGAGGGGTGTCTTACCTATACTGCATAGGCAGTGAGAGGCTGGCATGGCACCCTGAGGGGAGTGCCATGTCGACTTACTCGTTTTGTCCTCACTAGCACACACAAGCTGGCAAGCAGTGTGTCTGTGCTGAGTGAGAGGTCTCCAGGGTGGCATAAGACATGCTGCAGCCCTTAGAGACCTTCCTTGGCATCAGGGCCCTTGGTACTAGAAGTACCAGTTACAAGGGACTTATCTGGATGCCAGGGTCTGCCAATTGTGGATACAAAAGTACAGGTTAGGGAAAGAACACTGGTGCTGGGGCCTGGTTAGCAGGCCTCAGCACACTTTCAATTGTAAACATAGCATCAGCAAAGGCAAAAAGTCAGGGGGCAACCATGCCAAGGAGGCATTTCCTTACAGCCTGGAATTGTCATTGAGTGTGTGTTCCTCATTTATTGCCTGTGTGTGTACAACAAATGCTTAACACTACCCTCTGATAAGCCTACTGCTCGACCACACTACCACAAAATAGAGCATTAGAATTATCTCTTTTTGCCACTATCTTACCTCTAAGGGGAACCCTTGTATCCAAAATCTACCTATATGCCGATGACGTCCTATTAACTCTCACGGACCTAGAACGCTCCATACCAGCTCTGTTGGAGGTCATCAATGGATTCGCAACCCTTTCCGGTTACCGCATCAACTGGGATAAGAGCGAGGCGCTCCCCCTCTCACTGGTAACAACAAAAGCAGCACTCCTAGGGTTTCCATTTCACTGGATGCCGAAGCACTCAAATACCTGGGAGTGCTAGTCATTTCGGGCCTGGCGCATATGGTGGCGAACAACATCGACCTCCTCATTGCACGGACGAAACTCGATTTTGCAAACTCGATTTTGCAAAATGGACCCAACTGGGCCTTTCCATGTGGGGTCGAGTACAGGCGGTCAGGATGGTCACAGTACCCAGCTTCACCTACATTCTGGGACTCCTCCCCTTCAAGGTGTCCCATCACATGCTACGAAGCATAGATGCACTCATCAGATCATTTGTATGGGGCTCAATGCAGCCACGACTGTCGCCTGCCAAGCTCCTAGCCCGCCGCTCCCATGGGGGCATGGGACTTCCGTCGGTGGACCACTATTCATTAGCACTACAACTGTCACAACTGTCCCAAACTTTGTCCAAAGTGCCCGACCCGCCTCAGTGGATCGCAGTGGAAAGGCAGCTGTTATCTGCAAATGAGGGACTTGGGGGACCTTACCGCAACGACCTCCCATCTGCCAACTCAGTGAACCCTATATTGAAGGTGACCAGAGCAGCCTGGCGAAGGGTCCACAGATTGCTTGGGGTCCATCCCCTCATACACGCCCAGGCGCCCCTGTGGCGCGACAGCGTACTTCGGATAGGCAGTGAAGTGCTCAATTGGGCGTAGTGGAGGAGGGCTGGCATCCGCACTCTCTCTCAGATCCTGGAAAACGATGTGCTCAGATCCTTCCCCAGGCTACGGGAAGAATTTGATCTCCAGCCGAGCCAAGAGTGGAGATACTTACAACTTAAGCACTGTATCTCCCAGGGGACCGATGCTACCCAACAGGGGTCTCAGTCCTCACCCATAGTGGCCTACCTGCAGCAGTGGTGACAACATAGGGGAGTTATGGCAGGTCTCTATGACCTAATCACCAGACAGCTCTACTCCTAACCTCTCCTAGATAAGCTACGCTTACATTGGCAAACCCGGTTACAACAGACCTTAGACCCAGATGACTGGGAAGACATCCTAGAAGCATTGGACAGAGGTACCCGGGAGGCACGATTAAAGTTCTGCCTCTTTAAGGTCTTACAAGACTGGCACTGGTCCCCAGCGAAATTGCATAAGACAGGGCTCCTCCCGCATGCAAAGTGTTGGACTACCCTAGGGTATACTACCGTCTTCACGCTATGACCTTCAAGGCAAAAATACCCGGCCTGACACGGACGCCCTACGGTAAATGCACCCTATGACCTGTTCCCAACACAGGTGACAACACGGTACGGAGCCTACCCTCTACCTCCATGGGGCCAGATGACTCGGTATTCATGCCCACGCCATCCGGCTGGTTTGCTTATTTGCTTATCCTCCCTACCTTCTCTTACCCTTACCCTGAGGGTCTTAAAACACAGCATTTTGTTTACCCCCTATCTCTTATATCTATCTACTCCTTTTCTTTTATCCCCTTCCTTTTTTCCCCTTTGACTTGATCAGTACAATATGTTTTCAAACCACGATTGACAATATCCCATTGTCCTACTCGCTCTTCCTATTCTATGATTTATTGTATATAATTGTTTACAAAGTGCTGGGACTTCGATCCCATTTGGGTTTTGTACTGTATTGCAGTGTTCACAATAAAACCATTAAAAAAAAAAAGATTCCTTAATGCACACAGCAGCTACCCTCATCCTTTTATAGCGTATATTGCTTTAAGTTGCGACATTCAAAGTATTTGGACCTGCCTTGGGCTAATCAGTCACTGGATTTTTACGCATGTACCTGGGCTAATCACTAGCTGGATTTTCAGGCAGCCACCTAAAGTTCAACTCTTCAAAGGAAGAATTCCCTCTACTTGCTTGCATTAGTCCACAAATACAGGTTGCAGTGTAGGTCTCCAACATGAACCGAGACTCCATGACTCCATCACCACCTAGCTCAGTGCCTTTACCAACACCACTTTAGCTCCCTCAAAACATCCTACATGCTTTAGCACGTCTCGAAGAAGGTCTTAAGAAGTTTGACCATATCTCCTAAACATTGAAAGAGCTACATTTGCCCCTGCTCCAAGGTTCCATCATCGCCCAGGCCTGCTTCATCATGTATGAAACCATCACAAATGTCCCAGCTGTATACCCGGCACTGAACCTTATCATATAAGACGCGCAAGTACATAACCAGGTTTGAGTACAAAAGGTGCAGTAAGAAAGGCAGCCCTTTTTTTAAAATGCTTTGTGTTAAATTTTTGTCACGTAACATAAAAAACTACAGTGACAAAGTCACTGTCAGCAACATGATAACATGTAGTTATGCCTGAGAGTTGAATGTGCAAATCATGATGCCATTATTTCCAGTAATGGGCATATGATTATCCCGAAGGGGAACCAGCAGCTCCGCACAGTGAGGTCCCATGGTTTTTAAACTCCATCCCATATTGATTGCAACCTCATTGGGGCCACAGAATGTCTTGACGTCCTGCCACTTGCCCGTGGGCAAGGCCCACTGCACTGCTGTGGCCATCTGTGTGGTTTTCTGCATGCCCCAGGCAATCGTGCACCATAGCCCAAGCACATTACAAAGGATGACCCCACTAGCTCCATCTGAGCCTCCCTATCGAGTGCCTCAGCAGCTGGCACATCCCACTCCTCCTCTGAACACCACAGCTCCATATCCTGCAGATAAACCCTGGCCTGCCACCCTCCCCAACCCCCACCCCTCCCAACTGCCCTGCCCCACCTGTATCACGAGCACTCATCCTTTTGGGTGAATATATTTTACTAAGTCTTGGAGAGGCCATATATTTGTGATGCAAGACATAAAAATGACCTAATTTGAAACACACATTACCGGACACTTTCTTCACCAGGGCGCAAGGCTAATTCTATTCTGCATCAGTAATGGTCTCTGGTAAGTCTGCCTCCCAACCACTCCACACCTGGTAGTCAACCTGTGGTCGGTCCTCTTTTATGACCTGGTAAATATGGGACACTGTAGGAAGTTGGCTCTGTATGTGCTATTTCAAAGTAAGGAATAGCATGCACAGAGTCCAAGGGTTCCCCTTAGAGGTAAAATAGTGGTAAAAATAGATAATACTAATGCTCTATTTTGTGGTAGTGTGGTCGAGCAGTAGGCTTATCCAAGGAGTAGTGTTAAGCATTTGTTGTACATACACATAGACAATAAATGAGGTACACACACTCAGAGACAAATCCAGCCAATAGGTTGTGTTATAGAAAAATATATTTTCTTAGTTTATTTTAAGAACCACAGGTTCAAATTCTACATGTAATATCTCATTTGAAAGGTATTGCAGGTAAGTACTTTAGGAACTTCAAATCATAAAAATTGCATGTATACTTTTCAAGTTATTGACAAATAGCTGTTTTAAAAGTGGACACTTAGTGCAATTTTCACAGTTCCTAGGGGAGGTAAGTTTTGGTTAGTTTTACCAGGTAAGTAAGACACTTACAGGGTTCAGTTCTTGGTCCAAGGTAGCCCACCGTTGGGGGTTCAGAGCAACCCCAAAGTCACCACACCAGCAGCTCCGGGCCGGTCAGGTGCAGAGTTCAAAGTGGTGCCCAAAACACATAGGCTAGAATGGAGAGAAGGGGGTGCCCCGGTTCCGGTCTGCTTGCAGGTAAGTACCCGCGTCTTCGGAGGGCAGACCAGGGGGGTTTTGTAGGGCACCGGGGGGGACACAAGCCCACACAGAAATTTCACCCTCAGCAGCGCGGGGGCGGCCGGGTGCAGTGTAGAAACAAGCGTCGGGTTCGCAATGTTAGTCTATGAGAGATCTCGGGATCTCTTCAGCGCTGCAGGCAGGCAAGGGGGGGGTTCCTCGGGGAAACCTCCACTTGGGCAAGGGAGAGGGACTCCTGGGGGTCACTTCTCCAGTGAAAGTCCGGTCCTTCAGGTCCTGGGGGCTGCGGGTGCAGGGTCTCTCCCAGGCGTCGGGACTTTAGGTTCAAAGAGTCGCGGTCAGGGGAAGCCTCGGGATTCCCTCTGCAGGCGGCGCTGTGGGGGCTCAGGGGGGACAGGTTTTGGTACTCACAGTATCAGAGTAGTCCTGGGGTCCCTCCTGAGGTGTCGGATCTCCACCAGCCGAGTCGGGGTCGCCGGGTGCAGTGTTGCAAGTCTCACGCTTCTTGCGGGGAGCTTGCAGGGTTCTTTCAAGGCTGCTGGAAACAAAGTTGCAGCCTTTCTTGGAGCAGGTCCGCTGTCCTCGGGAGTTTCTTGTCTTTTCGAAGCAGGGGCAGTCCTCAGAGGATGTCGAGGTCGCTGGTCCCTTTGGAAGGCGTCGCTGGAGCAGGATCTTTGGAAGGCAGGAGACAGGCCGGTGAGTTTCTGGAGCCAAGGCAGTTGTCGTCTTCTGGTCTTCCGCTGCAGGGGTTTTCAGCTAGGCAGTCCTTCTTCTTGTAGTTGCAGGAATCTAATTTTCTAGGGTTCAGGGTAGCCCTTAAATACTAAATTTAAGGGCGTGTTTAGGTCTGGGGGGTTAGTAGCCAATGGCTACTAGCCCTGAGGGTGGGTACACCCTCTTTGTGCCTCCTCCCAAGGGGAGGGGGTCACATTCCTAACCCTATTGGGGGAATCCTCCATCTGCAAGATGGAGGATTTCTAAAAGTTAGTCACCTCAGCTCAGGACACCTTAGGGGCTGTCCTGACTGGTCAGTGACTCCTCCTTGTTTTTCTCATTATCTTCTCCGGCCTTGCCGCCAAAAGTGGGGCCTGGCCGGAGGGGGCGGGCAACTCCACTAGCTGGAGTGTCCTGCTGGGTTGGCACAAAGGAGGTGAGCCTTTGAGGCTCACCGCCAGGTGTGACAATTCCTGCCTGGGGGAGGTGTTAGCATCTCCACCCAGTGCAGGCTTTGTTACTGGCCTCAGAGTGACAAAGGCACTCTCCCCATGGGGCCAGCAACATGTCTCGGTTTGTGGCAGGCTGCTAAAACTAGTCAGCCTACACAGATAGTCGGTTAAGTTTCAGGGGGCACCTCTAAGGTGCCCTCTGGGGTGTATTTTACAATACAATGTACACTGGCATCAGTGTGCATTTATTGTGCTGAGACGTTTGATACCAAACTTCCCAGTTTTCAGTGTAGCCATTATGGTGCTGTGGAGTTCGTGTTTGACAGACTCCCAGACCATATACTCTTATGGCTACCCTGCACTTACAATGTCTAAGGTTTTGTTTAGACACTGTAGGGGTACCATGCTCATGCACTGGTACCCTCACCTATGGTATAGTGCACCCTGCCTTAGGGCTGTAAGGCCTGCTAGAGGGGTGTCTTACCTATACTGCATAGGCAGTGAGAGGCTGGCATGGCACCCTCAGGGGAGTGCCATGTCGACTTACTCGTTTTGTCCTCACTAGCACACACAAGCTGGCAAGCAGAGTGTCTGTGCTGAGTGAGAGGTCTCCAGGGTGGCATAAGACATGCTGCAGCCCTTAGAGACCTTCCTTGGCATCAGGGCCCTTGGTACTAGAAGTACCAGTTACAAGGGACTTATCTGGATGCCAGGGTCTGCCAATTGTGGATACCAAAGTACAGGTTAGGGAAAGAACACTGGTGCTGGGGCCTGGTTAGCAGGCCTCAGCACACTTTCAATTGTAAACATAGCATCAGCAAAGGCAAAAAGTTAGGGGGCAACCATGCCAAGGAGGCATTTCCTTACAGACACCAAACACCTGGAAAACTCAAGTTCCAATATCACCCCCAGCGTTCGGGCCTCTCGAGACGTAGCTGGAAAGCCAGGCCAGAGTCCCCTTGCTACTCTAATCAGGACCGCAAATTGAAAGAACTTTTCCGGGCCCACCCTAAACAACGTGTGCTCTTCTTGAAAGGTAATACAATTATCAGCTGGGTATAGGTCTCCAAACAACTCACATCGCGGTCAACAAGGATAACTCGCTGTGGAGGTCTGCATATTGGGATATGCACACTATAAAGAGCTTTCTGGAAAACCATGGTGTATGGAACACCCTCTCGATGGGGTTCTCCCCCCTCCCCAAATCCCACCCCCCAACGGTAGATACCACAATAGAAATGTTTTTTTTAAAAGGACTCTGGGACAGCTAAGGCTTATGGGTGCCTTATACACTACACCCTGCAGGGGTACTTTTCGTAGGCCACAATTTAGAGGTAGGTTTCAAACATCAGCCACAGAGCCTTCTACCTCACAACAAAAACAAGGAACACATTTCTATAATAGAGGTTCCTTTAGAGGATCATAAAGAGGCACAGACCATAGAGGAAGAGGCAAAACATCTGCCTCTAGAGGATCTTCCTCTAACACAAAACAGCAACTTTCTACAAATCCTCACAGCACATACATCTCCTGTGAGAGGAAGACTAGCATTTTTCTTACCCACAATGGTACAACATAACCACAGTCCAGTGGGTTCTCAGTTGTCCACCATGCTTATTGTCTAGAATTCATCTCCACTCCACCAAACATTCCTCCTCGTTTTCACAAACTTTCTCACGACCATCTTGTTCTATTAAAAGAAGAGGGACAGTCCATTCTTCTAAAAGGGACTATAGAAAACAGTTCCTCTATCCCAACGAGGGTTAGAAGTATATTCACTGTACTTCCTCATACCCAAGAAATATGGTTCCTTTAGACCAATTTCTCGATCTCAGGCATCTCAGCCTATACATACTTTCAGAGCCTTTTCACATGGTCACCCTGCAAGATGTTATTCTTCTATTATGGCAAGGAGAATACATGACAACATTAGATCTCAAAGATGCTTATTTCCACATTCCCATACATCCAGCACACCGCAAATATCTACGATTTGTTATTGCGGGAAAGCATTATCAATTCAAAGTACTACCATTCGCGGTAACAACAGCCCCAAGAGTATTCACAAAATGCTTGGCAGTAGTAGTTGCATTTCTCAGAATACAACACAAACACGATTTCCCATACCTGGACGATTGTCTCCTAAAAGCCAATATCATTCAAACATGCCAGCAACACACTCAGTGCACAGTCAATCTTCTAAATGATTTGGGATTCACAATAAACTAGCTCAAATCTCATCTTCAACCCTCACAAATACAGGTTTATCTGGGAGCGATTCTCAGTCAGCATTAGCATATCCAAACCCAGTAAGGATTCAAGCTTTTCAAAATCTCCTTGCTCAATTACTGGAGAATCATACTTACACAGTAAGATTAGTGATGCAACTACTGGGGATGATAGCCTCTTACATTGCCATTGTTCCCCATGCGTCCACTGCAGCAGTGCATTTCTCGTCAGTGGTTCCAGTCACAGGGATCGTCAGGATCTAGTGTTGTTGGACTGCCAGACTCACCGCTCTCTGCAGTGGTGGAATCCCACCAACCTTTCAAAAGGGCAGCCCTTCCAGGACCCTGTGCCTCAGATCACTCTCACAACAGATGCATCACAAATAGGTTGGGGAGCTCACCTCAACAACCTGACCATACAAAGGAAACGGGATCCCTTTCAAAAGACTTATCAAATCAATTATTTGGAGTTGCTAGCAGTCTTTTTACACTCAAGGCATTCCTTTCAGAGATCTCACACGAAGTGGTGTTGGTCCGTACAGACAATATGACAACAATGTATTATCTGCAAAAACGGGGGGGAGGGAACACTCATCTCAATTGTCCCTTCTAGCTCAGACAACTTGGAAGTGGGTGATTCACAATCACATTCAATTACTGGCAGAATATCTCCTAGGAATGGACGATCAGTTTGCGGACCTAATAAGCAGGACGCAGCAACAAGTCCACAAATGGGAAATTCACCCATAAGTACTTCACCAAAACTTTCATCTGGGGGGAACACCAGAAATACATCTCTTCATCCCAGCAGAAAACTCAAAATGCAGAAAACTTTGCATCCATATACCCACACCCTCAGTCCAAGGGCAATGCTCTATGGATTAATTGGTCAGGGATATTTGCTTACACTTTTCCGCCTCTCCCACTCTTTCCATTTCTAGTATGCAAATTGAAACAAGCATCACTCACCATGATTCTTGTAGCCCCCAGTTTGGCACGACAGTGGTTCTACCTCAAACTTCCCAACAGACAAGACCTTTTGACTCAAAAGAGAGGTCAAATCTTGAAATATGGCTCCTGAAGTCATAGAGTTGGGTTATTTACAACTTCTTCTGAATGTATGGACATTCCAACCTACAACTAGACAGTGTTATGCTGCTAATTGGAAACGTTTTGTATATTACTGTCACCCTAAAAACGTTGACCCACTTAACGCCTCAGTACAAGACATTTTGTGTTACTTGCTACATTTACAAAACGCAAACTTAACATACTCTTCTATTAGACTTCACTTAGCAGCAATAGCTGCTTACCTACAAAACAGAGAGCATATTTCTTTGTTTAGAATTCTTGTTAAGGCATTTATGGAAGACCTTAAAAGGGTTATTCCACCAAGAGTTCCTCCAGTTCCGGTATGGAACCTTAACATCGTACTTAATAGACTTACGGGTCCACCATTCTAACCCATGTATTCCTGCTCTTTGCAATTTCTTTCATGTTAAGTTGCTTTTTTGGTAGCTATAACATCACTAAAAAGAGTAAGTGAAATACAAGTGTTCACTTTAGAGGAACCATTTTTCCAAGTACATAAAGAAAACATAGATTTTAGGACAAACCCTAAATTCCTACCTGAAGCAGTTTCAGCATTTCACATTAATCTATCAGTGGAGTTGCTGTTTTTTTTCCCCACAGCCAGACTCGGTTGCTTGAAGAGCTCTCCATATACTGTATGTTAAAAGAGCTCTTATGTATTACATTGACAGGACAAACAGTTTTAGAAAATTAAAACAACTTTTTTTAGCGCCTCACGAAGCTAGATGGATAGGCAAGTGTATTCAAACTTGTTATCTTAAAGCTAAAAGACAACAACCAACCACTCCTAAAGCACACTCTATCAGGAAAAAAGGTGCCTCTATGGCCTTTTTAGGGAACATACCAATAGCAGAAAATTGTAAAGCTGCTAATTAGTCTACACCACACAGATATACTAAACGCTATTGTGTAGATGTTCTAGCTAGTCAACAGGCAAATGTTGGTCAAGCGGGCCTTAGGACACTTTTTCAAGCTACTCCTACAGGCTAGCCTCCACTTTTTTTGAAGGGGACTACTTTACTGTCTATGCAAAGCATGTGTATCTACATCTGCACGTGCCATTGAACAGCAATTGTTACTTACCCAATAGACATCTGTTTGTGGCATGTAGTGCTGTAGATTCTCATGCGCCCTCTCCCCACCCTGGAAGCCTATAGTTGTTGAAGTACAACATATTGTAAATATGTACATACATTGCATGGACATTTTTTCATTTATATATATATGTTCGATGGCCTGTGTAGCTGCAGATACACATGCTTTGCCGAGTCTGCCATCAAGTGTTGGGCTCCGAGTGTTACAAGTTTTTCTTCAAAGAAGTGTTTTCGAGTCACGGAATCAAGTGACTCCTCCTCTTCGGCTCCATTACGCATGGGAATCGACTCCATGTTAGATTGTTTTCTTTCCGCCATCGGGTTCGGACGTGTTTCTTTTTGCTCCGATAGTTTGAGTCGGAAAAGTTCTAAAACTCTTTAATTCTCATCGGTATTGTTTTGATCGCGTACCATCTTCCATTGAAACTTTGGTACCGTTGGGTCAAACATATTTACTTGCCCTTCGGGGCGCCCGTGCCCAACTCGGACCTAGTCGGGCCGACCGCGTTGAAGCCTCATGGACCAGACCCCATTCCGCCTTTGTCCTCGGTGCCACGCAAAATTTTCCTACACAGACCAACATCTCGTCTGTAATCTCTGTCTCTCCCCAGACCATCGGGAAGAGAATTGCAAGGCCTGCAGATCCTTCCATTCGAAGAAAACTCTCTCCGAGACAGAAGAGCACGGAGACTCGAGATGGCGTCCAAGAGCACCGAACGTCTCGACGTCGAGGAGGAGGAGATCATGCACACGGCAGTCTCCGTCCGAGGTTCCGCCTTCGAACAGGAGTCCGAGGAGGACAGACCGGTCACGGCATGACACCACGTGAATACGCCTGCCCCAGCCAAGCCCAAACATAAGGCCTTGGGAACGCCACTTCCGGAAGGCCATGGCTCGACTCGTAAAAAGACCTTTGGTGACCAACCAGCAACTTCGGCACCAAAAAAAGCCACACCACCCAAGCCTTCGGACTTGAGCAGAAGCTCTGTCTCTGAGACTCTCAGGCATCGATCCTTCGATTCGAAACCTCGAAAATCGCTTTTGGAGCCGGAGCCAAGGCCAATTTATATGGAGGAAAATGGGCTTTCGCAAGCACTCAAAGGAAGCCATAGAATCACTGAGGAACATTCAAAAATGGAGGATATAGATGAAAGGCAAGCCAGGATTCACATCCACAAGGACACTGGCAAAATTATAACAGGACCTCCTCTAAAGCCTAAGAGGAAATTGGCCTTTCAAGAACAATTGGACACTGCTCAGCCACCGGCTAAAGTGCCAAAATCTAAACAAAAATCTCTACCTCCTCAATGTTTTCCTCCTCAGTCTCCTTCTCACTCTCCTCACTTGCTTATCTCTCCCCCTACTATTCCCACACCTGTACAATCTCCTGTACATTCATTTGATTCACAGCAAGTGTAAGGAAATGCCTCCTTGGAATGGTTACCCGCTAACGTTTTGCCTTTGCTGATGCTAAGTTATGATTTGAAAGTGTGCTGGGACCCTGCTAACCAGGCCCCACCACCAGTGTTCTTTCCCTAAACTGTACCTTTGTCTCCACAATTGGCACAACCCTGGCACTCAGGTAAGTCTCTTGTAACTGGTACCCCTGGTACCAAGGGCCCTGATGCCAGGGAAGGTCGCTAAAGGGCTGCAGCATGTCTTATGCCACCCTGGGGACCCCTCACACAGCACATGCACACTGCCTCACAGCTTGTGTATGCTGGTGGGGAGAAAATGACTAAGTCGACATGGCACTCCCCTCAGAGTGGCATAGGTAAGTCACCCCTCTAGCAGGCCTTACAGCCCTAAGGCAGGGTGCACTATACCACAGATGAGAGCATATGTACATGAGCACTATACCCCTACAGTTTCCAGGCAAAAACGTAGACATTGTAAGTGCAGGGTAGCCATAAGAGTATATGGTCTGGGAGTTTGTCAAACACGAACTCCACGGTTCCATAATGGCTACACTGAAAACTGGGAGGTTTGGTATCAAACGTCTCAACACAATAAATGCACACTGATGCCAGTGTGCAATTTATTGTAACATACACCCAGAGGGCATCTTAGAGATGCCCCCTGAATACCAATCCGAATTCTAGTGTAGGCTGGCCAGTTTCTGCCAGCCTTCCACACACCAGACATGTTGCTGGCCACATGGGGGGAGTGCCTTTGTCACTCTGTGGCCAGGAACAAAGCCTGTACTAGGTGGAGGTGCTTCTCACCTCCCTCTGCAGGAACTGTAACACCTGGCGGAAAGCCTCAAAGGCTCACCCCTTTTGTTACAGTGCCCCAGGGCATCCCAGCTAGTGGAAGTGCCCGCCCCTCTGGCCGCTGCCCCAACTTTTGGTGGCAAGGCTGGAGGAGATAATGAGAAAAACAAGCAGGAGTCACCCACCAGTCAGGACAGTCCCTAAGGTGTCCTGAGCTGAGGTGACCCCTGCCTTTAGAAATCCTCCATTTTGAGTTTGGAGGATTCCCCCAATAGGATTAGGGATGTGCCCCCCTCCCCACAGGGAGGAGGCACAAAGAGGGTGTAGCCACCCTCAAGGACAGTAGCCATTGGTTATTGCCCTCCCAGACCTAAACACACCCCTAAATTCAGTATTTAGGGGCTCCCCAGATCCCAGGAAATCAGATTCCTGTAACCTGAAGAAACAAGAAGGACTGCTGACCTACCAGCCTGCAGAGAAGGAGGAAGACGACAACTGCTTTGGCCCCAGCCCTACCGGCCTGTCTCCAACTTCGAAAACCTGCTCCAGCAACGTATCTGACAGGGACCAGCGACCTCTGAAGCCTCAGAGGACTGCCCTGGACTAAAGGACCAAGAAACTCCTGTGAACAGCGGCCCTGTTCAAAACCAGCTACTTCTTTGCAACAAAGAAGCAACTTTCAAAGACTGCACGTTTCCCGCCGGAAGCGTGAGACTTCACACTCTGCACCCGACGCCCCCGGCTCGAGATCCAGAGAACAAACACCTCAGGGAGGACTCCCCGGCGACTGCGAGCCCGTGAGTAACCAGAAACGACCCCACTGAGCCCCCACAGCAATGCCAACAGAGAGAATCCAGAGGCTCCCTCTGACCGCGACTGCCTGTCACAAGGGACCCGACGCCTGGAACTAACACTGCACCCGCAGCCCCCAGGACCTAAAGGAACCAAACTTCAATGCAGGAGTGACCCCCAGGCGACCCTCTGCCTAGCCCAGGTGGTGGCTGTCCTGGGAAGCCCACCCCCGTGCCAGCCAGCACCACTAGAGTGACCCCCGGGTCCCTCCATTGTTTCCTTACTGAAACCCGACGCCAGATTTGCACACTGCACCCGGCTGCCCCTGTGCCGCTGAGGGTGTGTTTTGTGTGCCTACTTGTGTCCCCCCCAAGTGCTCTACAAAACCCCCCTGGTCTGCCCCCCGAGGACGCGGGTACTTACCTGCTGGCAGACTGGAACCGGAGCACCCCTGTTCTCCATAGGTGCCTATGTGTTTTGGGCACCTATTTGATCTCTGCACCTGACCGGCCCTGACCTGCTGGTGTGGTAACTTTGGGGTTGCCTTGAACCCCCAACAGTGGGCTGCCTATGCCCAGAACTAAGACTTGAAGTGTTTTACTTACCTCCTAATCTAACCTTTACTTACCTCCCCCAGGAACTGTTGATTTTTGCACTGTGTCCACTTTGAAAATAGCTTATTGCCATTTTTACAAAGACTGTATATGGTATTGCTTTTATTCAAAGTTCCTAAAGTATCTAAGTGAAGTACCTTACATTTAAGGTGTTTAATGTAAATCTTGAACCTGTGGTTCTTAAAATAAACTAAGAAAATATATTTTTCTATATAAAAACCTATTGGCCTGATGTGTTCATCATTTATTGCCTGTGTGTGTACAAAAAATGCTTAACACTACCCTGTGATAAGCCTACTGCTCGACCACACTACCACAAAATAGATCATTAGAATTATCTAATTTTTCCACTATCTCACCTCTAAGGGGAACCCTTGTACTCTGTGAACACTATTTCTTACTTTGAAGTAGTATATACAATGCCAACTTCCTACAGCAAGACAATGTGGATCCATGGGATCTGTATGATCCAGATCCCATTCCAGATAACAACCCAGACTGCTATCCTTCTAAGCCATCACCACCCTAGTATAGTACAGGATATACTCAGGTCATAGCTAGGGCGGCATCCTATCACAATGTTGCCATGCACACTGAGCCCTTAGAGGATTACTTCCTTTTTAACACACTATCCTCTACACACACCACCTATCAGTCGCTTCCCATGTTTCCAGGCATGTTAAAGCATGCAGACCAAATATTCCAAGAGCCGGTGAAGGCTAGGATCATTATTCCTAGAATGGAGAAAAAGTATAAGCCACCTCCCTCTGATCCTGCCTTTATTACACAACAATTGCCTCCTGACTCTGTAGTCGTAAACGCGGCCAGGAAAAGAGCAAACTCGCAGTCATCAGGGGATGCACCCCCAACAGACAAGGAGAGCAGAAAGGTTGATGTTGCGGGCAAAAGGGTGGCATTGCAGGCAGCCAACCAGTGGAGGATAGCCAACTCCCAAGCGTTGTTGGCTAGATATGATAGGGCCCACTGGGATGAGATAAAGGATATAATACAACATCTCCCCAAAGACCAACAAAAAAGGGTGCAACAAATAGTTGAGGAAGGGCAGGCTATTACAAACAACCAAATCAGGTCAGCCCTAGACTCTGCAGACACAGCAGCTAGAACAATCAACACTGCTGTCACTATACGAAGACACACATGGCTTAGGTCTTCAGGATTTAAGCCTGAAATTCAACAGGTGGTCCTGAATATGCCGTTTAACCAAAAACTGCTTTTTGGCCAGAGGTAGACACAGCTATTGAGAAAATGAAAAAAGATTCGGACACCGCTAAAGCCATGGGTGCTTTGTATACAACGCAATACAGGGGGTCCTTTTGTAAGCACCAATACAGAGGTGGATTTAGAACCCAAACACCTGAGGCATCCACCTCACAAACAAAGTCAACCTACCAACTTCAATATCAAAGAGGTGGGTTCAAAAGCACTTACAGAGGCCAATACCCCAGAGGCAGGGGAAAATATCAATCAACCAAACAAGCCTCAACAGCCAAAGCAGTGACTTAATCCACCCCTTCTCAACTCACAACTCACCTGTGGGGGGGAGGGAGAGACTGCAAAGGTTCCACACCAATTGGCTACCCATTACAACAGACAACTGGGTATTACACAAGATCAAATAAGAACAGGAGTTTACTCACTGTATTTCCTCATCCCCTAAAAAGACGGAACCTTAAGACCAATATTAGATCTCAGAACCCTCAATTTTTACATCCTGTCAGAACACTTTCACATAGTAACACTACAGGATGTGGTGCCACTGCTCCAGCAGCAAGTTTCATGGCAACATTAGACCTCAAGGATGCGTATTTTCACATACCCATCCATCCAGCGCTCAGAAAATACCTCAGGTTTGTAATTCAGGGAAAACATTATCAGTTTAAAGTGTTGCCCTTCGGAATAACAACAGCTCCCAGATGTAGGAAGTTAGCTCTGTATGTACTATTTCAAAGTAAGAAATAGCATGCACAGAGTCCAAGGGTTCCCCTTAGAGGTAAGATAGTGGCAAAAAGAGATACTTCTAATGCTCTATTTTATGGTAGTGTGGTCGAGCAGTAGGCTTATCAGAGGGTATTGTTAAGCATTTGTTGTACACACACAGACAATAAATGAGGAACACACACTCAGACAATTCCAGGCCAATAGGTTTTATATAGAAAAATATATTTTCTTAGTTTATTTTAAGAACCACGGGTTCAAGATTTACAAACAACTTAGGAACTTTAGG
The DNA here is from genome assembly GCF_031143425.1 of Pleurodeles waltl. Lineage (NCBI taxonomy): Eukaryota > Metazoa > Chordata > Amphibia > Caudata > Salamandridae > Pleurodeles > Pleurodeles waltl. The sequence goes on from NC_090445.1 coordinate 104,132,869, forward strand.
AACTTTGAATTAGCAAAATAGCATATACAGTTTTCACACAAATGGCAATAAGCTATTTTAAAACTGGACACTTAGTGCAATTTTCAACAGTTCCTGGGGGAGGTAAGTGTTTGTTAGTTTTGCAGGTAAGTAAACCACCTACAGGGTTCAAAGTTGGGTCCAAGGTAGCCCACAGTTGGGGGTTCAGAGCAACCCCAAAGTTACCACACCAGCAGCTCAGGGCCGGTCAGGTGCAGAGGTCAAAGTGGTGCCCAAAACGCATAGGCTTCAATGGAGAAGGGGGTGCCCCGGTTCCAGTCTGCCAGGGGGGTTTTGTAGGGCACCGGGGGGGACACAAGTCAGCACAAAAAGTACACCCTCAGCGGCACGGTGCAGTGTGCAAACAGGCGTCGGGTTTGCAATGGAGTCCAATGGGAGACCAAGGGGTCTCTTCAGCGATGCAGGCAAGGGGGGGGCTCCTCGGGGTAGCCACCACCTGGGCAAGGGAGAGGGCCACCTGGGGGTCGCTCCTGCACTGGAGGTCGGATCCTTCAGGTCCTGGGGGCTGCGGGTGCAGTGTCCTTACCAGGCATCGGGTCTTTGAAGCAGGCAGTCGCGGTCAGGGGGAGCCTCGGGATTCCCTCTGCAGGCATCGCTGTGGGGGCTCAGGGGGGTCAACTCTGGCTACTCACGGGCTCGCAGTCGCCGGGGAGTCCTCCCTGTAGCATTGTTTCTCCACAAGTCGAGCCGGGGGCGTCTGGTGCAGAGTGCAAAGTCTCACGCTTCCGGCGGGAAACGCGTATTCTTTCAAAGTTGCTTCTTTGTTGCAAAGATGCTTCTTTCTTGGAGCAGAGCCGCTGTCCTCAGGAGTTCTTTGTCCTTTTAGATGCAGGGTAGTCCTCTGAGGCTTCAGAGGTCGCTGGACCCTGTGGAACGCGTCGCTGGAGCAGTTCTTTTGAAGTGGGGAGACAGGCCGGTAGAGCTGAGGCCAAAGCAGTTGGTGTCTCCGTCTTCTCTGCAGGTTTGTCAGCTCAGCAGTCCTTCTTCGCCTTAGGTTGCAGGAATCTATCTTGCTAGGTTCTGGGATCCCCTAAATACTCACTTTAGGGGTGTGTTTAGGTCTGGGGGGTGAGTAGCCAATGGCTAGTAGCCTTGAGGGTGGCTACACCCTCTTTGTGCCTCCTCCCTGAGGGGAAGGGGGCACATCCCTAATCCTATTGGGGGAATCCTCCATCTGCAAGATGGAGGATTTCTAAAAGTCAGTCACCTCAGCTCAGGACACCTTAGGGCCTGTCCTGACTGGCCAGTGACTCCTCCTTGTTTTTCTCATTATCTCCTCCAGCCTTGCCGCCAAAAGTTGGGCCGTGGCCGGAGGGGGCGGGCAACTCCACTAGCTGGAGTGCCCTGGGGTGCTGTAACAAAGGGGGTGAGGCTCACCGCCAGGTGTTACAGTTCCTGCAGGGGGAGGTGAGAAGCACCTCCACCCAGTACAGGCTTTGTTACTAGCCATAGAGTGACAAAGGCACTCTCCCCATGTGGCCAGCAACATGTCTGGAGTGTGGCAGGCTGCTAAAACCAGTCAGCCTACACGGGTAGTCGGTTAAGGTTTCAGGGGGCACCTCTAAGGTACCCTCTGGGGTGTATGTTACAATAAAATGACATGTTACAATAAAATGTACACTGGCATCAGTGATACCAAACTTCACAGTTTTCAATGTAGCCATTATGGTGCTGTGGAGTTTGTGCATGACAGACTCCCAGACCATATACTCTTATGGCTACCCTGCACTTACAATGTCTAAGGTTTTGCTTAGACACTGTAGGGGCATAGTGCTCATGCACTTATGCCCTCACCTATGGTATAGTGCACCCTGCCTTAGGGCTGTAAGGCCTGCTAGAGGGGTGACTTATCTATACCTGTAGGCAGTGTGAGGTTGGCATGGCACCCTGAGGGGAGTGCCATGTTGACTTAGTCTTTTTATCCCCACTAGCACACACAAGCTGGCAAGCAGTGTGTCTGTGCTGAGTGAGGGGTCCCCAGGGTGGCATAAGATATGCTGCAGCCCTTAGAGACCTTCCCTGGCATCAGGGCCCTTGGTACCAGGGGTACCAGTTACAAGGGACTTACCTGGATGCCAGGGTGTGCCAATTGTGGAAACAAAAGTACAGGTTAGGGAAAGAACACTCGTGCTGGGGCCTGATTAGCAGGCCTCAGCACACTTTCAAATCATAACTTAGCATCAGCAAAGGCAAAAAGTCAGGGGGTAACCATGCCAAGGAGGCATTTCCTTACATAAATCATTTAGGAAAACCAAACAATTATTTGTGGCGTTTCAAAAACCACATACTGGTAATCCTATCTCAAAAAAGGACTAGCTAGATGGATAGTAAAATGCATCCAAACATGTTACCTAAAAGCCAAAAGGCAGCTATTAGTAACACCAAAAGCACATTCCACCAGGAAAAAGGAGCAACAGTGGCATTTTTAGGAAATATACCAAAGTCAGAAATCTGTAAAGCAGCCACTTGGTCAACACCCCATACATTTACCAAGCATTACTGAGTAGATGTGTTAGCAACACAACAAGCCACAGTACAACAGGCTGTACTAAGAACACTATTTGAAACAACTTCAACTCCTACAGGCTGACCACCGCTTATAGGAGGAATAACTGCTTTGTAGTCCATGCATAGCATGTGTATCTGCAGCTACACATGCCATCGAACGGAAAATGTCACTTACCCAGTGTACATCTGTTCGTGGCATGTTCCGCTGCAGATTCACTTGCGCCCTCCCGGGAGCCTGTAGCCGTTTAAGTTAAAACATTCATTTGTCCATATGTATATATATCTCTATTCCATTGGCACGGACATCTCTTTTCTTTATACTCTATCACTCCTACCTTACCCTCTGCGGGAAAACAATCTAAGATGGAGTCGATGCCCATGCGCAATGGAGCCGAAGAGGAGGAGTCATTTGATCCCGTGACTCGAAAACACTTCTTCGAAGAAAAAAAAACTTGTAACACTCCAAGCCCAACACTAGATGGCAGGACTATGCATAGCATGTGAATCTGCATTGGAACATGCCACGAACAGATGTACACTGGGTAAGTGACATTTTCCATATATCTACTTCTACATTTCTTCACTCCTTACTTCACCCTCCTGTGGGAAAACAATCTAAGAAAGGACTTGATGCCCATCCGTATGATCACCGAGAGGAGTCACTTGATCTTGTGACTCGAAAAACATTCTTCGGAAAAAAAAAAAAAAACTTGTTACACTCCGAGCCCAACAGTAGATGGCGGACTTACTGAAAGCATGTGAATCTGCAGCACCACATGCCACAAACAGATGTCTACTGGGTAAGTAACATTTTCCATATATGTACATATACACACACATACATTCTTTACTTCACCCGCCTGCGGGAAAACAATCTAACAAAGGACGCAGTGCCCATGCTCACAATCACCGAGAGGAGAAGTCATTGATCTCGTGACTCAAAAATATTTTTCAAAGAAAAACAACTTGTAACATTCCAAGCCCAACACTAGATGGCGGACTTATGCAAAGCATGTGAATCTACAGCACTACATGCCAGGAACCGATGTCTACTTGGTCGGTAACATTTTCCTTCTGCCGCTGGGCTGCACACTTCTCCACACAGCCCACCTTGCTCCTTCACACAGGAATCTGGCTCATTCTCTGTGCTCATGTGAAGAGCAGTTGAAATTCTGGACCGCCATTTCCCATCAGTAAAGATCATAACAGATGTCCTAACAGAGCTTTTACAAGCTGGTCAGACTTCCTCAGAATCGTTCCTCATCTTGAAACTCTAATTGAATGTGCTTTGATCTCTAATCTTTTCACGTTTCAATTATTCTTCGTGAGAATTGAGATTAGATCCTTGAAGCAAACAAAAGCAATATTATCATGTTAAATATATTTTCCATTCAAGTTTGGTCTGCTAGTGTTTTGCTGAAGACATGTATCTGGTAGAGTATGATGCATTAGTAAAGTTGAGTAGGGACGCCAGGGGAGAGGGGAGAATGTGTGTACACCATTTTATTCACATTTTGCTGATTGTCATCTTGTGTTTTCTTTCTTTTTTTTTTATTTTGCAGTGGTGATGGATGTTCAGAACTCAACCCATGTGAACTGCAAGCTTTATAAGGGTCTATCGGACGCACTAATCTGTACTGATGATTTCATTGCCAAAGTTGTACAGAGGTACTTGCCATCTCAACCATGCCATCTAATCGTGCACCATCATATTCTTATTAGTAAAACTGTGTCCCTTTTTCTAGCAAAATGTATGTCAAGGCATTTCAGGTCTCAGAAGATAGACAATATATCTGTTCTACTTTTAACAGCCGTGTCATTTTGGGTGGCACCTGCTCGTTGATAGCACTTCAGAAGAGCCTCTAGAGCAGTTGTCAGTAATCTAGCATCATCTCAATCCTTCGGGGATTGATAGTTTGTTATGTGAAATATATCCACCATTGATTTAACTTGATGGTGTTCTATAGCGTGAACAGGACTTTGGAGTTATATTTTATTCCTGCTGGGGAAAGAGTTCTCTTAATTTGTTTATCTTGAAGATTGAAAAACTTAACAACATTGTCAAGTATAATTTATTTGCTGTGAGAGTGGGAGTCCACCAGGCTTCTTTTATGAGGACATTGGGCATAACATGTCTGTGCCTTTGCTCTGCAGAGTTTGTAGGTTTGTTCTGCAGAGTTTGTAGGTGAATCGGGGTGGTATGAAGTGGCACATTTGTGGGCTTGACCAACAGATCATCTACTGGACGAGGAGGAGTGTAATGTTTTTTCACTTGTTATGTAAATCCAACCTAGTAAATCCTTTGTGGCTCTTTGACACACACAGGTATGGACCGAATTACCAATTCTGGGCTAAAGAAACAGTCAAGTTTTGCAGCGTGTATCTTTGCTAGATTCATAGGCTTTGCCTCGTTCAACTATCTAGTCATCGTGTCCGGAAATTTCCCTTGTTATACCACCAGACCTAGAGCATTCACCAGAAGGTGGGTGATTCCATCACCATGCAATGTCGGACAAAGGCCATTATTGGTTTGGAAGAGCGTTCTACAGCTCCAGGTCACAAATCATACAAGACAGCACTGAAAGAAAGTGGAACCCACCAAAAAGGGACAGGAAATAGCCAAAAAGAATATGGAATTGGGGGATGGGGAGGAGGGGGGGGAACGAAAGACACCACAAAATACTGAAAGTACAGGTTTTTACATTTGAGCTTTGACCACGTGTAGGAGAATGTACAGTTGGGTGTGGAAGCTTCCCCTAGAGATGGAAGATACTCTTTAGAAATTCCAAGCAATGCCCCCATAAAGTTGCCTAGAAGGACAAACATATAGTTTGCAGTTGGTGCCTGCATATGGACATAGGTCCAGTGTGTCTAAGGCATGCGAGGGGTTCCACACTTGAACTCTTAAAGTAAGAGAGAAAAAACATTGCACACGTTATGTCATAATGAAGTCCAAACAGAGCTTCTATAAGGTTCTTAAACTGTTGAGAGACAAAAAAACGGAAGTGGCACCGGGTAAATGGTTTAATGTCAAGGAGACCTTCCTTGATCTCAAGAAAGAAGAGATGCTGGAAAAGGTATCATATCAGCAGGCGTAAAAATGCATGCCAGCAGTGCCACAGGATCGCAGTGGGACAAAGCTGAAAATCTTGGACTCAGAAACTCCTTCGATGCCAAAAACACTGGCAGTCGAACAGAAGATAAAACCTAAAGAGTTCCAGGGGTCGAAAAATAAAGACAGTATTCAGTACAAACCTAACTCCTACTTGGACACAGCTTCCAAAGCAGATTGAAATCAGAGGAACGAAAAGGAGTCAAAGGTGAAAGACAGCCCGAATCTTTATTAAAAAAAAAAAAAAGGCTTCCCCAACGTGTAATGTTGAGAAGGAAAAAATACTGAATCAGTGCTGAAATGGCCCCATTGATACAGGAAATGGACGAGTTTGAAGAATCATTCAAGGCCTTTGGAATCCCTACTACAATTGAGAGTAGTTATGGATAAAAGGAGCAGGCTGACTTGCACGCCTTCACCTCAAGATGGAGTGAAAGTACTTTTCAGTGATGAGGAGGAACATTATGAGCAACCAATTCTAAGGACATCAGGGGGCAGCATAAGTTGTATGGCAGGATCTGGACAAAGATTCATTAGAGGAAGGCTTTGATTCATACCTATTGAGAATGTCGTGCGGTTCCAATATTGGTAATAAGACTGCATGTCTAGGGCGGCAGCTCCACCAAGTATGGGAGACTGAGTTAACCCTGCACCGCTTGGAAGCTGTCGGCCTAACTCCTGGCTAGTCCACAGTATCTTACCCAACCCTGGAAAGGATAAGGTGATTTGTGGCAACCTAGACCTGACTCCTCAGGGAAGTTGTGGAAACAGATCATACCCCTTGCGCTCAGTTACTCACACATGCCAAGGCAGGTCACGAGATGCAATCTGAATTTCAGTGCATTTATTCAATCAATTGCATCCTGGTGTTATAAGTATAGACTGTAATAATAAAGCAGATGAAACCTAATACAGCAGTGGTGTGGAAGTTTTAAAATAATCTACTTGGCCAAGGGACAAAATGCTAATGAGATCTGCATGTCCTGACTGAAAAATCCACTTGCCCCACTACTTCCTACATCACTTATAAGAGCTGACACAGAAACATGTAATATGTTTTTATTTTGTTGTATTAAACCAATAACTATTCAGTGCTTCGTAAAGATGTTAAAGAAAATTTTGAAAAGCAGCTACATTATCTCTGTTATCCCAAAGTATAGAAATTGTATAGGAATACAGCAGTAAATGATCTTGCATGGCAAGCTGCTCTAAGACTCAATATTCATAATACTTCAGTAGTTATGATAGATGTGGCCTCTTATGTCTGCACACATGCTTTGTGCCTCCTGTTGTAAGCCAGAGATCAATAGCTCTGCTGGGGTGATTTTCCTCAAAGTTGGGCTCTTCCATTTTAAGAAGCATTACATCTTGGAGAACATCTTGATTTAACCGTTTTCTTAATGGGTTCTTAATGACATTCATTGCAGAAAACACACTTTCAGCTTCTGCTGTAGACACACTAAATGTGAACATCATCTCCACGAGCTTTAATTTATTAGTCAACTTAGAAGGTTTTGTTGCTAGTAGGGTGGAGTATGCAGGCAGGAATGCCTTTGGTCTGAAAGCTTTTCATATGGGTTTTAAGTTCACAAACTCCTCTACAATTGCCAACCGTTCGTCTTTGGTGAAAAGTACTTCAAAATGTTGAACAATTGCCTCAATGTCAGAGAGCCCAAATTTATACAGTTCCTCTCTACTCTCTGGCCATAGTGTAATCAAATGCTGGAAATCCTTGAACTGGCATGGAATTCAGATTTGCAAACCTCTCATCAATGTACTTAACTACACTGTCAATTAGCTCACTGTCACTTTGGATTGCTGCTGCTGGTGGACAGCAGCCTGATAACTTTGTTCGATGGCATATGTTGCTGCAGATACACATGTTGAGCACAGTCCGCTGCCTGGTGTTGGGCTCGGAGTATTACAAGTTGTTTTTCTTCGAAGAAGTCTTTTTTTGGTCACGGGACCGAAGGACTCCTCCCTCTTCGGCTCCATTGCGCATGGGCGTCGATTCCATCTTAGATTGTTTTTTTCCGCTGTCGGGTTCGGACGTATTCCTTTTCGCTCCGTGTTTCGGTTCGGAAAGTTAGTCAGAATCTCGGAAGAAAGCGTCGGTATTGTTCCGTTCGGTATCGGGATAGTTAGGTACATCGACACCGATCATCGGAAGACTTTGGGGTAGCTTCGATCCCCCATCGGGGCCTGGTCGGCCCGACCGCGTGCGACATCGAAGCCGATGGAACGGACCCCGTTCCGTTTCTGCCCAAAATGTCACAGTAAGTATCCTTATACAGATCAGCACTTGGTCTGTGACTTGTGCTTGTCCCCCGAGCACAAGGAGGATACCTGTGAGGCCTGTCAAGCCTTCCGGTCCAGAAAAACACTCCGGGACCGAAGAGCCAGGTGTCTACAAATGGCGTCCACGCCGACAAAACAACGTTTCGACGACGAAGAGGAAACATTCTCGGTTCCGGACTCAGAATCCGGAGACTCCGACGTCGAACAACAACAACAAACAGTGAGTAAGACGTCAAAAATAAAAACCATCGAAAAAACAAAAGCCCAGGGGACGCCACTGCCAACAGGCCATGGCTCGACCCATAAAACCGGCGAGCCGTCGAAGGCGCCGAAAAAGGGCACGCCCATAGCGAAGACACCCGACTCCGGTCGAGGGACCGCCATGGAGCAACCTCGGAGCCGAGATAGCGGCTCCGAGAAGCAAAAACAAGATGCCGGCACCGAAAAACATCGGCACCGAGACACACTGCCGAAAGCCACAAAAATTCAGTCGGTACCGAAGCCGAAAAAAGATTCTCTCTCGGCGCCGAAAAGTTCCACACCTCCTTCCTACACAGAGGAACAAGGAATAAGTGGCCAGATGCACAGATTTGGACAAGAGCTCCAAAGTGTAGAATCAGACTACACACAAAAGAGACTGTACATCCAACAAGACACAGGGAAGATATCAACCCTTCCCCCAATAATGAGAAAAAGAAGGATCGGATTTCTCAAGGATGACGCACAACCACAAGCCAAAGTGGTTAAAAAAGTCACGCCTCCGCCCTCTCCACCACAACAGGCATCGCCGGCACAAACACCGCCACAAATGCACTCACCAGCGCAAACTACTATAAGTCAAGATAATCAGGATCAAGACGCTTGGGACCTATACGACACCCCAGTGCCGGACAATGATCCCGATTCATACCCCACAAAGCCGTCACCGCCAGAGGACAGTACCTCATACTCGCAACTGGTGGCTAGGGCAGCAGAATTCCACAATGTCCAACTGCATTCCGATCCTATAGAGGATGATTTTTTATTTAACACCCTCTCGGCTACACATAGCCAATATCAATGTCTCCCAATGCTACCAGGGATGTTACGGCACGCAAAACAAATTTTTGAAGAGCCCGTAAAATCAAGAGCCATCACCCCAAGGGTGGATAAGAAATACAAACCACCACCCACAGACCCAGTGTTTATTACTTCGCAGTTACCACCTGACTCCGTAGTAGTAGGGGCAGCTCGCAAAAGAGCAAATTCCCATACATCTGGCGACGCCCCACCTCCGGACAAAGAAAGCCGAAAATTTGATGCGGCAGGAAAAAGAGTCGCATCACAGGCAGCCAACCAATGGCGCATCGCAAATTCTCAAGCGCTGCTAGCCCGATATGACCGCGCACACTGGGATGAGATGCAACTTCTCATAGACCATCTTCCCCAGGAATACCAAAAAAGGGCGCAGCAAATAGTTGAAGAGGGACAAACGATCTCAAACAATCAAATCCGCTCTTCAATGGACGCAGCCGATACTGCAGCAAGAACAGTCAACACTGCTGTCACCATAAGGAGACACGCTTGGCTCCGCACTTCAGGGTTCAAACCTGAAATCCAGCAGGCTGTCCTTAATATGCCCTTCAACGAAAAACAACTTTTTGGCCCTGAAGTGGACACAGCCATTGAAAAACTTAAAAAGGACACAGACACGGCCAAAGCCATGGGCGCACTCTACTCCCCGCAGAGGCTCTTTTAGAAAAACTCCATTTAGAGGGGGGTTTCGTGGCCAACCCACAGACACCACCAGCCAACAAACAAGAACCACACCATATCAGGGTTCATTCCAAAGGGGAGGTTTCAGGGGATATAGAGGGGGTCAATTCCCAAGGAGTAGGGGAAGATTCCAGACTCCAAAAACACCTCCACCTAAACAGTGACTTTCAAGTCACACAACCCCTTCACTCAACACCAGTGGGGGGAAGACTAAGCCAATTCTACCAATCTTGGCAGCAGATTACAACAGACAATTGGGTACTAGCAATAATCCAACATGGCTATTGCATAGAATTCCACAAATTCCCACCAAACATCCCTCCAAAAACACGCAAAATGTCACCACAACATTTAGAACTTTTAGGACTAGAAGTTCAAGCACTACTGCAAAAGGATGCAATAGAGTTAGTACCAGTACAACAAAAAAACACAGGAGTTTACTCCCTGTACTTTCTAATTCCAAAAAAAGACAAAACATTAAGACCAATATTAGATCTCAGGACACTAAATACCTACATCATATCGGACCACTTTCACATGGTCACACTACAAGACATCATTCCACTGCTCAAACATCAAAATTACATGACCACATTAGACCTAAAAGATGCGTACTTTCATATACCTATACATCCTTCTCACAGAAAGTACCTAAGGTTCGTATTCAAAGGAATACATTACCAATTCAAGGTGTTGCCATTCGGAATAACAACTGCACCAAGAGTATTCACAAAATGTCTAGCAGTAGTAGCAGCACATATCAGGAGACAACAAATACATGTGTTTCCTTACCTAGACGATTGGCTAATCAAGACCAACACAGTAAGAAAGTGCACAAACAACACCACATATGTCATACAAACCCTTCACAAACTGGGTTTCTCCATCAACTATACAAAGTCACACCTCGAACCGTGTCAGACACAACAATATCTAGGGGCAACCATCAACACATCAAAAGGAATTGCCACTCCAAGTCCACAAAGAGTTCAAGCATTCCACAAGGTAATAAGTGCTATGTTTCCAAACCAAAAGATACAAGCAAAATTTGTGCTAAAACTTCTAGGCATGATGTCATCATGCATAGCCATTGTCCCAAACGCAAGACTACACATGCGACCCTTACAACAGTGCCTAGCTTCACAATGGTCACAAGCACAGGGTCAACTTCTAGATCTGGTGTTGGTAGACCGCCAAACATACCTCTCGCTTCTATGGTGGAACAGCAACAATTTAAACAAAGGGCGGACATTTCAGGACCCAGTGCCTCAATACGTTATAACAACAGATGCTTCCATGACAGGGTGGGGAGCACACCTCAATCACCACAGCATTCAAGGACAATGGGACGTACACCAAACAAAATTTCATATAAATTACCTAGAACTCTTAGCAGTATTTCTAGCGTTAAAAGCCTTTCAACCCATAATAACACACAAATACATTCTTGTCAAAACAGACAACATGACAACAATGTATTATTTAAACAAACAAGGAGGAACACACTCAACACAATTGTGTCTCCTAACACAAAAAATATGGCAGTGGGCGATTCACAACCACATTCGCCTAATAGCACAATTTATTCCAGGGATCCAAAACCAACTAGCAGACAACCTTTCGCGAGATCACCAACAAGTCCACGAATGGGAAATTCACCCCCAAGTTCTGAACAATTACTTTCAAATTTGGGGAACACCCCAGATAGATTTGTTCGCAACAAAAGAAAACGCAAAATGCCAAAACTTCGCATCCAGGTACCCACACCGCGAATCACAAGGCAATGCTCTATGGATGAGTTGGTCAGGGATATTTGCATACGCTTTTCCCCCTCTCCCTCTCCTTCCATATCTAGTAAACAAATTGAGTCAAAACCAACTCAAACTCATACTGATAGCACCCACATGGGCAAGACAACCTTGGTATACAACTCTACTAGACCTTTCACTAGTACCGCATGTCAAAGTACCCAACAGACCAGATCTGTTAACACAACACAAACAACAGATCAGGCATCCAAACCCAGCATCATTGAATCTAGCAATTTGGCTCCTGAAATCCTAGAATTCGGACACTTAGACCTCACACAAGAATGTATGGAGGTCATAAAACAAGCTAGAAAAGCTTCCACTAGACACTGCTATGCATCTAAGTGGAAAAGATTTGTTTGCTACTGCCATACCAATCAAATCCAACCATTGCATGCCTCTACAAAGGACATAGTGGGATACTTACTACATTTGCAAAAAGCAAACCTCGCTTTTTCATCTATAAAAATACACCTCGCAGCAATATCTGCTTACCTACAAACTACTCATTCATCGTCTCTATTTAGAATACCAGTTATTAAAGCATTCATGGAAGGGCTAAAAAGAATTATACCACCAAGAACACCACCAGTTCCTTCATGGAACCTTAACATCGTCTTAACAAGACTCATGGGTCCACCTTTTGAACCCATGCATTCCTGTGAAATGCAATATTTAACGTGGAAAGTCGCATTTCTCATTGCAATCACATCCCTCAGAAGAGTAAGTGAAATACAGGCATTTACCATACAAGAACCATTTATTCAAATACACAAAAATAAAATAGTTCTAAGAACAAATCCAAAATTTCTACCAAAAGTAATCTCACCATTCCATTTAAATCAAACAGTAGAATTACCAGTGTTCTTCCCACAGCCAGATTCCGTGGCTGAAAGGGCACTACATACATTAGACATCAAAAGAGCACTAATGTACTACATTGACAGAACAAAGTTAATCAGGAAAACAAAACAACTGTTCATATATTTTCAAAAACCACACATAGGAAATCCAATCTCTAAACAAGGCATTGCTAGATGTATAGTCAGATGTATTCAAACATGCTATCTTAAAGCCAAGAGAGAATTGCCTATTACACCAAAGGCACACTCAACCAGAAAGAAAGGTGCTACAATGGCCTTTCTAGGAAACATTCCTATGAGCGAAATATGTAAGGCTGCAACCTGGTCTACGCCTCATACATTTACTAAACACTACTGTGTAGATGTACTAAATGCACAACAAGCTACAGTGGGCCAAGCTGTACTAAGAACATTATTCCAAACTACTTCAACTCCTACAGGCTAAACCACCGCTTTTAGGGGAGGTAACTGCTTTATAGTCTATGCTCAACATGTGTATCTGCAGCAACATATGCCATCGAACTGAAAATGTCACTTACCCAGTGTACATCTGTTCGTGGCATTAGTCGCTGCAGATTCACATGTGCCCTCCCGCCTCCCCGGGAAGCCTGTAGCCGTTTAGAAGTAAATCTTAAATCTTAAACATTTGTACATTTGTAAATAATTATTATAAACTTTTTATGTACATACGTATTCACTCCATTGCATGGGCACTATTTATAGCAAACAACTCCAGCCTCACCCTCTGCAGGGAAAACAATCTAAGATAGAGTCGACGCCCATGCGCAATGGAGCCGAAGAGGGAGGAGTCCTTCGGTCCCGTGACCAAAAAAAGACTTCTTCGAAGAAAAACAACTTGTAATACTCCGAGCCCAACACCAGGCAGCGGACTGTGCTCAACATGTGAATCTGCAGCGACTAATGCCACAAACAGATGTACACTGGGTAAGTGACATTTTCATTCCCAGCCATCATTAGAAATGTTTCCAAACTTTTTTTTCTTCAGGGTGGTACAGTTTTTAAACTGCTGCGTGTGTTCACCCAACTCACTCTTAAGGCCTACTAGGGTCAATGCACACCTCTCTACAGCACGTGGAACATGCAATAAAAGCAGTTCCTTAGACTGAAAGAATTCTGAAAGCTGAGACAATGGCTTCTGAACATCTCTCTGGCTGAATAGGTTTTTTATAAATGTAAAGCTAGTTACAGTTGAAAGGTACGTTTTTGCCTTAGCAGCAGAATTATTACTCCCAGCTACAACATGTCCCAGGTGTAGAACCACTGTCTGCAGGTTTTGTTGCATGGCTACCAAAGCTTTGGTTTTGCTGGATACCCATCTAACCTGTTTAATATCAGTGAAATGTGCAAAGTTTTCATCAATTATTCTTGAAATTTCTTTGACATCTCTTCGCCTCTTAGGATTATACCAGTAAAATTAGAAAATCCATTTAAAAGTTTCTTCAAACTGACAAATAGAGGGTTTGGATTTTACAATGTCTAGAATCTCAAGCTGTAGTTTGTGAGCTGCACAGTGGAATGGTAGAAGAAAAGGAATATCTTTCTTTAGAAGTGCTGCAACTCCTCCCTTAGATCCCATCATAACTACAGCACCCTCAAAATTGACATCTACTAGTGATGGGCCTGGATATTCTGTGGACCTCATACCTACTACATCCAAAGATAACCTTTGGATTCCTTTAGCTATACCATCCAGAACACCATGAGCATGTGCATGTTCAAGTGGAGTGGAACAAGATCTGCAAATAGAGTGTAGGCTTTCCCATCACTGACTACTCTCAGCAGCACAGTTTCCTGTTCAATGATGGCACTATCTGTGCTTCCGTCCGCAATAATACAAACTAGGCGAGAATGTGAAACTATCTTTTTGATGTCCTGTCGAAGTATATCTGCCTCACATCTTATGAACTCTGAGGCTTTTTCACGGTTTGTATAATTTTCGCCTATATCGACTCCAGCTTTCTTCATAGCCCTACATATGGTTTCCATGTCTGAGAATGGTTTATCTTGTTTTGCAATTAGGTAAGCATTGTTAAACAAGATGGTCAGTTTCTTTCTTTCTCTCTGCTTAGGCTTTTGCAGTGCTTGCATGATGAGGGGCTGCTCTGTAGGGGGACTGAAATTTGAGGTACTCACTCTAAGAGTCTGAGACTGCAGCGCCGTTTCTTTCTTTTCCTGCGGTGCCATGAAACAGATGTCATATTTGCCTTGTTATTTTCATGAGCTCTAATTGGTTCTATGCGCAAATGGTCACATCCACTTAAGAATGCATTTCTACCTGAACCTGAATAGCTGACTGCTACAGTGGGATATTGTTGGCAAATAGTGCAGTACATTTTTGGTCCTTCTCCTTCTTGACTTTTCTTCAGGGCTAGCCATGGCCAGGATTCCACCCAGTGAGACTGAAAAACTTGTTTTCTTTTTTCAGCATCATACTTTTTGTTCTTGTTTAGGTTAGGATTATGTGGGGTGGTACAACACGGAACCTCAGTTGGTTCTTTTTGGTTTCCTTCTCCTGGCTTTTCTTTATCAGTGTCGTTACTTCTTTTGAATCCAAAGTTGAAAAGACTTTGCTGAGACCTATTTGCCTGTCAACAGGACAAAGTGATCAAGTCTGAGTCTACTTGATTCAGTTTTATGCTCACAGTCCAGAAATGTAGAGCCAGTTGCAACAAGCCTTTCACATAGGAGACTCCAGTAAATCTAGAGACAGTTTTCCAAACTCTCAGAGAACAAGGGGTTGAGGCAGCCTGCTGCAATGAAGCTTTATGCTGCTATGGTTTGCAGTGATTCAGTTTCCTGCCAAGTTGTGAACGCACTAGGTCTGGTGCTACACTGGCTGCAGAGTAGACCTAGAAGCCAAGAAAAGATTTACACTAAGAATACAGATGTGGGCTTTGGAAAAGGACAAGCTTACCTAAATGGGATTCAAATCTACCATCCATGTTACCATTAAAAAAAAATCCAAACCATTAGAAATGATGTATAATTGACTGCTTAAGAAAGATACCTCTTGTGATTAATGTTCCTGCTAGGGAGAGAGTTGGGAGTTTTCTCTAGTGGCAGTCATAAAGTTAGCATAGAGGGTTAATATGCCTGGTTCAAAGCACAGATTTGTATTTTATGTCATAGTTAAGTGGATAAGTAGTCAGAGCCTTTACAAGTGCTTTCAAACAAATTAATGCATGTGAAAAGGGGCATTGGAAAGATGAGGGGCCGTGTGGTAGTGAGGGAATCAGAGGTGGTCATGAGGTGAGGGGGACACCAAAAAAGTCTGTCACACAGGGCGCCACCAGTGCTAAATCTGACCCTGAACTGACGTCACAGGATGAACAACGACAAAGTAAAATAGAGGAAATTGAGCAAATCCCAGCAGAACGTTTTGTCCAGATTTTCACATTTCCTGACCTCCGTCATTTTGAATGTTTGCGCAAGCCCACTTTGATGTTACACCAAATTTTTACATAGCAAAAAAATTTGCATTAATTATTCAATATGTAAGCAAAGGCAAAACAAAACGGACGCTGATCAATCTTCTCTGTGCACCTGCTTGTTGGATCTGTTTACCGTATCTATTTTATGTCCAAGAATGAAAGGCTGAGTCGGGCTTGCAGGAATTTGAAATTGTGACTTCCAATCAGAGACAAGCGGGCATCTCACTGAGCCATCTCTGTAAATTAACTCTGTTGATGAGCCATAGTTCTCTTGTCTACAAAAATAGGGAGCGCTTAAAAGCTGCCTAAATGATTCTGTATTAAAAAACAGGACTTGTTATGTATAACCCAGAATGCCCCACGTCCCTTCTCAGGAATATCAATTATAACCGTAATGGACAGAAGCACCAGTGGAAAGTGTCCAGCGCCTCACCTGCTCTTTCCCCTCTACTTCCATGTGTTTGGGCCAGATGCTTGTTCAGCTTTGTCTAGCTCCGCCTAACATACTATATTCAGGAGCTTCTTTTATACGTTTTTCTGCTTAAAAGAAATTAGCAAAATCATAGTGTCTCCTAAATGTAATGTCTTTTTTTATAAGGGTTGTACACAAATTACAAATGTACTGGTGCCACTAATGACTGAGTTTATAAACATTAAACAACACAAGTAGATTAAATTCAATTTAAAGTAGAAAATAGTTTGCCGTAAATAAAGGGCCAGACTGAGGTAACGGCTGCAGGGTGGAAAAAAAGAATGCTGTTTGTGTTTTACTTGTCCGCCTGTGTGAGCATTAGGCAGGGCAGGCCATCCTCATTACACAAATATATGTACGTACTTGTAATGACGATGGCCTGCCCTGCGTAATGATCACACTGGGAGCAAGGCACTTTATTTACTGTTAAACAAGGACCTTGCTGCCTGTGTGATCATTAGGCAGGGCAGGCCATTGTCATTACAAGTAGTACATATGTTTAATGACAATGGCCTACCCTGCCTAATGCTTACACAGGCAGACAAGTAAAACACAAACAGCATGCTTTTTTCCACCCAGCAGCCGTTACCTCAGTCTCCTCTGGTGTGTTGCTCTGTCATGGCAGCCACTTGCTTCGTTCCTGTTTACCCACCACGGAGACAGAGTGTTTGGAGAGGGCGGTAAACAGATTGTTCGAGTGAGTTGCTGCAGGGGAGGAGAGTACAGACTGACAAAGCCCGAACACTCACAGCTAATTACTGATTTAATGTCTACTTGTCCGTCAGACAAAAATAGACATTAAATCTTATTGCCCGTTGTAAAAATCAACATGGCTCGGGCGTCGGGCGAAATGATTTCCCCATCCCTGTACAGTAATCATCATTACAACCAAGATATAGAAGATAAACAACACCACCATTTTGTATGATTCTAGAAAGCCTAGAGATTCCTACCGAAGCCCAATGTCTAGATTTGAGAGCATAGTGGTTGTAACCCTTCTGCCTGTCCTGGTTTAAGGGAGTAACCCCAATCCCATACCTGAATAGTATAGGAGGGGGCTGTCTGTTGTCTGGATGGCAGTCCTGTCTAGAAGCTGAAGAGTCAGCACCAGGATCAGCAAATCTGTCTGTAGTGTGGTAGGCATCCCAAGACTGTCCATGACTGGAATGCTCTCTACCTTCCTTAGGCCTGTATGTTGTCTATGTAATACAGAGTTCAAAGAACAGGCCTGATGTACTGATGTGTCTAGTGGATAGGAACTGGCTCCTGGGCTGGTAACACAAGTTAGTATATCCTGCGCTGTACATAACGGCTTTGGACGAGCCACAGAGTGCAATGGCTGATAAAATGTGCAGGGGGAACTCTGTCTTCTTAGAAAGAGGCAGCCGATTAAAACATAAAAACAACTAGCTAAAAGCAGGCTATGCTTTAAAGTATGAAAACAAATAAAAATGTATGTGACTGTAAAAGGCACAAGACATGGGCTAAAATAAGGGTGTCCAATCTAGGTGCTATAGGTGTCCCACAACAAGACCTTTGTCCCTAAATGATCCCTCCCCATACGATGCTGTCACAAAGCTGACCCGTGAGTACAAGTGGAGGAAGAATAGATGTAAAACATGCGATAGGAAGCTGGCTATCTTTGTAGTGTAACCATTTAGGGGTACACCTGCAGATAGTCGATTCGCCCCATATTGGCTTACAGGTCTTAAATTGATAATCCCAAATGCTTTCTTTGTGGTGGTATGGGTGAGCAGTTCAGGTTTATCAGAGGGTAGTGTTAAGCATTTTTTTAACACACAGAGTCACTAGATGAGGCACACACTCAAGAAGAAACTTGAGACCAAATTAGAAAAATAACAGATTATTATATTAATTTAGACACCAAGATCAGGTAAGTACCTTTCGAGTTAGCGATTTTTAAGTGTATAGTAAATACAGTTGTCAAATCTGAGGCATGAGCCTCGAACGCGGTTATCTTATGGGGGAAAACATGCACTACATAGGGTCACTTGCAAACCACTTACAGATTTGATCTTCTGGACTTAAGGCAAATAGGGGCCAAGGTCCTTAGAACCACCCTCAGTTTCAGGTTACTGGGCCTGGGATATTCAGGTGCAGAGGTGCTGCTCGCAAGGGTAGTCTCGATCGCTACTGCTGAAGTCAGTGGCGAAACCTGTGACAGAAAAAAGCAGTAAGTGATGTCTGGGTGACCAATCCGGCAGAACCCAACAGGGCCATCAGCTACTGAGGGTCTCTGGAGCAAGGGAGCACCGTCATTAGGCTTAGAGTCTGACTGTGGGGCTCGGGTGCAGAGGTGTTTTGTCCATCGTGTCACTTGCGTTGGAGGCTACCACTTTTTAATTCAACTTTGAGATGGGGGACAAAACAGGACCACTTAATGATGGTGATGCTTATGTCCCACATCGGTAGGTCTGTCTTGGCGGTGTTGTCTGGCTGGACATTCAGCAAGTCTTGGTGCTTGCAACTGGCAGTGGCACCCTGGCTATTGGTGCAGGGCGGTTACGGGCAGGTGCAGCATCTCGAGGACTGGATGGGTCGTGGGGCTGCAGTCTTGGACACTTGGGATCCTCTTCCTGGCAAGTTGCTTCCTCGCTGAACCCGATGGTCAGCAAAATGAGGAACCATACAGTTGCGGTTACTGCATACAGATGCAGGGAAGTGTCTCCTTCACTCCAAGGGAAATGCTGTGTGGTTGGCAAAATGCTGGCAGGCTTCTGAGGTTTTGGGAGAAGATGCACAGCTGCAGGACGAGTACGGTCTTTGCGGTTGTTGGGACAGGAGCAGGTAGGCATAGTTTGGGCCCAAACATCACAGCTAGTCCACAATTCTTGCGCGGGTTGGCTCTTCTTTGTCTTTCTTCTTCTTGTAGTCAGACAAATCTAAGTTTCTAGTGTCAGAGGGCCACCTAAATGCTGAATTTAGGGGCATTAAGGGGGGTGTAGGATAGTACCCAATGGGCTGCTTACCCTGGGGTGACCACACCCTGCAGGTTACCACTTCCTATAGGTGGTGAGCATAATCCTGTCCCAGAGTTCCTAATTCCACCAAAAACAAGATGGTGAAACCCTTCCTTCATAGAGCACCTCAGGCAGCCCACCTTATGGGTGTGACTAGCCTGGAGGTGCAACATGCCTACTGCATAGCTAATTACGCACCTGTCTTGGTGCTAAATGGGCCTCAGGGCAGGGGCGATGACATTTCCTAGGTCAGCAGAAGCCATGGTCGCATATCAAAGGGCAGCAGAGGCTTTGAAGCCTCCAGCCCAGATACGCTGATTTACTAGCCATCCTGCTCTAGGAGGTGATAACACCTTTCTCCGGAGCAGGCATTGTCTTTGGCCTCTGAGAGCCCAGGCTCGCACCTCCAGGGGGGTCAGAAACCGGTCTTTGGTGGCAGGCTGGCCGATACCAGTCAGCCAGCAGCACTAGAAGATGAGTAGGTTTCAGGCAGTACCTTTAAGGGGCCCTCTGGGTGCATGTCATAATAAATCCACTACTGGCATCAGTAGGGGTTCATTAAGACAAGGTGTTGGACATCAAACACCTTAGGTTTCAGTGAAGCCATTATGTAGCTGGATAACTCGTAATGACCAGTGCCCAGTACTTACCTTAAAATGGCTTCACTGTTCACTTGCAACATCCAGTAATAGAACTAGACATCACAGGGGCATATCTGGTCATGCATATACATCCTCAAATAAAATATAATACACCCTGCTTTAAGGCTCCAAGGCTTGCTGTAGGGGTGACTTACATATAGTACATGCAGTGACTTTGGCATGGCACACAAGGAGTGTGCCATGCCGTGTTTTCACAAATGGTTTGCTCCATGTCACACAACCTGCACTGCTCCCATGATCTGCACTGGCAGTCTGCATGCAGTTAGTAGCGGCGTCTGTTAGGATGGTATAATACCTGCTGCAACCCTTCTTTACTACCCATGCCCTAGGTACCCAGGGGTACCATTTACTAGGAATCTAAAGGGGGCCTAAAGTGTTTGCTAATTGTGTGACAATTAGACCATTTTACCTTGTTTTAAGGAAAGAGCACTGGCACTGAAGACCTGGTTAGCAAGGATCCAATGCACCTTCAGTCGAAAAACCTTAGTACCAGTGGCAGGAAGGGCACTTTCCTACACATGCTTCCTAAAAACAGAGCCTACAATATAGTCTAGCATTATGAATCGGAAGATGATGGACATTTAAAAGCCTCTTTTCCTTAAGGTGTATATGCCTAGAGTTGAAACTAAAAGGATGAATAAAGCACTCCATGCAGGACCCTGTATATATAGGTTTTAATGCACAAGAAAACTCCATCATTCTCTCCACTGCTAGGAAACGAGCCAATGCTCAACATCCATGGGCCCACCACCTGATAAAGAAAGTAAAAAGATAGATATGGGGAAAAATATGGAGCGATCTGCTTTACACAGTGGAACACAGAAAACTCCACCACTCCTCTGAATGGGTATGGGCACCAGTAGTGGGATAAGATAGGGGAACTAGTGTAATATCTCCCTTTTTTGATAAAGACATCGAACCACATATTCCTTGCCTTGTGAATTTTCACAGGTGCCAGACTTGAATCAAAAACCTTTGTAGCAATTCCTTTGTGTGTAAACAGGTGGTCACACAGCTCCACAGGGTCCTTATATATCTACCACCTCTATGAGTTGACATCAGTTCCTTTCTTTCCATGGCTACCGACGCGGGTCCAGATCTTCTCAGTTCCTGTGAATTCTGACAGAGATTTTTCCCTCCAAATTTTTCTAGTATGCAGATAATTTTACCCTCTAAGACTACACAGTTTAAACCATATCTTGACTGTAACCGTCAGATACCAGTTACAGAGACCTGCAAGGTCTGTCTGTGTTGCTTTGGCTATAAATATGACTTGTCGTTGTGGTCACACTGCACCAAAATGAAAGAGAATGTCATCTACACAGCAGGGCAAAATTATACCCCCTACCCCCAAACTGTGTAGGCCAAAAAAGCACTTGCAGTAAAAGTTGTTGTGGTCCCAGTTGAAGTCAGGGTGCGGTCACGCTCTTGAGGCTGCTCCTAAGATCTCTCATCATTTAGGTCATGGGGCTCAGGTAAGTCAAAGAAGTCCCACGAAAAAACATAACACTGGTCTCCTGCGTCGTGCTACTCCCACCGTTTGGAGTCACGTGACTCTCCAAGCTTCTCTAGGCCAGGAATTTGTTCTCCCAGCACCGAACAGATCCTGATGATAGTCCTGTTGCACCTCTACCCAAAAGGACAGCAACATTGCAACAGCTCCAGCAGCTAAGGATAGCCAAAGTCCAGATTTTCTGTGCCACATTAAATCCCTCTTGAGTGCTTTCTGGCCCCATAGATCCTAGTGGGCCTCCAGTCAGTTTACTCTCAAAGGATCCATCCTCGACATTGACAGTGCCCCATGACTTTGCTCAGAAGCCGCCCTTTTCCCCAGATAAGGCTCCGCCTACTCTGGCCCCAGAACCACCCACGATTCTACCATCTGCACGACGTTCGATGGTACCTTTGGTGTCATGACCGATAGCATCAGCCCGAGTGTTGATGCTGAAACTGACATCGTCGACACCGTAAACTGAACCAATTGTTTTTATTAAACTTGGCCCTCCCCTGACCATTATGCCCACTTTGAACCAGACTGTGCCTTAGAGTATTATATTGGGGACACTGACATTGATGACCAATATGTTAATGGCAATATTTCTGACAACCTCCAGGATGCCCGTAGTCTGGATACATCACCAGACATTGCCCTCTCTTTCCCTAATCCCATTGTGGCTAATAGGAGAGCGTCTGATGTGACTGACCTTACTCTGCCTACTCAAGAGTTGAAAATAATGTGCTTATAGAGGACCCTTACCCAGCACAATCCAAGCAGGAACCTCTGCTCCCGTTTACAGTTAATAGGCAAGTGGCATGGTGGCACGTGCTTATGATATCCAGACTTTCTTTTGTATCACACTACTCCAGAGAGCTTAGTGTTGCAGTTGTAGTCCTTTCATTACAAACACACCTGAGAGCGAGTTCAAACAGATGGAGGCAAAAACAAATGTTCTCCTTCGCTAGTCTCACCCAATACTCTTGTCAACACAACATGCTTCCTGGGCAGATATTTGCATGTGTTGTGGAGCAGAGAGTTAGACATCCTGCCAGCTGTGCCAGTTCCAGAGAAACTCCGTCCAATCTTACAAGGGCTCATTATGGCTGGACAGGATGCTGCAAAATACTCAGTAAGTTCTGGTTTGCACACTACTGATTGTCTACCTAGGGCAATGGATACCAGTACAGTGCTTAGATGCCATGCCTTGATTTGCTCCACAGGCTTCTCTTTCGATGTCCAGCAGTCCCTCACTGTAGGAAGCTGGCTCTTTATGTGGTATGTGAATACCGTGGAAATGGTCTAGGGGTTCCCCAGTGAGTGGATAGAGCTTGCTGTACAATCTCAAAGGGCTCTTTTTAGGGGTAGTGTGGTCGATCACCCTTAGGCTTAACACAGAGGAATGCATGGCATCTACAAATACACAAAATCGTCAATAAAAGAGATACAGGACTCAATAAGGAGATCCACACCAATTTATAAAAATAGCAAGTATATTTATATATGTTTAGGCATCAGAGAAAAAGTTCAGGTAAGTACATTTTTAAATATTAGAAAATTAGTGCAATTTCTGAGTTTTGCAGTGTTATCCTGGGGGAGGCAAAACAATTCTGCATGTAGGTAGAGTACAGCGACTTAAAGACCATTCTCCTGGGGCTAAGGTGAGTAGTGGGCAAGGTCCAAGGCAGCACCCACAGTACACCCTCAGTGGCATGGGGGCGGCCAGGTGTAGAGTGCAAAATGGCATTGGGTGCTTAATGGGGTCCTATGAAGATTGTCACTGTGAAAAGAGGCTGCAGGCCCAGGCAAGGAGGCCAGTCGGGCTGAACCAACAACTGGGCTCAGGCTGCACGATACTCCAGCACCTTTGGTTCTCTTCTTCACTGCTCAAGGGCGACGGGTGCAGAGGTGTCATTAGGTGTGGGGATTTTCTAACCTGAGCAGTCCCAGCAGAGGGGCCCTACGTGGAGAGGTTGCAGGTGTCATCGGGGAGTCCAGGAGGGGTGAAACCATTATGAACTCGAAGTCTAGAGAGCTGGGGAACCTTGTTGTCATCGGTGGTCCACTTCAACTTGGGTTGGAGAGGGCGGGTGCAGTGGTGACTTCAGGTGTTGGGTTTTTGTGGTTCCAGAGGCTGCAGAGTCCTTTCTTTTGGAGTTTGCTGGAAAACAGATCTGCTGTTCACCTGATGTCTTGAGTCACAGCTGCAGGACAAGCGACTTCGGTGCAAATTTTGATGAGGGATGCAGACAGGCCGGCGGGGTTGGTATCAGATCAGCTGCTTCTTTTCTCCTCTTCTGCTGTTGCGCTCTTCGGTGTCCACGGTCTTCCTAGGTCATCAAGATCTGCATCTTTGGTGCCAGGGGCTCCCCTAAATACTGAAATTAGAGGCGTGTTGGGTATTAGCCAATGGGCTACTGACCCTGGGGGTCCCTACGCCTCCTATATGACCACTTCCTGTGGGAAGTAGTCATAGTCCTGTCCCAGAGCTCCTAAATTTTCCAACATCAAGATGGCGGATTCTGAAATGTAGTGTCCACGTCAGGCAGCTCACCTTAGGGGTGGGACTGACCTGAGTGGTGGACACACCTCTCTGAATTTGAAATTGCCTGCTTGTCCAGGTGCCAAATGGGTCCTGGGACATGGCGGTCAGCATTTTCCTTGCGAGAAAAGCCAGATCTGCCTACCAAAGTCAGTGAGCTTCTTTGAAGCTCCCCGTCTTGGGATGTAAATTTGCAGGTCATCCTGTTGGGTGGGGATGTGTAACACCCGTCCCAGAGCAGGCTTTGTGTTTGACCGCCTGAGAACAAAGGCTCTCACCTTAGGAGGTCAGACTCTTGTCTGGTGGTGGCGGCCTGCCTCAAACTAGTCAGCAGTTAGGCTTATCAGAGGGTAGTGTTAAGCATGTGTTTTACACACACACAAGCAATAAGTGAAAACACACACTTAGGGGTTTATTACAACTTTGAAGGAGGTGTTAATCTGTCCCAAAAGTGACGGTAAAGTGACGGATATACCACCAGCCGTATTACGAGTTCCATAGGATATAATGGACTCGTAATACGGCTGGTGGTATATCCGTCACTTTACCGTCACTTTTGGGACGGATTAACACCTCCTCCAAAGTTGTAATAACCCCCTTAATGACTTAACTCCAGACCAGTAGGTTTTTATATAGAAAAATATTCTTTTGTTAATTTATTTCTAGAACCACAAGATTCATTTAGCAGGTAAGTGCATTAAATGAAAGGTACTTTGCATAGTAATACCTAGAACTTTGAATGGAATCAACAATGTACACAGTTTTCTTTAAAATGGCAAAAAGCTATTTTAAAAGTGATCACTGCAATTTTCAGCAGTTTCTGGGGGAGGTAAGTAAAGTACAGTTTTTCAGGTAAGTAACAAACTTACGGGTTCAGTCTCCGGGGCATAGATAGCCCACCGTTGGGGGTTCAAGATAACCCCAAACACCCAGCACCAGCAACAGAGGTCCTGTTCAGTGCAGAGGTCAAACAGGAGCTAAAATACCGTGGGCCCCTGTGGAGACATGGGTACTCCGGTTCCTGTGTGCTAGCAGTTAAGTACCCACGTTGTCGGAGGGCAGACCAGAGAAGTTTGAAGGAGCACTGGAGAGGCCTCAAGTAGACACAAAAACCACACCTTCAGTGGCACAGGGGCAGCCCGGTGCATTGTGCAAACAGAGCATCGGGTTCTCAATAGAACTCTGTGGAGGGACCCGGGGGTCACTTAGGTGTTGCAGGTAGGGTACAGGGGAGCTTCTCGGGCAAGCCACCAACTGGGCAAGGGTGAGGGCTGCCTGCTGGTCGTTGCTGCACCAGTGGTCGGTTTCTCTCAGGCCTGGGGGCTGCAGGTGCAGTGCTTCTCCAGGTTACGGATATCTTCGTCCCGGGCAGTCGCGGTCAGGGGGGTCCTCAGGGTTCCCTCGGCAGGAGTCGTTGTTGGGGTCTGGAGAAGTTAGCCCAAGGTGGACACGTAGTCTGAATCGCCTGGCGATCCTCTCTGGCCAGTTGGTTTCTCTGGTCACGGGTCGGGGTGAGGTGAGAGTCCCTTTAAAGATGGTTTATTTGTCTTCTTGTTGGACAGGTCTGCTGTCCACAGGAGTTTCTTAGTCCTCGGTGATGCAGGTAGTCCTCTGTTGGCTTTTCAGAGGTCGCTGGTCCTGCAGAACGCATTGCTTCTTCTTTTGCAGCTTTTTGAAGCAGGAGACGGGCCGGTAGGGCTGGAGCCGAGTCATTTGTTGTCTCCTTTTCTGCAGGATTTTCAGCTCAGCAGTCCTTATTCTTTCTTGAGGTCGTCAGGAATCTGAAGAGCTGGGTTCAGGGTCGCCCCTAAATACTAAATTTAGGGGTGTGTTAGGGTCAGGGGGCAGTAGCCAATGGCTACTGTCCCTGAGGGTGGCTACACCCTCCTTGTGCCCACTCCCTCTGGGGAGGGGGAGGCAAATGCTTATCCCTATTGGTACTAATCCTCCAAAGCAAGATGGAGGATTTCTCAAGGAGGGGGTCACTTCAGCTCTGGACACCTTAGGGGTGGACCTGGCTGAGGGGGTGACTCCTTGTTTTACTCATTATCCCTCTGGACTTGCTGCCAAAAGTGGGGGCTCGGGGACGGGCGCATCTCCACTGGCTGGAGTGCCCTAGGGCACTGTAACACCAGGCCTCTGAGCCTTTGAGGCTCACCGCCAGGTTCTACAGTTCCTGCAGGGGGAGGTGTGAAGCACCTCCACCCAGGACAGGCTTTGTTTCTGATCAGAGATCTCAAGGGCACTCACCCTATGTGGTCAATAAAACTCATCTGGAAGTGGCAGGCTGGAACGGACTGGTCAGTCTTACACTATCAGTTAGGCTAACATACAGTCGGCATCTTGAAGATGCCCTCTGTGTGCATTTCTCAATACAGTGTGGGTTTATTGTGCTGAGAAGATTGATACCAAACTTCCCAGTATTCAGTGTAGCCATTGTGGAACTGTGGAGTTCGTTTTTGACAGTCTCCCAGACCATATACTTAAGATGGCCACACTGCACTTATACTGTCTGAGAATGGACTTAGACACTGTAGGGGCATAGTGCTCATGCAGCTATGCCCTCACCTGTGGTGTAGTGCACCCTGCCTTAGGGCTGTAAGGTCTGCTAAAGGGGTGACTTACCTATTCCACAGGCAGTGGTTTGTGGGCATGGCACTCTGAGGGGAGTGCCATGTCGACTTAGTCTTTTTCTCCCCACCAGCACACACAAGCTGCAAGGCAGTGTGCCTGTGCTGAGCGAGGGGTCCCCAGGGTGGCATAATACATGCTGCAGCCCTTAGAGACCTTCCCTGGCCACAGGGCCCTTGGTACCAGGGGTACCTTTTACAGGGGAGATCTGTGTGCCAGGGCTTTGCCAATTGTGAGACAAAGGTACAGTTTTAGGGTAAGAACACTGGTGCTGGGGCCTGGTTAGCAGAGTCCTGGCACACTTTCAATTAAAGTTGTCGCTGGTCCCGCTGGATGCATCACTGTGTAGGTTCTTTGAGTCTGGAGACAGGCAGGTAGGGCTGGGGCCAAGGCAGTTGTTGTCTCCGTCGTCTCTGTGGGGCTTTCAGGTCAGAAGTCCTTCTTTCTTCAGGTTGCAGGAATCTGATTTCCTGGGTTCAGGGGAGCCCTTAAATACTAAATTTAAGGGCGTGTTTAGGTCTGGGGGGTTAGTAGCCAATGGCTACTAGCCCTGAGGGTGGGTACACCCTCTTTGTGCCTCCTCCCAAGGGGAGGGGGTCACATTCCTATCCCTATTGGGGGAATCCTCCATCTGCAAGAAGGAGGATTTCTAAAAGTTAGAGTCACCTCAGCTCAGGACACCTTAGGGGCTGTCCTGACTGGCCAGTGACTCCTCCTTGTTATTCTCATTATTTCCTCCGGCCTTGCCGCCAAAAGTGGGGCCGTGGCCAGAGGGGGCGGGCAACTCCACTAGCTGGAGTGCCCTGTGGTGCTGGAACAAAGGGGGTGAGCCTCACAGCTCCTGCCTGGGGGAGGTGATAGCATCTCCACCCAGTGCAGGCTTTGTTACTAGCCACAGAGTGACAAAGGCACTCTCCCCATGTGGCCAGCAACATGTCTCGAGTGTGGCAGGCTGCTAAAACCAGTCAGCCTACACGGGTAGTTGGTTAAGGTTTCAGGGGGCACCTCTAAGGTGCCCTCTGGGGTGTATTTTACAATAAAATGTACACTGGCATCAGTGTGCATTTATTGTGCTGAGAAGTTTGATACCAAACTTCCCAGTTTTCAGTGTAGCCATTATGGTGCTGTGGAGTTCGTGTTTGACAGACTCCCAGACCATATACTCTTATGGCTACCCTGCACTTACAATGTCTAAGGTTTTGCTTAGACACTGTAGGGGCACAGTGCTCATGCACTGGTGCCCTCACCTATGGTATAGTGCACCCTGCCTTAGGGCTGTAAGGCCTGCTAGAGGGGTGACTTATCTATACTGCATAGGTAGTGTGAGGTTGGCATGGCACCCTGAGGGGAGTGCCATGTCGACTTACTCGTTTTGTCCTCACCAGCACACACAAGCTGGCAAGCAGTGTGTCTGTGCTGAGTGAGGGGTCTCCAGGGTGGCATAAGACATGCTGCAGCCCTTAGAGACCTTTCCTGGCATCAGGCCCCTTGGTACCAGGGGTACCAGTTACAATGAACTTACCTGGATGCCAGGGTGTGCCAATTGTGTAAACAAAGGTACAGGTTAGGGAAAGAACACTGGTGCTGGGGCCTGATTAGCAGGCGTCAGCACACTTTCAAATCAAAACATAGCATCAGCAAAGGCAAAAAGTCAGGGGGTAACCATGCCAAGGAGGCATTTCCTTACATCCAGCAAAAGAAAGTCTTCGCTCACTGGAAGTCAGAGTGAGCAACATTTTATTTGTGCAGAACTAAACATAGAAAGCCAATCAAATCCTAGTGTGTCTTTCAGCACTGTGTAAACGTTACCAAGACACAAAATCAAATTTCAAATTGAGTAACAGTTAAAATAACTTTGACAAGCAATAAGTGGAAGACCTTTAACCCAGAAAGTAAAAGCTCATTCTGCAGGAAACATGGTGTTGGGACAGAAAAGTCCTCTGCATGGTTAAAGATGTGTATCCCTGCTCTGAGTGACCAATTGTGCTATTGTCTGGATCCCTAATGCTGTTTTTTTGTCATATGTAAACACAGATTATGTGTGTGCATCATGACATAAGATTGCGGTCTTATTGGTCTGTTAGGAGCATACAAAACACTACATTCATACTGATGGAAGGCTAGCGACTTCATCAAGAGCTAAGCAGCATCAGTCCGGTTGTAGAGCACTGGTGGGGGCACAAGTAGGCATACAAAACACACCCTGAGCGGCACAGGGCAGGCCGGGTGCAGTGTACAAAGCAGGCGTCAGGTTTTGAATAGGTTTCAATGGAGGGACCCGGGGGTCACTCTAGCGGTGCAGGCAGGCACAAGGGGGGCTTCTCGGGCCAGCCACCACCTGGGCTAGGCAGAGGGTCACCTGGGGGTCATTTCTGCACTGAGGTTCGCTTCCTTCAGGTCCTGGGGGCTGCGGGTGCAGTGCTTGGTCCAGGCGTCGGGTCCCTTGTTACAAGCAGTCGCGGTCAGGGGGAGTCTCTGGATTCTCTCTGCAGACGTCGCTGTGGGTGTCCAGGGGGGTCGTCTCAGGCTACTCACGGGGTTGCAGTCGTCGGGGAGTCCTCCCTGTGGTGTTGGTTCTCTGGATCTTCCGGCGGGAAGAGTGAGGTCTTTGAAGTTGAGAAAAGTTGCTAGTTTGTTGCAGGTTGTTGCGCAGAGCCGCTGCTCACGGGAGTTTCTTGGTCCTGGGAGTCAGGGCAGTCCTCTGAGGCTTCAGAGGTCACGGGTCCCTGTTGGATGTGTCGCTGATTGCAGGTTTTCGACTCAGAAGAGAGGCCGGCAGGGCTGGGACCAAAGCAGTTGTTGTCTTCTCTGCAGGCTTGTAGGTCAGCAGTCCTTCTTTGTAGTTCAGGTTGCAGGAATCTGATTTCTTGGGTGCCCCTAAATACTAAATTTTTGGGTGTGTTTAGGTCTGGGAGGGCAGTAGCCAATGGCTACTGTCCTGGAGGGTGGCTACACCCTCTTTGTGCCTCCTCCCTGGGGGGGCACATCCCTAATCCTATTGGGGGAATCCTCCAAAACTAAGACAGAGGATTTCTAAAGGCAGGGGTCACCTCGGCTCAGGGCACCTTAGGGGCTGTCCTGACTTGTGGATGACCCCTCCTTGTTTTCCTAATTATCTCCTCCAGCCTTGCTGCCAAAAGTGGGGGCAGTGGCCGGAGGGGCAGGCATCTTCAGTATCTGGGATGCCCTGGGGCGCTGTAACAAAGGGGGTGAGCCTTTGAGGCTCATCGCCAGGTGTTACAGTTCCTGCAGGGGGAGGTGTGAAGCACCTCCACCCAGTACAGGCTTTGTTCCTGGCCACAGAGTGACAAAGGCACTCTCCCCATGTGGCCAGCAACTCGTCTGGTTGTGGCAGGCTGGCAGAAACTGGTCAGCCCTACTCTAAAAGTCGGATTGGTATTCAGGGGGCATCTCTAAGATGCCCTCTGGGTGTATTTCACAATAAATTCCACACTGGCATCAGTGTGCATTTATTGTGCTGAGAAGTTTGATACCAAACTTCCCAGTTTTCAGTGTAGCCATAATGGAACTGTGGAGTCCGTGTTTGACAAACTCCCAGACCATATACTCTTATGGCTACCCTGCACTTACAATGTCTAAGGTTTTGCTTAGACACTGTAGGGCCATAGTGCTCATGCACATATGCCCTCACATGTGATATAGTGCACCCTGCCTTAGGGCTGTAAGGCCAGCTAGAGGGGTGACTTACATATGCCACAGGCAGTGTGAGGTTGGCGTGGCATTCTGCGGGGAGTGCCATGTCGGCTTAGTCATTTTCTCCCCACCAGCACACACATGCTGTGAGGCAGTGTGCATGTGCTGAGTGAGGGGTCCCCAGGGTGGCATAAGACATGCTGCTGCCCTTAGAGACTTTCTCTGGCATCAGGGCACCCTTGGTTCCATGGGTACCAGTTACAAGAGACTTATCTGAGTGCCAGGGCTGTGCCAATTGTGGAAGCAAAGGTACATTTTAGGGAAAGAACACTGGTGCTGGGGCCTGGTTAGCAGGGTCCCAGCACACTTTCAATCAAAACTTAGCATCAGCAAAGGCAAAAAGTCAGGGGATAACCATACCAAGGAGGCATTTTCTTACACACCCCTACCCCCCAAACAAAAGAGGATGAGGCTAACCTTTCCCAAGAGAGTCTTGATTTTCTAAGTGGAAGAACCTGGAAAGGCAATTGGAATGGGCAGTCCCAGGTCTGTGTTACACTACAAAGTCCATTCCCTGTAGGGATATGGACCACCTCAACAGTTTGAGGTTTTCTCCTTTCATTTGCATTAGCCATTTGAGAGGTCCGTGGTCAGTTTGAACTATGAAGTGAGTACCAAAAAGGTATGGTCTCACCTTCTTCAGGGACCAGACCACAGCAAACGCCTCCCTCTCGATGGCACTCCAACGCTGCTCCCTGGGGAGTAACCTCCTGCTAATAAAATCAACAGGCTGGTCAAGGCCATCATAATTTGTTTGGGGCAGGACTGCTCCTATCCCATGTTTAGAGGCATCTGTCTGCACAATAAACTGCTTATAGTAATCTGGAGCTTTCAAAACTAGTGCTGTACACATTGCTTGCTTCAGGGTGTCAAAGGCCTTTTGACAGTCCACGGTCCAGTTCAATTTCTTGGGCATTTTCATGGAGGTAAGTTCTGTGAGGGGTGTCACTATTGAGCCATAACCCTTCCCAAACCTCCTATAGTACCCAGTCAAGCCAAGGAATACCCTGACTTGAGTCTGGGTTTTTGGTGCTACCCAGTCCAGAATAGTCTGAATCTTAGGTTGGAGTGGCTGAACTTGGCCTCCACCTACAAGGTGTCCCACGTAAATCACAGTGCCCTGCCCTATCTGACATTTAGATGCCTTGATAGAGAGGCCTACTGCTTGCAGGGCCTGCAAAACCTTCTTCAGGTGGACCAGGTGATCCTGCCAGTTGGAGCTAAAGACAGCAATATCATCAAGATAAGCTGCACTAAAGGACTCCAAGCCAGCAAGGACTTGATTCACCAACCTTTGGAAGGTGGAAGGGGCATTCTTTAAGCCCAAGGGCATCACAGTAAACTGGTAGTGCCCATCAGGTGTGGAGAATGCTGTTTTCTCTTTTGCTCCTGGTGCCATTCTTATTTGCCATGA
This sequence comes from Pleurodeles waltl, assembly GCF_031143425.1. NCBI lineage: Eukaryota > Metazoa > Chordata > Amphibia > Caudata > Salamandridae > Pleurodeles > Pleurodeles waltl. The sequence goes on from NC_090445.1 coordinate 104,164,615, forward strand.
GTCTAAGGTACGTAAGTAGTTGGCAGCACCCAATTTATCTCTTAGCTCATCTTCCCTTGGTTTGGGGGTGAGCATCTGTCTCAGTGACGGAGTTAAGCCCTCTGTAGTCCACGCAAAACCTCATCTCTGTCTTGCGAGGTTTGGGGACCAAGACCACTGGGCTAGCCCAGGGACTGTCAGGGTGCTCAATCACTCCCAACTCCAGCATCTTGTGGACTTCCACTTTGATACTTTCTTTAACTTGGTCAGATTGTCTAAAGATTTTGTTTTTGACAGACAGGCGGTCTCCTGTGTCCACATCATGGGTACACAGGTGTCTCTGACCAGGGGTTAGAGAAAAGAGCTCCGCAAACTGCTGGGGGACTTGCCTGTAGTCAGCCTGCTGTTGTCCAGAGAGGGTGTCTTAATAGATCACTCCATCTACTGTGCCATCCTTAGAGTCAGTGGAGAGGAGATCAGGAGAGGTTCACTCTCTGCTTCCTGGTTGTAGGAAGTTGGCTCTGTATGTGCTATTTCAAAGTAAGGAATAGCATGCAGAGTCCAAGGGTTCCCCTTAGAGGTAAAATAGTGGTAAAAAGAGATAATACTAATGCTCTATTTTGTGGTAGTGTGGTCGAGCAGTAGGCTTATCCAAGGAGTAGTGTTAAGCATTTGTTGTACATACACATAGACAATAAATGAGGTACACACACTCAGAGACAAATCCAGCCAATAGGTTTTGTTATAGAAAAATATCTTTTCTTAGTTTATTTTAAGAACCACAGGTTCAAATTTAACATGTAATATCTTGTTTGAAAGGTATTTCAGGTAAGTACATTAGGAACTTTGAATCATTTCAATTGCATGTATACTTTTCAAGTTATTCACAAATAGCTATTTCAAAAGTGGACACTTAGTGCAATTTTCACAGTTCCTGGGGGAGGTAAGTTTTTGTTAGTTTTACCAGGTAAGTAAGACACTTACAGGGTTCAGTTCTCAGTCCAAGGTAGCCCACCGTTGGGGGTTCAGAGCAACCCCAAAGTTACCACACCAGCAGCTCAGGGCCGGTCAGGTGCAGAGTTCAAAGTGGTGCCCAAAACGCATAGGCTATAATGGAGAGAAGGGGGTGCCCCGGTTCCGATCTGCTTGCAGGTAAGTACCCGCGTCTTCGGAGGGCAGACCAGGGGGGTTTTGTAGGGCACCGGGGGGGACACAAGCCCACACAGAAATTTCACCCTCAGCGGCGCGGGGGCGGCCGGGTGCAGTGTTAGAACAAGCGTCGGGTTCGCAATGTAAGTCAATGAGAGATCAAGGGATCTCTTCAGCGCTGCAGGCAGGCAAGGGGGGGCTTCCTCGGGGAAACCTCCACTTGGGCAAGGGAGAGGGACTCCTGGGGGTCACTTCTGCAGTGAAAGTCCGGTCCTTCAGGTCCTGGGGGCTGCGGGTGCAGGGTCTTTTCCAGGCGTCTGGACTTAGGTTTCAGAGAGTCGCGGTCAGGGGAAGCCTCGGGATTCCCTCTGCAGGCGGCGCTGTGGGGGCTCAGGGGGGACAGGTTTTGGTACTCACAGTCGTAGAGTAGTCCGGGGGTCCTCCCTGAGGTGTTGGTTCTCCACCAGCCGAGTCGGGGTCGCCGGGTGCAGTGTTGCAAGTCTCACGCTTCTTGCGGGGAGTTGCAGGGTTCTTTAACGCTGCTTCTTGAAACAAAGTTGCAGTCTTTTTGGAGCAGGTCCGCTGTCCTCTGGAGTTTCTTGTCGTCGTCGAAGCAGGGCAGTCCTCAGAGGATGCAGAGGTCGCTGGTCCCTTTGGAAGGCGTCGCTGGGGCAGAGTTCTTTGGAAGGCAGGAGACAGGCCGGTGAGTTTCTGGAGCCAAGGCAGTTGTTGTCTTCTGGTCTTCCTCTGCAGGGGTTTTCAGCTAGGCAGTCCTTCTTCTTGTTGTTGCAGGAATCTAATTTTCTAGGGTTCAGGGTAGCCCTTAAATACTAAATTTAAGGGCGTGTTTAGGTCTGGGGGGTTAGTAGCCAATGGCTACTAGCCCTGAGGGTGGGTACACCCTCTTTGTGCCTCCTCCCAAGGGGAGGGGGTCACAATCCTAACCCTATTGGGGGAATCCTCCATCTGCAAGATGGAGGATTTCTAAAAGTTAGAGTCACCTCAGCTCAGGACACCTTAGGGGCTGTCCTGACTGGCCAGTGACTCCTCCTTGTTGCTTTCTTTGTTCCCTCCAGCCTTGCCGCCAAAAGTGGGGGCCGTGGCCGGAGGGGGCGGGCAACTCCACTAAGCTGGAGTGCCCTGCTGGGCTGTGACAAAGGGGTGAGCCTTTGAGGCTCACCGCCAGGTGTTACAGCTCCTGCCTGGGGGAGGTGTTAGCATCTCCACCCAGTGCAGGCTTTGTTACTGGCCTCAGAGTGACAAAGGCACTCTCCCCATGGGGCCAGCAACATGTCTCTAGTGTGGCAGGCTGCTGGAACTAGTCAGCCTACACAGACAGTCGGTTAAGTTTCAGGGGGCACCTCTAAGGTGCCCTCTGGGGTGTATTTTGCAATAAAATGTACACTGGCATCAGTGTGCATTTATTGTGCTGAGAAGTTTGATACCAAACTTCCCAGTTTTCAGTGTAGCCATTATGGTGCTGTGGAGTTCGTGTTTGACAAACTCCCAGACCATATACTCTTATGGCTACCCTGCACTTACAATGTCTAAGGTTTTGTTTAGACACTGTAGGGGTACCATGCTCATGCACTGGTACCCTCACCTATGGTATAGTGCACCCTGCCTTAGGGCTGTAAGGCCTGCTAGAGGGGTGACTGACCTATACTTGCATAGGCAGTGAGAGGCTGGCATGGCACCCTGAGGGGAGTGCCATGTCGACTTACTCGTTTTGTTCTCACTAGCACACACAAGCTGGCAAGCAGTGTGTCTGTGCTGAGTGAGAGGTCTCCAGGGTGGCATAAGACATGCTGCAGCCCTTAGAGACCTTCCTTGGCATCAGGGCCCTTGGTACTAGAAGTACCAGTTACAAGGGACTTATCTGGATGCCAGGGTCTGCCAATTGTGGATACAAAAGTACAGGTTAGGGAAAGAACACTGGTGCTGGGGCCTGGTTAGCAGGCCTCAGCACACTTTCAATTGTAAACATAGCATCATCAAAGGCAAAAAGTCAGGGGGCAACCATGCCAAGGAGGCATTTCCTTACACTGGTCCTCATCTGTAACCATTAACATGTTTACATCTGCCCTATCATGGAAGACTGTGAGGCGATTAACATGGATCACCCTCTTGGGGGTCCTGTTAGTGCCTAAGTCCACCAGGTAGGTAACCTGACTCTTCTTTTCTAGCACTGTGTAAGGGCCACTCCATTTGTCCTGAAGTGCCCTAGGAGCCACAGGCTCCAGAACCCAGACTTTCTGCCCTGGCTGAAACTCAACTATAGCAGCCTTTTGGTCATACCACATCTTCTGGAGTTGTTGGCTGGCCTCAAGGTTTTTGCTTGCTTTTTCCATGTACTCTGCCATCCTTGAACGTAGGCCTAGTACATAGTCCACCACATCTTGTTTAGGCTCATGGAGAGGTCTCTCCCAGCCTTCTTTTACAAGAGCTAGTGGCCCCCTAACAGGGTGGCCAAACAGAAGTTCAAAGGGGGAAAATCCTACTCCCTTCTGAGGCACCTCTCTGTAGGCGAAAAGCAGGCATGGCAGGAGGACATCCCATCTCCTTTTGAATTTTTCAGGGAGCCTCATGATCATGCCCTTCAATGTCTTGTTGAATCTCTCAACAAGACTATTGGTTTGTGGATGGTATGGTGTGGTAAATTTGGGTAAGTCACCCCACACTCAATCCACATATGTTTTAGGTAAGCTGACATGAAGTTGGTGCCTCTGTCACAAACCACCTCCTTAGGAAATCCCACTCTGGTAAAAATACCTATGAGTGCTTTGGCTACTGCAGGGGCAGTAGTGGACCTAAGGGGAATTGCATCAGGGTACCTAGTAGCATGATCCACTGCTGCTAGGATATACTGATTCCCTGATGCTGTGGGAGGTTCAAGTGGACCCACTATATCCACTCCCACTCTTTCAAAGGGGACCCCCACCACTGGAAGTTGAATGAGGGGGGGCTTTGGATGGCCACCTGTCTTACCACTGGCTTGACAGGTGACATGGGAGGTGCAAAACTCCTTTACCTTCAATATTGTGCAATTATATACAGATCCCATTGAGGATGATTTTTTTTAACACCTTAACGTATGCACATAGAGTATCAGTGTCTCCCTTTGCTTCTAGGCATGCTTAGACATGCCGAAAGTATTTTTAAAGAACCCTGGAAAATCAAGAGTCACTACACGTAGGGTTGATAAAAAAAATAATAATAAAAAAATACATAAACCTGCACCCACTGATCTCATTTTTATTACATCACAACTGCCACCTGACTTACAATGGCACAACATTACTACAGATCAATGGGTTATATCAATTATCCAACATGGCTATTGTCTAGAGCTCATCCCTACTCCACCAGACATTCCCCCTCGTTCACACAAAATTACTTGGGAATATCTAAATTTCTTAAAAAGGCGGTACAATCGCTACTCCTCAAAGATGCCGTAGAGCTCATACGTATTTCCCAATAGGGGTCCGGAGTATATTCACTGTTCTTCCTTATACTAGAGAAAGATGGTACTCTCATACCAATCTTAGATCTCAGACCCCTCGATCAATACATCCTTCAGAACACTTTCATTTTTTCACTCTACAAGACATCATTCCCCTACTACAAAAACAGGAATGTATGACATCATTAGATCTCAAAGATACTTATTTCCATATTCCAATACATCTAGCACATCGAAAATATCTAAGGTTTGTTATATCAGGAGAGCACTACCAATTCAAAGTGCTACCCTTTGAAGTAACAACAGCAACAAGGGTATTTACCAAATGCCTAGCAGTGGTTGCAGCATACTTCAGAAGACAGTATATACACGTCTTTCCCTATCTAGACAACTGGCTAATAAAAGCCAGTACCACTCAAACTTGTCAACATCACACACAATACACAATTGATACCCTGCACAGTCTATGGTTCACAATCAGTTACCAGAAGTCTCACCTTCAGCCAGCGCAAATACAACCATATCTGGGAACAATTCTGAACACTTAGTCAGCATTAGCTTACCCAAACCCACAAAGAATTCAAGTGTTCCACAGTCTCATATTTCAACGCCAATACAATCAAACTTACACAGTAAGATTTATCATGAAACTCTTGGGAATGATGGCATCCTGCATATCAGTAGTGCCCAATGCACATCTATGCATGAGACCCCTGCAACAGTGTCTCACAACAATGGTCTCAGGCACAGGATAAACTTTCGATCTAGTGTTGTTGGACCGCCAGACTTACAACTCTTTGCAATGGTGGAATCACACCAACTTATCAACGGGGCGGACATTACAGGACCCTGTGCCACAGACCATAATCACCACGGATGCGTCAATGACAGGTTGGGGAGCCCTTCTCAACAACCTTACAAGACAGGGAGAATGGGACTCAATCCCACACACTTAACACATAAACCACTTGGAATTGCTGGCAATGTTCTTGGCAATCAAAGCATTCCAACCACAGATCAAACACAAAACAGTATTAATAAGGACAGACAACATGACAACAATGTATTATTTACAAAAACGGGGGCACACATTCATCTCAGTTGTCCCTTCTAGCACAGACAATTTGGAAATGGGCGATTCACAATCGCATTCACCTATGAGCAGAGTATATCCCAGGAATACATAACCAACTAGCAGACCTCTTAAGCAGGACGCAGCAACAAATACACAAATGGTAGATTCACCCACACGTAATTCAACACTTCTTTCACATGTCAAATCAGGCATCCCAATCCCAGTATTCTCAACCTCGCGATTTGGCTCGTGAGGTCATAGTTTAGATATCTACATCTTCCATTAGAATGTATGGAAGTTCTAAAACAAGCATGTAAATCGACAAACAGGCAGTGCTATGCAAATAAATGAAAACGTTTCATATATTACTGCCAACCTAAAAATATTGATCTAATTAAAGCATCCGTACAGGATATTGTGTGTTATTTGCTGTATTTGCAAAAAAGCAAATCTTGCCTATTTGTCTATTGAAATTCATTTAACGGCAATGTCAGCCTACCTACAAAACAGACAACGTACCTCTCTGTTTAGGGTTCCTGTTATAAAAGCATTTATGGAAGGGCTTAAACAAATTATTCCATCTAGAATACCACCAGCTCCTGCATGGAATCTTAATATTGTGCCCACAAGATTTGTGGGTCCCCCATTTGAACCCATGCACTCTTGCGCTATTCAATTTCTCACAGGTTGCTTTCTTGATAGCAATCACTTCTTTAAGAAGAGTAAGTGAAATTCAAGCATTTACTTTAGAAGAACCTTTCTTCCAAGTACACAAAGTAGTACTTAGAACAAATCCAACCTTTTTACCAAAAGTGGTTTCAGCCTTTCATATTAATCAGTCAAGTTGCCAGTCTTGTTTCCACAGCCAGATTCTACTGCTGAAAGAGCTCCCCACACGCTTGATCTCATAAGAGCTCTAATGTATTCCGTAGACAGAACAAAAGCCTTTAACGAAACAACTTTTTGTTGCTTTCCATCAGCCTCGTAAAGGTAATCCTATTTCAAAACATGGATTAGTTAGATGGATTGTAACCTGCTGTCTCAAGGCACAAAGGCCTTTATTAGTGCCTCCAAAAGCACATTCCACTAGAAAAAGGGTGCCTCAATAGCTAATGTACCAATGACAGACATGTACAAAGCAGTCACATGGTCCACACCACACACATTCACTAAACACTACTGTGTGGATGTGTTATGTCGACAACAAGCAAATGTTGCTCAAGCAGTGCTAAAAACACTATTTGAAACTAGGCTAACCACCTATTACTTGGGAGGAGAACTTCTTTTCAGTCTATGCACAGCATGTGTATCTGCAGCTATGCATGCCATTGAACGGAAAATGTCACTTACCCATTGTGCATCTGTTCGTGGCATGTAGTGCTTCAGATTCACATGCCCCTCCCTCCTCCCCCGGAGCCTGTAGTCGTTGTAGTACTTAATCATGTAAATATGTTAATACATTTCATGGACATCTTCTTTACTTTCTATATATTTTTGTACATAAACAATTCCTCACTCCTTACTTCATTCTCCTGCGGGAAAATAATCTAACAAAGGAGTCGATGTCCATGCCCACTATCAACGAGAGGAGGATTCACTCGATCCCATGCCTCGAAAAAAGACTTCTTCGAAGAAAAACAACTTGTAACACTCCAAGCCCAATTCTAGATGACGATATATGCACAGCATGTGAATCTGCAGCACTACATGCCACGAACAGATTTACACTGGGTAAGTATATATATATGTATATATATATATATATATATATATATATATATATATATATATATATATATATATATATATATATATATATATATATAAAGATATATATAGATAGATAAATAGATAGATAGATATATATGTTTGATGGTATGTGTGGCTGTAGATACACATGCTCTGCATAGTCCTGCCATCTTGTATTGGGTTCAGAGTGTTGCTAATTGTTTTTCTTCAAAGAAGCCTTTCCGAGTTACAGGATTGATGATGACTCCTTCTTGGTGATACTGTGTATGGGCATGGACTCCTTTGTTAGGTTATTTTTTTTCTCTGCCGTCGGTTTCGGACGTGTCTCTTCTCTCCTTCTTCTCTTCACTTAGGTTTTGAAACATTTCTTTCCGTCTTTTGCTCCATCAACTGTATTGTTCTCAGTCGTGTTATTCTCATATTCTCACGCTCGTCTTACTCAGTCTTTCTGAGAACCGACCACGCGCCCTCCAGGGCACCCTCGCCTGTTCAGGCCTACCCCAACACATGGCACCGACTAGTTTGCTGTGCTGATGAAACAGATGCCATTTTGTTTCTGTCCCCGGTGCCATGCAAAATTCCCGCACACCGACCAACATCTGGTGTGTAACCTGTGCCCCTCCCCCGACCATCAAGAAGCCATCTGTGACCAAGACACTGTCTTCACTATCGACCTCTACATCTTTGGTCCAAGATATTGTCGCTATTTCCATCAGACCTTCGGCACCGATCACTTCGGAACCGAGCCAAACAAGCACCACCTTCTCTCTGACAAAAGGGCACCAACCGAAATCTTCAGTGTCAAAAAACTCTTCTGAACCGAAAGGCTCTAGTGAATCTTCGGCTACACCATCTCCTGTTGAACCCATTTTGGAGACCATAGACGTTCATGAGCGCCACCTCCACATCCAGGAGGTTACAGGATGCATTATTGCTTCCCCCCTGGTCACCTTCAAGAGGAAACTATCCTTTCAGGAGGCTTTGGATACTTCACCGCCAATGAAGACTAAGGGCAAGGCTACCACCACTATTCATAAGCCTATTCCTCTTCCCACTTCTTCTCCTCCTCATACATCTCCTCCACCATCTTCACCATGTGATTCTCCTCTCCCCCACCCTCTCTCATTCACCTGCCTCTCCTACTACAAGAGATCTAACATCACAGCATTCCCCTTTATTCACTGGAGGAGATTTGGGTGGGACACAGCAGGACCCAGATTCATGGGACACATATGACCTTGATCACATGATTTCCACAGATCCGGATTTATACCCTGCACGACTCCCACCGCCAGAGGATGCCACATCCTACCAGCAGATAATAGCTTGAGCAAGCTACATTTTTAAGGAACCACTCCACTCTAGGGTTCTCAGAACTAGAGTAGACAAAAACTACAAAGCTGCTTTCTCTGATCCACCTTACATAAGATCACAGCTCCTGCTAGATTCTATTGTGGCTACCACTACACACAAACCAGCTAATAGTCAGGCCACAGGGGACTGTCTTCCCCAGACAAGGAAAGTAAAAAGATTGAAGCCGCAGGTAAGAGTGGCTGCGCAGGCAGCCAGTCATTGACGCATCGCCAACTCACAAGCTTTGCTTGCGAGATATAATCGGGCTCACTGGGATGGTTATGGAGGAGCTCCTCCAGTATCTCCCAGAAAAGCACCAAAAAAGGGACAACAGATTGTGACAAAGGGGCAGACAATGAGTAATAACTGCATCAGATGTGCCATGGACACGGCTGCATATGATACCAACTCCAGCATCCTAGTAGGAAGACATGCCTGCTTTGCTGCTGAGGTTTTAAACCAGAGGTACAACAAGTAGTACTCAATATGCCCTTCAACAAGGAGCATCTTTTCGGCCCTCAAGAGGACTCCACCCTTGAGAAGCTGAAAAAAGACATGGACACTGCAAAAGCCTTTAGTGCTTTAAAGCCCCTCCTCCCACGGAGATACTTTTCTTCTCCCCACATTCAGAAGTGGGTACAAACCAACAAGCACAGAGGCCCCCACCTCTTAGCCCAGACAGCCTTCCAGTTTATACTCACGAGGCTTCTACAGAGGAGCCTATAGAGGTTATAAAACCTAAAAAGAGCCACCCTGCACCTCTACATCAGCATCTAAACAGTGACTACCTACGTCTTCCCACACCACACCTGTCAGGTGATTACTTCAATCTTTCAATACACAATGGATCAACATCATTTTGGACCAATGGGTCCTTTTCATTATCCACATGGTTACTGTCTGGAGCTCATTACCACTCCTCCAAACATTCCCCCTCGTGCTCACAAGTTCTCTCAAGAACACATTCTTCTCAAACAAGAAGTACAATCCCTCCTTCTCAAAGGGGCCATTGAACCAGTTCCACAGCAACACCAAGGAAGGCGTATAATCCCTATAGTTCCTCAATCCCAAAAAGGCAGCTCTCTTGGGCCCATTTTTGACCAAAGGCCCTTAAACCACTACATTCTTCAGAACTCTTTCACATGGTTACTCTTAAAGACGTTATCCCCCTCGTACAACAGGGCAACTTTATGATGACCCAAGATCGAAAGGACGCCTACTTCCATAGCCCCGTCCACCCTGCACATCACAAATATCTCAAATCCGCAATTGCAGGCGAGAACTAACAATTCAAGGTTCTTCCTTTCGGCGTCACCACAGATCCCAGGGTCTTCACAAAGTGCTTAGCAGTATTAGCAGCACATCTCAGAAGACAAAACACACACATATTTCCCTGCCTAGGTGACTGACTCATCAAAGCCAGCAAGTTATCACAATGTCAACGTCACACTATTCTCAGTGCAGAACTGGGGATAGCATACCCCAATCCAGCTTGCGTTCACAATTTTCAGTCTCCTCCTCCCTCAGTTTCTAGAGAATTCCTCATACTCGTTTAGGACTGATGCGCCTCTTAGGGATGACGGTCTCCTGCATTGCCATCATTCCCCATACCAGACTCTGCATGCATCCCCTACAACAGCGTCTGTCTCATCAATGGGCTCATTCACAGGGTCACTGGGAAGATCTATTGTTGTTGGACTGCCATGCTCACTGCTCTCTACAACGGTGGAACACCACCAACCTTTTGAAAGGACGGCCTTTTCTAGACTTTGTGCCTCAGATCATTCTGACAACAGACGTCTCACACATAGTCTGGGACACACACCTTCAAGAACTCTCAGTACAGGGCCATTGGGATCCCCATCATCAATCCCTACATATCAACTTCCTCGAGCTTCCCGCAGTATTTCTAGTCTTGAAAGCATTTCTTCATCACCTCTCTGAGAAAGTTGTCTTCGTCCGCACAGACTACATGACAGCAATGTGCTACCTTCCAAAATCAGGGGGGACACAGTCACTCCAATTGTCAGAACTCTCTCAGACAATATGGGAATGGCCTCTCCACCATCACATTTTCTTGGTGGCTGAGTATCTCCCAGGGATGGACAACAACTTTGCCAACCTGCTCAGCAGGATGCAGCAACAAGTCCACAAATGGAAATGCCACCTGCAAGTCCATCAAAAATACTTCTGAAACGGGGGAACACCTCAAATAGATCATTTTGCCACATCAGGAAACACAAAATGCCAAGACTTCACCTACAGGTACCCACATCCTCTCTCTCAACGCTCTATAGATGAACTGGTCAGAGATATTTGCCTATGCTTTTCCTCCTCTCCTTCTCATTCAGTTTCTAGTTCGGTGGATCAGGCAGACATCTCTCAACATGATCTTTGTAGCTCCCACATGAGCGCGGTAGACCTGGTTCACCACACTACTGGACCTTTCAGTAGTCCCCCACAAGGAGCTTCCAAACAGGCCGGACCTTCTCACTCAAAACCAAGGTCAGACACCAGACCCAAATCTCTCAACCTTGCGAAATGGCTCCTGAATTCACTTGGGTTTGCCTACAGAATGTTTGGACACTCCCAGAAAAGCTTGTAAACCCACTACCAGAGCATGTTATGCTGCAAAGTGGAAACACTTTGTTACCGTCAACCCAAACACATTAACCCCATTAAAGCTACTGTCAAAGACATTGTCTGCTACTTATTCCATCTATAAAAAGCAAATTCAGCTTACACCTCAATTCGTTTACATCTTGCAGCTATAGCTGCATATTTACAAAACAGACATACATCCCTGTTTAGAATTCCAGTGATCAAAGCATTCATGAAAGTCCTTAAACCATAAATTCCTCCAAGAGTGCCTCCTGCACCATCATGGACCCTTAATATTGTCCTTACCAGGCTCATGGGACCTCCTTTTGAGCCACTTCACTCCTGTCCTCTTCAGTACCTCTCATGGAAACTGGCTTTTTTTAGTTGCTGTCACATCTCTCAGCCGTGTTAGTGAGCTCCAGACCCTAACCTTGGAAGAACTATTATTCCAAATTCATAGGAACAAAGTGGTTATTCGCTCTAATCCGAAGTGCCTCCCTAAAGTGGTTGCTCAATTCCACATTATTCAATTCATTGAGTTACCAGTCTTCTTTCCGCAGCCTGACTCAGTTGCCGACAGAGCCCTTCACACTCTTGACATTAAATGTACATTAATGTTCTACATTGGTAGAACTGAAGAGTTTAGAAAGACTAAACAGCTCTTTTAGCGAGGTGGGTAGTACAATGTATTCAGATCTGTTATGCTATCGCAGACAATTTCCTGTTACTCCCAGACACACTCTACCAGGAAGAAAGGAGCCCCTGTAGCTTTCCTTGTAAATATACCCATAGCTGACATTTGTAAGGCAGCTACATGGTCTACACCACATATATTTACAAAACATTATTGTGTATATGCATTTGTGTGCCAACAAGCCATGGAGGGACTGCTCTACAGTCTATACAGAGCACGTGTATCTACAGCCACACGTTATTGAATGGAAAATATTACTTACCCAGTAAGCATTTCCTTGTGGCATGTAATGCTGTAAATTCACATGCTTCCTCCCCGGATGCCTGTGGCCATTTCAGTTACTTTATGTTCGATGGCATCTGTCGCTGTAGATACGCATGTTTTGCAATAGCTCGCCATCTGGTGTTGTGTCGGAGTGTTACAAGTTGTTTTTCTTCGAAGAAGTCTTTCGAGTCACGGGACCGAGTGACTCCTCCTTTTGTCTCCATTGCGCATGGGCGTCGACTCCATCTTCAATTGTTTTTTTTCCGCCATCGGGTTCGGACGTGTTCCTGTCGCTCCGAGTTTCGGAACGGAAAATTAGCTAATTTCGGAAGATTTTCGTCGGTATTGTTGCGTTCGGGATCGGCGTACTTAGATTCAACACCGCATCGAAGATCGAAGAGCTCCGGTGCCCTTCGGCGTAGTTTTTCGATCCCCCGTCGGGGCCTGGTCGGCCCGACCGCGTGCTGAAGAACGCCGATGGAACGGACCCCGTTCCGTTTCTGCCCCAAATGCCACAATAAATACCCCTATACAGACCAACACTTGGTCTGTAACCTGTGCCTGTCACCTGAGCACAGTGAAGACACCTGTGAGGCCTGTCGTGCGTTCCGGTCCCGAAAAACACTCCGAGACCGTCGAGCCAGAAGACTTCAGATGGCGTCCGCGCCGACAGCCCACCGAGAGTTCGAGGAGCAGGAAGAGGAAGGTACCTTCTCGATCCAAGAATCGGACTCCGAAGGATTCGACGATACACAAACCGTGAGTAAGACGTCGAAAACCACACAGAGGAAAATTTTCAAGGCCCAGGGGACGCCACTGCCATCAGGCCATGGCTCCACCCATAAATTCGGTGACCGACCGTCGGCACCGAAAAAGGCCCAAACAGTGCCGAGATCGTCCGACTCCGGTCTAGACACTGGCACGCAGCCTTCTCGGGACCGAGAAAGTGCTGGAGACAAGCCTCGACACCGAGATGCCGGTGTGGACACGGCTCGACGCCGAGACAGCGGCACCGAAGAAGATCGATGCCGAGAGGTTTCGGCCCCGAGAAAGAAAAAAGTCACCTCAGAGCCGAAAAAACACGCAGACAAGGTTTCGGTGCCGAAACAAACTGCAAGCGACCCAGCTTCAGGCTCTTATACAGAAGAGCACTCGCTAACCTCCCAAATGCAAAAGCATAGGTTTGAGGAAGAGCTACAATCAACTGATGTGGACCATACGCAAAAGCGTATCTTCATACAGCAGGGGACAGGAAAAATAAGCACCCTTCCCCCCATTAGAAGAAAGAGAAGGTTGGAGTTCCAAACTGAACAGACACCACAACCAAAAGTGGTGAAAAGAGTTACCCCACCACCCTCTCCTCCGCCCGTGCTTAACGTCTCACCAGCACGAACTCCATCACACTCCCCAGCTCACACCACCATAAGCCAGGGTGACCAAGATCAAGACGCATGGGACCTATACGACGCCCCAGTGTCAGATAACAGTCCGGAGGCATACCCTACGAAGCCATCTCCACCAGAAGACAGCACCGCGTATTCTCAAGTGGTGGCTAGAGCAGCACAATTTCACAACGTAAGCCTCCACTCAGAACAGGTCGAGGATGATTTTTTATTCAACACACTCTCCTCCACCCACAGCTCATACCAAAGCCTGCCTATGCTCCCTGGTATGCTCCGGCACGCGAAAGAAATCTTTAAGGAGCCGGTCAAAAGTAGGGCAATCACACCAAGGGTGGAAAAAAAGTATAAGGCGCCTCCTACAGATCCGGTTTTCATCACTACACAGCTGCCACCAGACTCTGTCGTTGTAGGAGCAGCTAGGAAAAGGGCCAACTCTCACACATCTGGAGATGCACCGCCCCCAGATAAAGAAAGCCGCAAGTTCGATGCAGCTGGTAAAAGAGTCGCAGCACAAGCTGCAAACCAGTGGCGCATCGCGAACTCCCAGGCACTACTTGCGCGCTATGACAGAGCCCACTCGGACGAGATGCAACATCTCATTGAACATCTGCCCAAGGACTTACAAAATAGGGCAAAACAAGTGGTTGAGGAGGGACAGACCATTTCCAACAACCAGATCCGCTCCTCCATGGATGCTGCAGATACAGCTGCACGGACAATTAATACATCTGTAACTATCAGAAGGCATGCATGGCTCCGAACGTCTGGATTTAAACCAGAGATTCAACAAGCAGTTCTCAATATGCCTTTTAATGAAAAAGAACTGTTCGGTCCAGAAGTGGACACAGCGATTGAGAAACTCAAAAAAGATACGGACACTGCCAAAGCCATGGGCGCACTCTACTCCCCGCAGAGCAGAGGGAATTACAGCACATTCCGTAAAACACCCTTTCGAGGGGGGTTTCGGGGTCAGAGCACACAAGCCAGCACCTCACAAGCAACACCGTCCAGTTACCAGGGACAGTATAGAGGAGGTTTTCGGGGACAATATAGAGGAGGGCAATTCCCTAGAAATAGAGGAAGATTTCAGAGCCCCAAAACCCCTACTACTAAACAGTGACTCACATGTCACTCACCCCCTCCACACAACACCAGTGGGGGGAAGAATAAGTCATTATTACAAAGCATGGGAGGAAATCACTACAGACACTTGGGTTCTAGCAATTATCCAACATGGTTATTACTTAGAATTTCTACAATTCCCTCCAAACATACCACCAAAAGCACAAAATTTGACAACACACCATTCCAATCTCCTGGAGATAGAAGTGCAGGCACTATTGCAAAAGAATGCAATCGAATTAGTGCCAAACACACAAATAAACACAGGAGTTTACTCACTGTACTTTCTGATACCAAAGAAGGACAAAACGCTGAGACCAATCCTAGACCTCAGAGTAGTGAACACTTTCATCAAATCAGACCACTTTCACATGGTCACACTACAAGAAGTATTGCCATTGCTAAAACTACACGACTACATGGCAACTTTAGACCTCAAGGATGCTTATTTCCATATACCAATACACCCATCGCACAGGAAATACCTAAGGTTTGTATTCAAGGGAATACATTACCAATTCAAGGTACTGCCTTTCGGATTAACTACCGCACCAAGAGTCTTTACCAAGTGTCTAGCGGTAGTCGCTGCACACATAAGAAGGCAGCAAATACATGTGTTCCCATATCTAGACGACTGGCTAATCAAGGCCCATTCGTTAATACAGTGCTCAAATCACACAAATCATATCATACAAACCCTCTTCAAACTAGGGTTCACCGTCAATTTCACAAAATCCAAAATTCTGCCGCGCAAGGTACAACAATACCTAGGAGCCATAATAGACACATCAAAAGGAGTAGCCACTCCAAGTCCACAAAGAATTCGAAATTTCAACACCATCATACAACGCATGTATCCAACACAAAGAATACACGCAAAGATGGTACTACAACTCCTAGGCATGATGTCTTCATGCATAGCCATTGTCCCAAACGCAAGACTGCACATGAGGCCCTTACAACAGTGCCTAGCATCACAATGGTCACAAGCACAGGGTCACCTTCTAGATCTGGTGTTAATAGACCGCCAAACTTACCTCTCGCTTCTGTGGTGGAACAACATAAATTTAAACAAAGGGCGGCCTTTCCAAGACCCAGTGCCACAATACGTAATAACAACAGATGCTTCCATGACAGGGTGGGGAGCACACCTCGATCAACACAGCATACAAGGACAATGGAACGTACATCAAACAAAACTGCATATAAATCACCTAGAACTTCTAGCAGTTTTTCAAGCACTAAAAGCTTTCCAACCAATCATAGTTCACAAATACATTCTCGTCAAAACAGACAACATGACAACAATGTATTATCTAAACAAGCAAGGGGGGACGCACTCCACGCAGTTAAGCCTGCTAGCACAAAAGATTTGGCGTTGGGCAATTCACAACCAAATTCGCCTAATAGCACAATTTATACCAGGGATCCAAAATCAACTCGCAGACAATCTCTCTCGAGATCACCAACAGGTCCACGAATGGGAAATTCACCCCCAAATCCTGAACACTTATTTCAAACTCTGGGGAACACCTCAGATAGACTTGTTTGCGACAAGGGAGAACGCAAAATGCCAACACTTCGCATCCAGATACCCACACAAACAGTCCCAAGGCAATGCCCTATGGATGAACTGGTCAGGGATATTTGCTCACGCTTTTCCTCCTCTCCCTCTCCTTCCTTACCTGGTAAACAAACTCAGTCAAAACAAACTCAAACTCATATTGATAGCACCAACTTGGGCAAGGCAACCCTGGTACACAACGCTGCTAGACCTATCAGTAGTACCCTGCATCAAATTGCCCAACAGGCCAGATCTGTTGACACAGCACAACCAAAAGATCAGACACCCAGATCCAGCATCGCTGAATCTAGCAATCTGGCTCCTGAAATCCTAGAATTCGGGCACTTACAACTTACCCAAGAATGTATGGAAGTCATAAAACAAGCCAGAAGGCCATCCACCAGGCACTGCTATGCAAGTAAATGGAAGAGGTTTGTTTGCTACTGCCATATTAATCAAATACAACCATTACACACAACTCCAGAACATGTAGTGGGTTACTTGCTTCACTTACAAAAATCTAACCTGGCTTTCTCTTCCATTTAAAATACACCTTGCAGCAATATCTGCATACCTGCAGACTACCTATTCAACTTCCCTATATAAGATACCAGTCATTAAAGCATTCATGGAGGGCCTTAGGAGAATTATACCACCAAGAACACCTCCTGCTCCTTCATGGAACCTAAATGTTGTCCTAACTAGACTTATGGGTCCACCTTTTGAACCCATGCACTCCTGCGACATACAGTTCCTAACCTGGAAGGTGGCATTTCTCATCGCCATTACTTCCCTAAGAAGAGTAAGCGAGATTCAAGCGTTTACAATACAGGAACCTTTTATACAACTACACAAGAATAAGGTCGTCCTAAGGACCAATCCTAAATTTTTGCCAAAGGTTATTTCACCGTTCCATCTAAATCAAACAGTGGAACTTCCAGTGTTCTTTCCACAGCCAGATACCGTAGCTGAAAGGGCACTACATACATTAGATGTCAAAAGAGCATTGATGTATTACATTGACAGAACAAAAAACATCAGAAAGACTAAACAACTATTTATTGCATTTCAAAAACCTCATGCAGGAAACCCAATATCAAAACAAGGTATAGCCAGATGGATAGTTAAATGCATCCAAATCTGCTACCTTAAAGCTAAACGACAGCTGCCCATTACACCAAGGGCACACTCAACCAGAAAGAAAGGTGCTACCATGGCCTTTCTAGGAAACATCCCAATGCAAGAAATATGTAAGGCAGCCACATGGTCTACGCCTCACACATTCACCAAGCACTACTGTGTAGACATGTTATCCGCACAACAAGCCACAGTAGGTCAAGCCGTACTAAGAACATTATTTCAGACTACTTCCACTCCTACAGGCTGATCCACCGCTTTTGGGGAGATAACTGCTTACTAGTCTATGCAAAACATGCGTATCTACAGCGACAGATGCCATCGAACTGAAAATGTCACTTACCCAGTGTACATCTGTTCGTGGCATCAGTCGCAGTAGATTCGCATGTGCCCACCCGCCTCCCCGGGAGCCTGTAGCAGTTTGGAAGTTACCTTCAATTATTTATATATGTATCATCTCAACCTTAAATAGGTGCATACTTAGTCACTCCATTGCATGGGCACTATTACTACAATTCAACTCCTACCTCACCCTCTGCAGGGAAAAACAATCGAAGATGGAGTCGACGCCCATGCGCAATGGAGACAAAAGGAGGAGTCACTCGGTCCCGTGACTCGAAAGACTTCTTCGAAGAAAAACAACTTGTAACACTCCGGCCCAACACCAGATGGCGAGCTATTGCAAAACATGCGAATCTACTGCGACTGATGCCACGAACAGGTGTACACTGGGTAAGTGACATTTTCATTTCTGTATATTGTTGTACATATATGTATTTACATTTGCATGAACATCTCTTTTTCTATACTTCATCTACACTCCTTATCTGATAGAGACTTTAAGCTGCGGATTCCTTACCTTAGAATTTCCTGGCGTCAGCGTGGAATCTGCAGCTAGTCTCTACCAGATAATGCATTACCGAAGGTAAGTAACTTGTTTTTCTCACCTGCCTACGGGAAAACAATCTAACAAAAAAGTTGATGCCTATGTGCAGTATCACTGAGAAGGAGTCACTTGATCCTGTGACTCGCAAATGCTTCTTTAAAAAAAAATAAAAAAGCTTGCAACACTGAGCCCAACACTAGATGGCAGGAGATATGCAGAGCATGTGAATCAACAGCACTGCTTGCCATGAACAGATGTTTACTGAGTAAGTAACATGTTCGATGGCATATGTTGCTGCAGATACACATGTTGAGCACAGTCCGCTGCCTGGTGTTGGGCTCGGAGTATTACAAGTTGTTTTTCTTCGAAGAAGTCTTTTTTTGGTCACGGGACCGAAGGACTCCTCCCTCTTCTGCTCCATTGCGCATGGGCGTCGACTCCATCTTAGATTGTTTTTTTCCGCTGTCGGGTTCGGACGTATTCCTTTTCGCTCCGTGTTTCGGTTCGGAAAGTTAGTCAGAATCTCGGAAGAAAGCGTCGGTATTGTTCCGTTCGGTATCGGGATAGTTAGGTACATCGACACCGATCATCGGAAGACTTTGGGGTAGCTTCGATCCCCCATCGGGGCCTGGTCGGCCCGACCGCGTGCGACATCGAAGCCGATGGAACGGACCCGTTCCGTTTCTGCCCAAAATGTCACAGTAAGTATCCTTATACAGATCAGCACTTGGTCTGTAACTTATGCTTGTCCCCCGAGCACAAGGAGGATACCTGTGAGGCCTGTCGAGCCTTCCGGTCCAGAAAAACACTCCGGGACTGAAGAGCCAGGCGTCTACAAATGGCGTCCACGCCGACAAAACAACGTTTCGACGACGAAGAGGAAACATTCTCGGTTCCGGACTCAGAATCCGGAGACTCCGACGTCGAACAACAACAACAAACAGTGAGTAAGACGTTGAAAATAAAAACCATCGAAAAAACAAAAGCCCAGGGGACGCCACTGCCAACAGGCCATGGCTCGACCCATAAAACCGGCGAGCCGTCGAAGGCGCCGAAAAAGGGCACGCCCATAGCGAAGACACCCGACTCCGGTCGAGGGACCGCCATGGAGCAACCTCGGAGCCGAGATAGCGGCTCCGAGAAGCAAAAACAAGATGCCGGCACCAAAAAACATCGGCACCGAGACACACTGCCGAAAGCCACAAAAATTCAGTCGGTACCGAAGCCGAAAAAAGATTCTCTCTCGGCGCCGAAAAGTTCCACTCCTCCTTCCTACACAGAGGAACAAGGAATAAGTGGCCAGATGCACAGATTTGGACAAGAGCTCCAAAGTGTAGAATCAGACTACACACAAAAGAGACTGTACATCCAACAAGACACAGGGAAGATATCAACCCTTCCCCCAATAATGAGAAAAAGAAGGATCGGATTTCTCAAGGATGACGCACAACCACAAGCCAAAGTGGTTAAAAAAGTCACGCCTCCGCCCTCTCCACCACAACAGGCATCGCCGGCACAAACACCGCCACAAATGCACTCACCAGCGCAAACTACTATAAGTCAAGATAATCAGGATCAAGACGCTTGGGACCTATACGACACCCCAGTGCCGGACAATGATCCCGATTCATACCCCACAAAGCCGTCACCGCCAGAGGACAGTACCTCATACTCGCAACTGGTGGCTAGGGCAGCAGAATTCCACAATGTCCAACTGCATTCCGATCCTATAGAGGATGATTTTTTATTTAACACCCTCTCGGCTACACATAGCCAATATCAATGTCTCCCAATGCTACCAGGGATGTTACGGCACGCAAAACAAATTTTTGAAGAGCCCGTAAAATCAAGAGCCATCACCCCAAGGGTGGATAAGAAATACAAACCACCACCCACAGACCCAGTGTTTATTACTTCGCAGTTACCACCTGACTCCGTAGTAGTAGGGGCAGCTCGCAAAAGAGCAAATTCCCATACATCTGGCGACGCCCCACCTCCGGACAAAGAAAGCCGAAAATTTGATGCGGCAGGAAAAAGAGTCGCATCACAGGCAGCCAACCAATGGCGCATCGCAAATTCTCAAGCGCTGCTAGCCCGATATGACCGCGCACACTGGGATGAGATGCAACTTCTCATAGACCATCTTCCCCAGGAATACCAAAAAAGGGCGCAGCAAATAGTTGAAGAGGGACAAACGATCTCAAACAATCAAATCCGCTCTTCAATGGACGCAGCCAATACTGCAGCAAGAACAGTCAACACTGCTGTCACCATAAGGAGACACGCTTGGCTCCGCACTTCAGGGTTCAAACCTGAAATCCAGCAGGCTGTCCTTAGTATGCCCTTCAACAAAAAACAACTTTTTGGCCCTGAAGTGGACACAGCCATTGAAAAACTTAAAAAGGACACAGACACGGCCAAAGCCATGGGCGCACTCTACTCCCCGCAGAGCAGAGGCTCTTTTAGAAAAACTCCATTTAGAGGGGGGTTTCGTGGCCAACCCACAGACACCACCAGCCAACAAACAAGAACCACACCATATCAGGGTTCATTCCAAAGGGGAGGTTTCAGGGGATATAGATGGGGTCAATTCCCAAGGAGTAGGGGAAGATTCCAGACTCCAAAAACACCTCCACCTAAACAGTGACTTTCAAGTCACACAACCCCTTCACTCAACACCAGTGGGGGGAAGACTAAGCCAATTCTACCAATCTTGGCAGCAGATTACAACAGACAATTGGGTACTAGCAATAATCCAACATGGCTATTGCATAGAATTCCACAAATTCCCACCAAACATCCCTCCAAAAACACGCAAAATGTCACCACAACATTTAGAACTTTTAGGACTAGAGGTTCAAGCACTACTGCAAAAGGATGCAATAGAGTTAGTACCAGTACAACAAAAAAACACAGGAGTTTACTCCCTGTACTTTCTAATTCCAAAAAAAGACAAAACATTAAGACCAATATTAGATCTCAGGACACTAAATACCTACATCATATCGGACCACTTTCACATGGTCACACTACAAGACATCATTCCACTGCTCAAACAGCAAGATTACATGACCACATTAGACCTAAAAGATGCGTACTTTCATATACCGATACATCCTTCTCACAGAAAGTACCTAAGGTTCGTATTCAAAGGAATACATTACCAATTCAAGGTGTTGCCATTCGGAATAACAACTGCACCAAGAGTATTCACAAAATGTCTAGCAGTAGTAGCAGCACATATCAGGAGACAACAAATACATGTGTTTCCTTACCTAGACGATTGGCTAATCAAGACCAACACAGTAAGAAAGTGCACAAACAACACCACATATGTCATACAAACCCTTCACAAACTGGGTTTCTCCATCAACTATACAAAGTCACACCTCGAACCGTGTCAGATACAACAATATCTAGGGGCATCCATCAACACATCAAAAGGAATTGCCACTCCAAGTCCACAAAGAGTTCAAGCATTCCACAAGGTAATAAGTGCTATGTTTCCAAACCAAAAGATACAAGCAAAATTTGTGCTAAAACTTCTAGGCATGATGTCATCATGCATAGCCATTGTCCCAAACGCAAGACTACACATGCGAGCCTTACAACAGTGCCTAGCATCACAATGGTCACAAGCACAGGGTCAACTTCTAGATCTGGTGTTGGTAGACCACCAAACATACCTCTCGCTTCTATGGTGGAACAGCAACAATTTAAACAAAGGGCGGACATTTCAGGACCCACTGCCTCAATACGTTATAACAACAGATGCTTCCATGACAGGGTGGGGAGCACACCTCAATCACCACAGCATTCAAGGACAATGGGACGTACACCAAACAAAATTTCATATAAATTACCTAGAACTCTTAGCAGTATTTCTAGCGTTAAAAGCCTTTCAACCCATAATAACACACAAATACATTCTTGTCAAAACAGACAACATGACAACAATGTATTATTTAAACAAACAAGGAGGAACACACTCAACACAATTGTGTCTCCTAACACAAAAAATATGGCAGTGGGCGATTCACAACCACATTCGCCTAATAGCACAATTTATTCCAGGGATCAAAACCAACTAGCAGACAACCTTTCGCGAGATCACCAACAAGTCCACGAATGGGAAATTCACCCCCAAGTTCTGAACAATTACTTTCAAATTTGGGGAACACCCCAGATAGATTTGTTCGCAACAAAAGAAAACGCAAAATGCCAAAACTTCGCATCCAGGTACCCACACCGTGAATCACAAGGCAATGCTCTATGGATGAGTTGGTCAGGGATATTTGCATACGCTTTTCCCCCTCTCCCTCTCCTTCCATATCTAGTAAACAAATTGAGTCAAAACCAACTCAAACTCATACTGATAGCACCCACATGGGCAAGACAACCTTGGTATACAACTCTACTAGACCTTTCACTAGTACCGCATGTCAAAGTACCCAACAGACCAGATCTGTTAACACAACACAAACAACAGATCAGGCATCCAAACCCAGCATCATTGAATCTAGCAATTTGGCTCCTGAAATCCTAGAATTCGGACACTTAGACCTCACACAAGAATGTATGGAGGTCATAAAACAAGCTAGAAAAGCTTCCACTAGACACTGCTATGCATCTAAGTGGAAAAGATTTGTTTGCTACTGCCATACCAATCAAATCCAACCATTG
The DNA here is from genome assembly GCF_031143425.1 of Pleurodeles waltl. Lineage (NCBI taxonomy): Eukaryota > Metazoa > Chordata > Amphibia > Caudata > Salamandridae > Pleurodeles > Pleurodeles waltl. The sequence goes on from NC_090445.1 coordinate 104,187,737, forward strand.
CATGCCTCTACAAAGGACATAGTGGGATACTTACTACATTTGCAAAAAGCAAACCTCGCTTTTTCATCTATAAAAATACACCTCGCAGCAATATCTGCTTACCTACAAACTACTCATTCATCGTCTCTATTTAGAATACCAGTTATTAAAGCATTCATGGAAGGGCTAAAAAGAATTATACCACCAAGAACACCACCAGTTCCTTCATGGAACCTTAACATCATCTTAACAAGACTCATGGGTCCACCTTTTGAACCCATGCATTCCTGTGAAATGCAGTATTTAACGTGGAAAGTCGCATTTCTCATTGCAATCACATCCCTCAGAAGAGTAAGTGAAATACAGGCATTTACCATACAAGAACCATTTATTCAAATACACAAAAATAAAATAGTTCTAAGAACAAATCCAAAATTTCTACCAAAAGTAATCTCACCATTCCATTTAAATCAAACAGTAGAATTACCAGTGTTCTTCCCACAGCCAGATTCCGTGGCTGAAAGGGCACTACATACATTAGACATCAAAAGAGCACTAATGTACTACATTGACAGAACAAAGTTAATCAGGAAAACAAAACAACTGTTCATATATTTTCAAAAACCACACATAGGAAATCCAATCTCTAAACAAGGCATTGCTAGATGGATAGTCAGATGTATTCAAACATGCTATCTTAAAGCCAAGAGAGAATTGCCTATTACACCAAAGGCACACTCAACCAGAAAGAAAGGTGCTACAATGGCCTTTCTAGGAAACATTCCTATGAGCGAAATATGTAAGGCTGCAACCTGGTCTACGCCTCATACATTTACTAAACACTACTGTGTAGATGTACTAAATGCACAACAAGCTACAGTGGGCCAAGCTGTACTAAGAACATTATTCCAAACTACTTCAACTCCTACAGGCTAAACCACCGCTTTTAGGGGAGGTAACTGCTTTATAGTCTATGCTCAACATGTGTATCTGCAGCAACATATGCCATTGAACTGAAAATGTCACTTACCCAGTGTACATCTGTTCGTGGCATTAGTCGCTGCAGATTCACATGTGCCCTCCCGCCTCCCCGGGAAGCCTGTAGCCGTTTAGAAGTAAATCTTAAATCTTAAACATTTGTACATTTGTAAATAATTATTAAAAACTTTTTATGTACATACGTATTCACTCCATTGCATGGGCACTATTTATAGCAAACAACTCCAGCCTCACCCTCTGCGGGGAAAACAATCTAAGATGGAGTCGACGCCCATGCGCAATGGAGCCGAAGAGGGAGGAGTCCTTCGGTCCCGTGACCAAAAAAAGACTTCTTAGAAGAAAAACAACTTGTAATACTCCGAGCCCAACACCAGGCAGCGGACTGTGCTCAACATGTGAATCTGCAGCGACTAATGCCACGAACAGATGTACACTGGGTAAGTGACATTTTCATTTCCATGTATGTATATGTGTATATATATATATATATATATATATATATATATATATATATATATATATATATATATAAATGAGATAGATATATGTTCAATGGCATGTGTAGCTGCAGATACACATGCTATGCATTTCTCTTCCGACATCTAGTGTTGGGCTCTGAGTGTTACAAGTTGTTTTTCTTCGAAAGAAGTCTTTTCGGAGTCACATGATAGAGTGGCTCCTCCTCTCAGTTGCAGTGTGCATGGGCATCGGCTCCATTGTTAGATTGTTTTCTTTCCGCTGTCGGGTTTGGACGTGTTTCCTCTCGCTCCGAGATTTCGAATTGGAAAACATTAGAAAACCTATTTAATCGCCTGTATTGTTTCGATCGTGTTTCCCATCTAGCATCGAACCGTTAGCTCCATTGGAATCTAGATTTCGCCCTTTTGGACGCGTGCGCCCGACTTGGGCCCGTTTGGACCTTTTACGTGGAAGCCTGATGGATCGAACTCCATTTCGATTCTGCCCTCAGTGGCACGCAAAGTTCCCATATATAGACCAACACCTGGTTTGTAATTTGTGCCTTTCTCCAGACCAATGAGAAGAAGATTGCGAGGACTGTCAATCGTTTCGATCTAAGAAGACCTTAAGAGATGGCAGTGCCCGAAGGTTGGAAATGGCGTTGAAAAGTACAGAACATCTCGACGTTATGGAAGAAGAGCAGGCGCAGACAGCAGTCTCCATCCGAGATACCGACTCCGAGAAAGAATCGGAAGAAGATACACCTATCACTGCTGGCCAGCACATGAGTACTTCTGCCCCTAAGCCCATATATAAAAAAAAACTACCGAAGGCCTTGGATACACCACTTCCGGAATTGCCATGGTTTGGCCCGAAAAAAGACTGCCGTCAACCGACCTTCGGGTTCAGCACCGAAAAAGGCCACTCCTCTATCCACTTCGGAGTCGAGCTTATCGGTTTAAGGTTCCACTTCGGACACCAGTAAGCATCCTCACTACTCGCAGTCGAAGATTCGCCGCCCAGCTTCGGAGCCGAAACAGCCGACTTCATTTTCAGGACCGAAAAAGATTCAAACTTCGGAAACGAAAAAATCCTCATACACAGAGAAACAAGGACTTTCAAGCAAACTGAAACAAATCTCGAAGCCAATGCAAGAATCTTACAAGCCTTCTGATAGGGACACTGAGGTTCAGCCAATATTGGAGGTTATGGATGAAAAACAATCCAGAATCCATATTCATAAAGAAACTGGCAGAATTATTACTGCACCTCCTTTAAAGACTAAACGAAAGCGGGCTTTTCAAGAGGAATTAGACTCTGCTCAACCACCAGCAAAAGTCAAAAAGCAAAAGGAGAAAACAGCACCTGTCCCTACTTCTCCTTCTCATTCTCCACAGCTTTCTTTTTCACCTCCACAAAATAGTCCACCACCATTGCCTTCTCCAACACACAATCAATATTCTCATGGAGATACGGTAGATCCTTGGGATCTATATGACCCGGATCCTATTCCAGACAATGATCCTGACCTATATCCCTCCAAACCTTCTCCACCAGAGGACACTACTGCCTACACTCAGGTAGTCTCTAGGGCAACTGCCTATTATGGGGGGCTTATGCATACTGAGCCACTAGAAGAGGATTTCTTATTCAATACTCTTCCACCCTCTCTAGATACCAGTGCCTTCTCATGTTGCCTGGAATGGTTAAACATGCAGACCAAATTTTCTGTGAGCCGGTCAAAGCTAGAGTAATTACTCCCAGAACTGACAAGAAATATAAACCTGCTCCTACAGACCCAGACTACATCACTCACCAAGTCCCTCCAGATTCAGTAGTGGTGAGTGCGGCTAGAAAAGAGCTAACAGTCAATCCTCAGGGGATGCTCCTCCACCTGATAAGGAAAGTAGAAAGTTTAATGCTGCTGGCAAGAGAGTAGCCACACAAGCAGCCAACCAATGGCGTATTGTGAATTCCCAAGCACTTCTTGCCAGGTATGATAGAGCCCACTGGGATGAGATGCAAGAAATCATACAGCACCTCCCCAAAGAGCATCAGAAGAGAGCACAACAGGTTGTAGAAGAGGAACAGGCCATAAGTAACAACCAGATACGTTCTGCCCTCGATGCTGCTGATGCAGCTGCAAGGAGTGTAAATTCTGCCATTACCATAAGAAGGCATACTTGGTTATGCTCATTATAAGATGGCTTAGCGGACTTTCAATCCCGTTTTCTTGTCGAGGGACCATTTTCATGGTACAGGCTCAGAAAGAATTAGTGAATAAAGTTGAAGCCGAGTGTTCAAGGGCCATCATTTTATGATTAGTAAAGCTCCGAAAGTTGAGTTCCAGCCAGGAAACAGCCTTAGGTACTACTTAGGATTCTTACTCTGCTTCACTCATCTACCATTATAGTGTTCGTAAGGGAGCAAGAAAGTCCTACAGTTAAGCTCCAAACCAAGGTTGGAATTAGTGGAGCACATTTTAGCTATGCACAACTCTTTACCATGATATGTTGTAGTTTCAAATAAGCTTTTATGTTTTTATTATGGGTCTCTACTAATATGAGTAGGCAAAGTATTTATATCATTATGCATTTTGGAATTGTGATGGTTTTAATTAACCGAGTCAATAAACTTAAACTTGAAACTTGGTTACGCCCTTCTGGTTTTAAACCAGAAATTCAACAGGCAGTACTTAACATGTCTTTTGATAAAAAAAAAAAAAAAAAGCAAAACACTTATTTGGGCCTGAAGTGGATACCACCATAGATAAACTGAGAAAGGACTCAGATACTGCAAAGACAATGGGAGCACTATACACCACAACCTATAGAGGCTGCTTTCGTAGGCCATAGTTTAGAGGAGGATTTCAACTACAATCCTCCGAAGCTTCTACCTCCCAGTCAAAGCAGGGACAACAGCAACAACAATATCAAAGAGGGGGGTTCAGAGGGTCCTATAGAGGACAGTATTTCAGAAACAGGCATGTTCAAAGCCTCAAAACAAGCCACTACACCATCCAAATAGTGATTTTTTTTCCCACCCCTCCACCACACACATCTCCTGTGGGGGGAAGACTACAGCAATTTCACGCTCATTGGCAAAATATCACCACAGACAATTAGGTGTTATCAATTATCCGCAATGGCTATTGCCTAGAATTAATCTCCACCCCTCCAAACATTCCACCACCTTACCACAAATTGTCCCCAGAACACAACTTTCTGTTACAACAGGTAGTACAATCCCTACTACTAAAACAAGCAAAAGAATTGGTCCCACATTCTCAACAGGGAACAGGAGTCTACTCGCTGTACTTCCTCATTCCCAAAAAAGATGGCACTCTAAGGCCTATTCTAGACCGCAGGCCTCTCAATCTATACACCCTGTTAAAACATTTTCACATTGTAAGTCTGCAGGATGTCATTCCATTACTACAAAAACAAGATTACATGACTGCTTTAGACCTCAAAGATGCGTATTTCCATGTACCCGTCCATCTGGCTCACAGAAAATACCTCAGGTTCGTCATAGCAGGAAAACATTACCCGTTCAAGGTTTTGCCGTTCGGCATAACAATAGCTGCAAGAGTGGTCACAAAATGTCTAGCAATAGTAGCAGCCTACTTAAGAAGCCACACAGTCACGTCTTTCCATATCTAGACGATTGGCTAATAAAATCAAGCAATTTTACACAATGCCAACAACACACTCGGTATGTAATAAAAACCCTGCATACACTAGGGTTCACTCTAAATGATCAGAAATCACACCTTCAGCCAGCACAGGTACAACCTTACCTAGGTGATATTTTAAATACTCAAAAAGCCCTAGCATATCCAAAAACACAATGGATACAGGCTTTCCAAAATCTCATCCCACATATCCAACCAAATCAACAATACACTGTAAAACTTGTCATGAAAATTCTAGGGATGATGGCATTTTACATAGCGATACTACCACATGCAAGACTTAACATGGGGCCTTTACAACGATGTCTCTCACAACAGTGATCTCAGGCACAAGGTCAATTGCAAGATCTAGTGTTGATGGACCGCCAAATGCACACGTCCCTTCAATGGTGGAATCTCAGCAATCTCATGAAGGGGCGGTCATTTCAAAACCCTGTGCCTCAGACCATAACAGACGAATCAATAATAGGTTGGGGAGCTCATCTCAACAATCATACCATTCAAGGTGAATGGGATCCCAAACAGAAACAATTTCACATAAACAACCAAGAATTATTGACCGTGTTTCTTGCCCTAAAAGCGTTTCAACCCCTTCTCAAACACAAGACTGTTCTGATAAAAGCAGACAACATGACACCAATGTATTACCTCAAAAAACAGGGCGGGACACCTTTATCTCAACTGTCTCTGCTTGCCCAGACAATATGAAAATGTGCAATTCACAATCACATTCATCTATTAGCGGAATACATTCCAGGAATAGACAATCAGTTAGCGGATCTCCTAAGCAGGAATCACAAACAAACTCACGAATGGGAGATTCACTTCCAAGTACTTCAAAAGTACTTTCAAAAGTGGGGAACACCAGAAATAGATCTATTAGCAACAAGCGAAAACGCAAAATACCAAAACTTCTCATCCAGACACCCACATCCCCTTTCCAAGGGCAATGCTCTATGGATCAATTGGTCAGGGATATTTGCTCACGCTTTTTCCCCCTCTCACACTCCTTCCATTTCTGGTCAGCAAACTACGTCAAACATCTTTGACCATGATACTCATAGCCCCAACATGGGCATGTCAATATTGGTACACAACACTCCTAGACCTGTCTGTAGTACCTCATTCCAAGCTCCCAAACAGACCAGATTTGTTAACACAGAACTAAGATCAAATCAGGCATCCAAACCCCAATGTTCTCAATTTAGCGATTTTGCTCCTGAAGTCATAACATTTTGCTACCTAAAGCTTCCATCAGAAAGTATGGTTGTGCTTAAGCAGGCACGTAAACCTACTACCAGACAATGTTATGCTAACAAATGGAAAAGATTTATTCACTACTGTCAATCTAAAAACACTGATCCACTTACAGCATCTATACAAGATATTGTATGCTACCTTCTTAATTTGCAAAAATCAAATTTAGTCTTCTCATCCATTAAAATCCGCCTTACTGCAATATCTGCATACTTAGAAACTATTCAACACACTTCTCTATTCAGAGTCCCAGTTATTAAAGCTTTCATGGAAGGATAAAGACGCATTATTCCACCTAGAACTCCACCTGTTCCTTCTTGGAATCTATGTACCAGCCTCATGGGCCCACCATTTGAACCAATGCACTCTTGCCAAATTCAATTTTTAACATGGAAAGTTGCCTTCCTTGTAGCTACTACGTCATTACGAAGTTAGTGAAATACAGGCATTCACAGTTGAGGAACCTTTTTTCCAAGTACACAAACATAAAGTTGTACTTGAAACAAATTCATAATTTCTACCAACAGTAGTATCTCCTTTTCACATCAACCAAACAGTGGAATTGCCCATCTTCTTTCCACAGCTAGACTCAGTTGCAGAAAGAGCTCTTCATACTCTAGTTCTCAAAAGAGCTCTTATGTACTATATAGATAGAACTAAAGATTTTAGGAAAACAAAACAACTTTTTGTTGCTTTTCAACAAACCCATAAAGGCAATCCTATATCTAAACAAGGCTTAGCAAGATGGATTGTTAAATGCATACAAACATGCTACATCAAAGCAAAAAGACAACTTTTGACCACTCCTAGAGCACATTCTACAAGGAAGAAAGGTGCATGAATGGCATTTTTAGGAAACATACCAATGGCTGATATATGTAAAGCTGCCACATGGTCTTCTCCTCATACCTTTACAAAACACTATTGTGTTGATGTTTTTTCACAGTAACAGGCCACTGTAGGTCAAGCTGTCTTAAGGACACTATTTCAGACAACTTTAACTCCTACAGGCTAGCCACCGCTATTTTTTGGGAGGACTAATTGCTTTGTAGTCTATGCATAGCATGTGTATCTGCAGCTGCACATGCCATTGAACGGAAAATGTCACTTAACCAGTGTACATCTGTTCGTGGAATGTAGTGCTGCAGATTCTCATGCACCCTCCCTCCTCACCGGAAGCCTGTAGTCATTTAAGTTTAACTTTTGTACATATGTAGATACATCTCTGGACATCTCTTTATATTCTTATACTCTATCACTCCTTCCTTCACCCTTTGCGGGAAAACAATTTAACAATGGAGTCGATGCCCATGCGCACTGTAACCGAGAGGAGGAGTCACTCGATCCTGTGACTCCGAAAATACTTCTTTGAAGAAAAACAACTTGTAACACTCTGAGCCCAACACTAGATATCAGAAGAGATATGCATAGCATGTGAATCTGCAGCACTACATGCCACGAACAGATGTACATAAGTGACATTTTCCATATATATTTATTTATATATAATGCATAGCATAAAACATTTATTACACTTGGAAATGAGTGTAAAAGAAAAACAAGTAGAGACATGAAGTATTCATTGTTTCATTATGGGAAAGTTGTTGAGATTCTGCATGGATTCATGTTCTAATTTCACTGTCCCTTGAACAATTAATTACTTTGAGGTGACAACTTTACTTCGAGGACCCAAAATTGGGAGAGTCACCCTCACCACATCACCAATCCTTACAATAACCTCGTATGCAGCTGTCCCTTTGTCAAAGTACACTTTTCTTTTCATCTGCCCTTTATGGTCCTTGTCAAGAGAATTGCATTACATTTTCATACCACTCTACATCTTTACCATCTGTAACTCTTCTTACTGAAAAAAACTGAAAATCTTAGACAGAAATTTGGTAACTTTAGCTATCTAAACTCCATGAACTATGACAACCTCATGCCATCAAGACAAACTAATAAGTTGAAGCTTCCCCTACAGAGGTCCAACAGTGTCTAAAACAACCTGTGTGCATGCATCCCATGTAGCTAACTGAAAACTGTAAGGAGCAGTCTCACTATTCCTTTCTAATCACTCGACCTGCACTCCATGCACACTTTCCTTTTCCTTTCTATTTGCACATTAATACCTAGCCACCAATAATGCCTCATAATCTCGGGGTTTGCTCACCTCAGGGTCTATGACCTCAAACACCCAGGAGGTACAAGTCTAGAGCCTGTAAGCACACATTCATTCCGCAAAAGAAGTTCCTTCAGTATCTCATTAGGACATATTAATCTGCATTTCTCAAACAACACCACATCATTATTAATTTTTCCGTCCACTCACTCTCTGTAATAAAACCATAAGTTATGCTGCATACTGTTACTGCATCGCCCCACCATTTAGCTTTTTCCTTATCTACAGCAGCAATACCACCAACTAATCTAGAAGGGCACTGAGCCATTTTGTTAACAATTCCAGGCAAATATTTAACAGAGTGAAAATTCTGCCTCTACCTGTCTTCAAATCATGGTAGAAATTGAATTCAGATCTTTCTTTTTAAAACTGTCTTTAATTAATTAGTTTGTGGTCTGAGCGGGCTCCACAGAAACTACTTGAATTTCTTGACTCCCTAAAGCCTCTTCTGTGAGATAGTGTATTTCTGCTCTTCTTAGACCACTCAAAGCAAAAGTAATAGTTACCTTTCTTCTTCCTTGTAACTTTAACACTGCTCCAAGTCCTTTATCACTTTCATTAGTAACTATAAAACAATGTTGTCCTGCTATAAAACTGCAATTTGTGAGCATTGACAAGACTTTCTTTAATGTCAGTAAATTCCCATTACCAATCATCATCATTTTAAAAAAGCAAATCCCTTCTTAAGTAGTATTTGATTGGAAGAGGTGCTGCAGGGCAAACCTAGGGACAGAACAGGCACACAATTCAGCCATTCCTAGAAAAGATTGTACTTCTGTTTTTTCTCAGGATTTCGCACATCAAACACTGTCCCAGCTACACTATTCTTAGGTTGGACCCCAGAGGTTGAAATGACATGTCCCAAATAAGTTAGTTCTGCACAACTAGATCTGCACTTATTGATCGAATGTGTCATACCTTTATTCCTTAAAATCTTCCTCACTATTTCCAGGTGCTTTTCCAGTGAATCAACATCATCTTGAAAGAATCTGACATCAGACAGAAGATCATCCAACAAATTTGTCATACGTTTTTGAAATGCTAAAGTTGCGGAGCATAACCCAAACAGCATCCAGTTGAAGCAATAAATAACAAAAGGTGTAATAAATGAAGTCAAAACATTTGAATCATTACATAATCTGACCTAGCTGTATGCTGATGTAAGGTATAAGGACATTAAATATTTTGCATTATCTGGCCATGCAAACTGTCTCATTGAGGTTTGGCCGAATACATCTATCCTCCACTACTCTTCTGTTCAATTCTCTGAGGTCTGCCAAAAGCCTTATTCCACCATTCAGTTTGTGTGAAACAACCATAGGTGCAATCCACTCAGCAACTACAACTGGTGAAATAATGTTCTCCTCACATTGCAATCTAATAATGTTCTCCTCACCCTTTCTTCTCACATAAGCAATCTATGTCAGATCTAACGGTATATTTGAGACTGAGTGGAATACTTCTAACTTTACACAGCACTGGCACAGCAAGTACCTAGTATATGACAAAATATGATGTGCATAGCCCTGGACACATGCAACTTTATCAGAAAAGACCTCAGTAATTCTTTGTCCAAAGATTCTTTAAAAATATCAACAGTATTGACTCAGGCTTGCTGGCAGATATTAGATCTATCAAGATTCCCACAGACTCTGATGAGGCCAGCTCAACATTGTGTTCCCTGCTACAAGAACGTACACTTTCTAGTCAGTTCTGTGTCCACAGAATGTTATTTCAGCTTGCCCCATAAGTATGTGGTCTAACTTCAGGTTCCAAGAGTTCCACTTTCCCTTTGAATAGAAGCGTGTATTCTCTACCAGATATGCAAGTTACATTACCTTACCAGAAGGCTGTTCACACTTAATCATTGATACTCTGTTTATCTCATTTGAGACTTGTAAAATAACTTGCACTGTCTGAAGTAATCTCAAAAACTGTTTCATTCTCCCTCACACTTCAGCATTATTTGGTAAAGTGAGCTCTGTTCCACAGAATTTGCATAAGCACTTTAAGGCAGACAGGTCTTTATTATCGGAACCACTGCCCTATAAAGTTTGGAAAATCTTTGGGTTTAGTCACTTTTTATACTGTTTGTCAATTTCTTGCACATACAAAGATTGTTTGTCTTTTCTTTACCCCTCCCCAAAGGCCATACAATGCTCAATGTGTTTAGCACAGGTGAGCACTTCATTCAGTTTGGTGTCATCCGTGAGCCACAACTCTTCTCTAATGTTATTGTTTCTATACCTTAACTTTAACAGGGTTATAATTCTGTCTCCCATGCTGTTTCCAAAATTGCATCTTAAAACTATCTTACGTAATTTACTGATATATTCCTCTCATCTTCTTTTGAACTCTCATGCCAAAATGATGACGCTCAAGTACAGTAGATACTTTAGGAAGATAATGTTTTTCTTATTTCTTTAAGGTGGTTTTATATTTTAGTAAGGCTGCCTGTGACACAGATGTCCACCTCATCCGTTAAGTCCGGGAGATTTTTTTTTTTTTTTAAACCCTGATGGTCCGCATCTATATGATGAAGCAAGAGAGAAGTCTTCTTTTCTGCTGTTAGGTTTGGATAATAAATGTTTACATAATTCCTAAAACTTTTTTCTTGTTTTTCCCATCTAAGATTTGGCCTCGGAAGGGAAATTAACAAAAAGGAGGTGGAAAAATATTTTACATTTTGAAACAATGTGAAAAATGAAGAAATCAAGAATGCAGGCAGCTGGTGATGGTTGAAATGTAACCACCTAAAGAACCAATAACAAGAAAAGCACCTGTATACAAAAGTAATAGCTGAGTAGCTACTCACTGGTATTCAAACTTGAAATAGAAAATCCCCTGAAAAGAAAAATCTAAATATCTAGGACAGTACTGATACAAAGTTTAGCAGTAAATCTATTCTCCAAGCAAAATAATACTTGTACTGACTGAAGAACACAATAAAGGGGAATGCAATTTACAACACTAATGGAAAATGTTAAAAAAGCAAATAGCAGGTTTTAATACATTATGACACATTGGAGTTATGTACTGTAAAGCACACTATTACCCGTGAGTGTATCCTCGCGCTGCAGTTTTCTGGGGCTCTCCCCAGATCATCAATAGGAATTATTTGAAGAGCCATATCTCCAGTTTCTGGCAAATTCAAGAAGAGAGGAGGTCGTGCCACACTTTTGGAGCGATGTAAGAGAAGGCTCAACGTCCGTTTCTACTTCTGTGAATGTAGTATTGACTGGACACCTGTACTAGTAGGAGTCTGGTCAATACTGAGAACAGAAACACCAGAGAGCATACAGTGCGAAAGAGGACTTGACTTCCAGTAATGTGACGGTGAGGGAAGCCAGTCATGAATGAACCTCAGCATATTAGACAAGCATCAGCAAATAACAGTACATTGTGTGACTGTTGTGCTTCACAGAACAATCTTTATGAAAATGAGTGCCAAAGGTGCTCCAGCAGCTTCTCTGGTGGGAAGCCACAACATTTTCCGGTAACTGAATGTAGAATCATACTTAGTGACACACTCGCTCAGTTTTGAATCTGTTTTGAGGAGAATAAGCTAGAAAGTAATTGAAAGCTCTGTGGCTCATCAGAAATGTATTAAGAGCAGGTTTAACACACAAAAAGGAATAAAGTAGACAGTATTTAAATAAAGTGTTGAAGCTTCTTAAGTATCATCACTTTGGCACATCCAGTCATTGCCAGAAATTTGGTGAAATCATATGAAGAAAGATAATCCTCTTTATCCCACGTCCTTGTTTTATGCAGGGAAAAAGAAGCTCCAGCCATTTCACAGCATATCCTCAAGCTTCAGCTGTTCAAAATAGAACTCCCTCCAAGAGTTTGCTTGTAAACATTCTAGGCTGGAGCTTTGAGACAAGTTCCAAAAATAAATACTAGCGTGAGACTCCAGATACCAATGTCCTACAAAGTGACTTTTTAGTGGAGACCCTTCCCAAGGCAGATTGTTCTGTCCAGATCCTGGCCTTGCTTGAGGGCATGCTCAGGTGAGCCCCAGACAATTTAAGACTTTTCTTAAACTTTGCTCCCGGGAGTACCCATCAGCACCACTGGCAATCACATTGGTGGTGCAACTATCCAATGGTGTATTGTTAATTTGCTTGGCGTCTTGTCAAGGTACTACAGATTTCATTGGCAGGCAATGGAAACACTGGTACATCACTTTACCAAGGTCTACAGAACGGGAAGGGTAAAGCAAGTAATCGCAGAAAAAACTATTTCCAATGCTGCTCTCTCAAAGCTACAGATACTGCCTTCTGCAGCATAAATACTAGCATCTTTCTCCACCACTATGCATGGCTTTACATCTCTTGCTTCTAAACAGGGGCTCAGTAACACCTTCTTAACGTCCCATTTAACAGGAAACATCTCTTTGCACCTTAAAGAGTATGCAATGTTGTAAATGTTGAAGAAGCACATAGATTGCGAAGTCTATGGGTGCCCTGCAGTCTGCTATTCTGAGGGGCTTCTTTCATAGGCAGCAACCAAGGGATGGGAACATACCCTTTGGCTAGGCTCAACCTACCAGCACCAATAGCAGGGTTTTCACAAGCAGAGAAACCTTAGGAGATGGTTACAGAGGTAGAGATAGCAAGGACAGAGGTGACGGTGGTAAAGGAGCCTCTTCTTCCAAGCCTTGACTGTCCATGACTCACCACTTTCGTTTCTAACCTCCTTCACAATCATACAACATCAGGCAGGTGGGGGAGACATGAGAATTTCCTGAGCTCAGATAAGTGGGTGTTGGAAGTAGTTGAGCAATGTATGGAAGGGCCTCTTTTTCACATGGTCACCCCCACATTTTGCCTGGTAACTGATGCTGTTTCGACTGAAAGTGCACTGGGTTCCTGCTGTCCAGGTCCCCAGTACCAGATTTTTTTCCCTAAAACTGAGCAGTTATTTCCCAGTTGGCAGTACCTTTGGCACCCCTTTAAGTCCTTAGTATATGGTACCCCAGGTACCTAGGGCATTGGTACCAAAGAAGGTCTTCAAGGCCTGCAGCATGTATTATGCCACCCTCTGGGACCCCTCACCAAGCACATACAGATTGCCATTGCAGGCTGCATGTCTTGGTACAGCTAAAAGTGAAAACACAACATGGCACACAGCCTGGGTTCCATGTCCCCTAACACTGATTGCAATATATGTAAGTCACCCCTACAGCAGGCCTTACATCCCTAAGGCAAGGTGCATTATATTACATGTGAGAACCTATCTGCAAGAGGAGATATGCCCCTGCTATGTCTTTGTTCACTCTTAGACAAAGTGAGTAAATAAAGAAGCAATTTTAAGTACATGTGCTAGACACTGGTCAGTACCATTTCCCCAGCTAAATGATGACTTCACTGAAAATAGGGATGTTTGGTATCAAACATCTCCTATTAATAAACCTTCACTGGTGCCAGTGATGGATTTCTTAATACATGCACCCAGAGGGCACTTTAGAGGTGCCCCTTGAAAAACCTTCCATTTACCTGTGTGCTGACTGACTAGTTCTAACGAGCATGCACCCACCAGACAGGTTTCTAACCACAAAGAGCGAGAGCCTCGCTGTTGGGCAAACAGGAACAAAGCCTTCTCTGGCAGGGGTGTTAGTATACCCCTTCAAACAGGAAGATCTGCAAACCTGCATTCCAAGCCCTGGGGGCTTCAAAGAAGATCTGCCTCCCCTTAAAGGACCGGATGCTGACAACTCCCCCCAGACCCATTTGGCACCTAGATAGGTGGGAAAATTAGTAGTCAGAGAGGCAAGTCCACCTCTCAGGACAGTCCCATCACTAAGGTGAGCTGCCTGATGTGCGCACAACTTTTGAAAGTCTGTCATCTTGGTGATGGCAGAACTAAGATCTCTGGGACAGGATTATGCCCACTTCCCATATGAAGTGGTCATATAGGGACATAGTGACCACAAGGGTGAGAAGCCCACTGGCTACTGTCCTACACTCCCCTAAACGTCCCTAAATTTTGTATTTAGGGGTGCTCCAGACACCAGGAAATCAGATTCCAGCTGACCAAAGAAGGACTCTCAAAAGCCGCAAAACCAAAGACTGAGCAAGAAGCAACTGAGTTGGCAACAGCCCTGCCAGCCTTTCTGTTGTTCCTGCCAAATTGTTTCAAAGTTGTCTTGTCCTACAAGCTGTTGTGCCTCCCAAAGCCTAGGAGGACTACCTGCCTTCAACAAAGACCCATAAATTCCTGTGGAGCAGCTGACATGCTTCTCTGCATCCTGGAGACACCCCAAGAGGACCCTGGACCAACAAAACCGACACCACAAAGTACCACTGCATTCCTGCCACCTAGCCTGAGCTGAAGTGGGCCTACATTGCCAGTGTTTTCCCCCAGCCCTCCAGGGGCAAAGTCCACCTTGGACTTTCCCACAGTGGACTCACTGACGCTGCCTGCAGCCGCCTTCGACCACGAGTGCTCCTGGTAACGAAAATCCAATGCCTCAAGACACCTCTGCACCCATTGCCCCGGCCCATTGAAAAGAGGACCTACGGTGTCCCCGAGCATCGTCAGAGTTGAGCCCACTTGCTGGTTCAGCCAGACTGGCCTCCCCGTTCAAACCTGTGACCTCTTTTTAACCTGCCTAATCTCCATTGACTAACATTGTGCACCAAACGCTGTATTGCACATCTGCACCCTGCCACCGAAGTGCCACCCAGTGTGACCTGCTGGTGTGGCCTTTGACCTTGCCCCACACTTACTATAAGTCCAGTAGATTGGGCCAGTAGGTCGCTGTGAAGTGCCTGAATGCAGTACATGTTCTTCCCAACACCCTTCCCTCCACCCCCCAATTGGATATCATTGACCGCCCGAGGTGACTTGTTGATTGTAGGAAGTTGGCTCTGTATGTGCTATTTCAAAGTAAGGAATAGCATGCACAGAGTCCAAGGGTTCCCCTTAGAGGTAAAATAGTGGTAAAAAGAGATAATACTAATGCTCTATTTTGTGGTAGTGTGGTCGAGCAGTAGGCTTATCCAAGGAGTAGTGTTAAGCATTTGTTGTACATACACATAGACAATAAATGAGGTACACACACTCAGAGACAAATCCAGCCAATAGGTTTTTATATAGAAAAATATCTTTTCTTAGTTTATTTTAAGAACCACAGGTTCAAATTCTACATGTAATATCTCATTCGAAGGGTATTGCAGGTAAGTACTTTAGGAACTTCAAATCATCAAAATTGCATGTATACTTTTCAAGTTATTCACAAATAGCTGTTTTAAAAGTGGACACTTAGTGCAATTTTCACAGTTCCTAGGGGAGGTAAGTATTTGTTAGTTTTACCAGGTAAGTAAGACACTTACAGGGTTCAGTTCTTGGTCCAAGGTAGCCCACCGTTGGGGGTTCAGAGCAACCCCAAAGTCACCACACCAGCAGCTCAGGGCCGGTCAGGTGCAGAGTTCAAAGTGGTGCCCAAAACACATAGGCTAGAATGGAGAGAAGGGGGTGCCCCGGTTCCGGTCTGCTTGCAGGTAAGTACCCGCGTCTTCGGAGGGCAGACCAGGGGGGTTTTGTAGGGCACCGGGGGGGACACAAGCCCACACAGAAATTTCACCCTCAGCGGCGCGGGGGCGGCCGGGTGCAGTGTAGAAACAAGCGTCGGGTTCGCAATGTTAGTCTATGAGAGATCTCGGGATCTCCTCAGCGCTGCAGGCAGGCAAGGGGGGGATTCCTCGGGGAAACCTCCACTTGGGCAAGGGAGAGGGACTCCTGGGGGTCACTTCTCCAGTGAAAGTCCGGTCCTTCAGGTCCTGGGGGCTGCGGGTGCAGGGTCTCTCCCAGGCGTCGGGACTTTAGGTTCAAAGAGTCGCGGTCAGGGGAAGCCTCGGGATTCCCTCTGCAGGCGGCGCTGTGGGGGCTCAGGGGGGACAGGTTTTTGTACTCACAGTCTTAGAGTAGTCCTGGGGTCCCTCCTGAGGTGTTGGATCGCCACCAGCCGAGTCGGGGTCGCCGGGTGCAGTGTTGCAAGTCTCACGCTTCTTGCGGGGAGCTTGCCGGGTTCTTTAAAGCTGCTGGAAACAAAGTTGCAGCTTTTCTTGGAGCAGGTCTGCTGTCCTCGGGAGTTTCTTGTCTTTTCGAAGCAGGGGCAGTCCTCAGAGGATGTCGAGGTCGCTGGTCCCTTTGGAAGGCGTCGCTGGAGCAGGATCTTTGGAAGGCAGGAGACAGGCCGGTGAGTTTCTGGAGCCAAGGCAGTTGTCGTCTTCTGGTCTTCCTCTGCAGGGGTTTTTCAGCTAGGCAGTCCTTCTTCTTGTAGTTGCAGGAATCTAATTTTCTAGGGTTCAGGGTAGCCCTTAAATACTAAATTTAAGGGCGTGTTTAGGTCTGGGGGGTTAGTAGCCAATGGCTACTAGCCCTGAGGGTGGGTACACCCTCTTTGTGCCTCCTCCCAAGGGGAGGGGGTCACAGTCCTAACCCTATTGGGGGAATCCTCCATCTGCAAGATGGAGGATTTCTAAAAGTTGGAGTCACTTCAGCTCAGGACACCTTAGGGGCTGTCCTGACTGGCCAGTGACTCCTCCTTGTTGCTTTCTTTGTTCCCTCCAGCCTTGCCGCCAAAAGTGGGGGCCGTGGCCGGAGGGGGCGGGCAACTCCACTAAGCTGCAGTGCCCTGCAGGGCTGTGACAAAGGGGTGAGCCTTTGAGGCTCACCGCCAGGTGTTACAGCTCCTGCCTGGGGGAGGTGTTCGCATCTCCACCCAGTGCAGGCTTTGTTACTGGCCTCAGAGTGACAAAGGCACTCTCCCCATGGGGCCAGCAACATGTCTCTGGTGTGGCAGGCTGCTGGAACTAGTCAGCCTACACAGACAGTCGGTTAAGTTTCAGGGGGCACCTCTAAGGTGCCCTCTGGGGTGTGTTTTGCAATAAAATGTACACTGGCATCAGTGTGCATTTATTGTGCTGAGAAGTTTGATACCAAACTTCCCAGTTTTCAGTGTAGCCATTATGGTGCTGTGGAGTTCGTGTAAAACAGACTCCCAGACCATATACTCTTATGGCTACCCTGCACTTACAATGTCTAAGGTTTTGTTTAGACACTGTAGGGGCACAGTGCTCATGCACTGGTACCCTCACCTATGGTATAGTGCACCCTGCCTTAGGGCTGTAAGGCCTGCTAGAGGGGTGTCTTACCTATACTGCATAGGCAGTGAGAGGCTGGCATGGCACCCTGAGGGGAGTGCCATGTCGACTTACTCATTTTGTTCTCACTAGCACACACAGGCTTGTAAGCAGTGTGTCTGTGCTGAGTGAGGGGTCTCTAGGGTGGCATAAGACATGCTGCAGCCCTTAGAGACCTTCCTTGGCATCAGGGCCCTTGGTACTAGAAGTACCAGTTACAAGGGACTTATCTGAATGCCAGGGTGTGCCAATTGTGGATACAATGGTACATTTTAGGTGAAGGAACACTGGTGCTGGGGCCTGGTTAGCAGGGTCCCAGCACTCTTCTCAGTCAAGTCAGCATCAGTATCAGGCAAAAAGTGGGGGGTAACTGCAACAGGGAGCCATTTCTTTACACAAGCCCCCCCCAGCCCACAGGCCAGGAGACTCAGCCCAAGCTGGGAGAGTCTTCCTAGTCTGTCAGGCGAGGAAGAGTAGGAGAAATAGGCTGGTTAGTTGCAGGGCCTACTCTGCCTTACATCCTTCTGTTCAGGTCATTCCCTTTGGGGAACTGACCTACTTCCACAGTGATAGGACCTAGTCTGAATTGCCTCTTGTCTGCCTCTTCAATGTCTCCACCCATTCTTTCTATTTTGGTCTTAGAGGTATCCACCTCTGCTAACCTTATCTTGGCCAGGGTTACCCCTAGCTTACCCAGAGAGGTTACCCGGAGCTGGAGTAACCCCACCATGACTAATAGGGTCAGGGGGCCTAACTTGCTATTTGGCATGGGGTCAGACCACCATGCTAAGGATAGTGCAGCCATAAAGGCTAACACCCAGCAGAGGCCACTGACAGCTGTCAGTGCCCAGAACCCCACCTTTAGCTCTTCACCTAAAAGGGAAGGGGCTAAGTTACAGGCCTCTTTGGGTTCAGGTTGCCTGTCTGCTGTATTAGAGTGGGGGGTTACCACATCTTGTAGTAAACACCCTTCTTCCACTCTTTCTTCTGTTAGCTGAGGAGCCACCCACTCAGGTTTAACAGTTGCCTGACTAGCCAGGACTTCTTGTGGGTCAGGTTGGACTTTATCAGGGCCATTTTTGGAGTTCTCCCCTACTGGAGCAGAATCTCCTTGGCTTGCTGTAACCTTGGCTAAAGGTTGTCCACCCTTCCTACTCTGTTTTCTTTTCTTCTTCTTCTGGGGCCTGCTTGCATTTACTGCAGAGGCAGGACTTCCAGAATCCTTGGGAGAGGACTGGCACTGGACCAGTTCCCCTCTTGGGCTCTGACTAACCTCTGGGTAGTCATTTCCAAGGAGACAATCAAGGGGGAGGTCTGTACTGACTACTACCCTTCTCCAGCTAAGAGTGCCACCCACTTCTATGGGCACTAAAGCCACAGGCCTCTTAGTGACCCTGTCTAGGCTAACTCTTACCCTGGCAGTCTCACCTGGGATGTACTGGTTTGAGAGCACCAGCCTGTCATGCACAATAGTGTGACTGGCACAAGTGTCTCTCAGGGCAGTGGTTGGGATTCCATTCACCAGTAGGTGGTGGAAGTGTCTACTTCCCTCTGGAATCTCCAACTCACCTGTTGGGCCCTGTTTCCAGTTGAAGGCTATGAAGACCTCCTCATCTGAGGAGTCATCTCCCATGGCTACACTGGTTACCCCTGGAATTTTGTTCTGGGGTTTGTTTTTGGGACAAGAAGTGTCCTTGGTGTGGTGCCCAGACTGTTTACAGTTGTGGCACCATGCCTTAGTGGCATCCCAGTTCTTACCCTGGTACCCACCTTTGTTTTGGGTTGTGTCTTGGGGCCCACCCACCTGTTCTGGTTTTTGGGGGCCTACAGAGGACTCTTTTTCTTTGTTTCTAGTGTTACCCACTTTCTCCTGGGGAGTTTTTGTAACCCCTTTCTTTTGGTCACCCCCAGTGGAAGTTTTGGTTACCCTAGTCTTGACCCAGTGGTCTGCCTTCTTTCCCAATTCTTGGGGAGAAATTGGACCTAGGTCTACCAGATACTGATGCAACTTTTCATTGAAGCAGTTACTTAAAATGTGTTCTTTCATAAACAAATTATAAAGCCCAACATAGTCACACACTTCATTTCCAGTTAACCAACCATCTAGTGTTTTTACTGAGTAGTCTACAAAGTCAACCCAGGTCTGGCTCGAGGTTTTTTGAGCCCCCCTGAATCTAATTCTATACTCCTCAGTGGAGAATCCAAAGCCCTCAATCAGGGTACCCTTCATGAGGTCATAAGATTCTGCATCTTTTCCAGAGAGTGTGAGGAGTCTATCCCTACACTTTCCAGTGAACATTTCCCAAAGGAGAGCACCCCAGTGAGATCTGTTTACTTTTCTGGTTACACAAGCCCTCTCAAAAGCTGTGAACCATTTGGTGATGTCATCACCATCTTCATATTTTGTTACAATCCCTTTGGGGATTTTTAGGATGTCAGGAGAATCTCTGACCCTATTTAAGTTGCTGCCACCATCGATGGGACCTAGGCCCATCTCTTTTCTTTCCCTTTCTATGGCTAGGAGCTGCTTTTCCAAAGCCAATCTTTTGACCATCCTGGCTAACAGGGGGTCATCTTCACTGAGAGCATCCTCAGTGATTTCAGAAATGTGGGACCCTCCTGTGAGGGACTCACCATTTCTGACTAACACAGTTGGAGACAGGACTTGAGGGGTCCTGTTCTCCCTATTTAGGACTGGAGGAGGGACATTGGCCTCCAAGTCACTAATTTCTTCCTCTGTGATGTCATCATCAGAGGGGTTGGCTTTTTCAAACTCTGCCAACAGCTCCTGGAGCTGAATTTTGGTAGGTCTGGAGCCAATGGTTATTTTTTTGATATTACAGAGAGACCTTAGCTCCCTCATCTTAAGATGGAGGTAAGGTGTGGTGTCGAGTTCCACCACATTCATCTCTGTATCAGAC
Source organism: Pleurodeles waltl (assembly GCF_031143425.1). Lineage (NCBI taxonomy): Eukaryota > Metazoa > Chordata > Amphibia > Caudata > Salamandridae > Pleurodeles > Pleurodeles waltl. The sequence continues at coordinate 104,208,377 of NC_090445.1, forward strand.
ATTATTTTGCTAAAAGTTGGAAGACTTTTTAAAGAATCTAACACAGTTTCTAGAATCTAATTTCAAACTTTTAACAAACTTTTAAACTCTAAAAGAAAATGCTAAACAGGGACTTAACACACAAGGCCCTAGCAGGACTTTTAAGAATTTAGAAAAATTTCAAATTGCAAAAATGAATTTCTAATGACAATTTTGGAATTTGTCGTGTGATCAGGTATTGGCTGAGTAGTCCAGCAAATGCAAAGTCTTGTACCCCACCGCTGATCCACCAATGTAGGAAGTTGGCTCTGTATGTGCTATTTCAAAGTAAGGAATAGCATGCACAGAGTCCAAGGGTTCCCCTTAGAGGTAAAATAGTGGTAAAAAGAGATAATACTAATGCTCTATTTTGTGGTAGTGTGGTCGAGCAGTAGGCTTATCCAAGGAGTAGTGTTAAGCATTTGTTGTACATACACATAGACAATAAATGAGGTACACACACTCAGAGACAAATCCAGCCAATAGGTTTTTATATAGAAAAATATCTTTTCTTAGTTTATTTTAAGAACCACAGGTTCAAATTCTACATGTAATATCTCATTCGAAGGGTATTGCAGGTAAGTACTTTAGGAACTTCAAATCATCAAAATTGCATGTATACTTTTCAAGTTATTCACAAATAGCTGTTTTAAAAGTGGACACAGTGCAATTTTCACAGTTCCTAGGGGAGGTAAGTATTTGTTAGTTTTACCAGGTAAGTAAGACACTTACAGGGTTCAGTTCTTGGTCCAAGGTAGCCCACCGTTGGGGGTTCAGAGCAACCCCAAAGTCACCACACCAGCAGCTCAGGGCCGGTCAGGTGCAGAGTTCAAAGTGGTGCCCAAAACACATAGGCTAGAATGGAGAGAAGGGGGTGCCCCGGTTCCGGTCTGCTTGCAGGTAAGTACCCGCGTCTTCGGAGGGCAGACCAGGGGGGTTTTGTAGGGCACCGGGGGGGACACAAGCCCACACAGAAATTTCACCCTCAGCGGCGCGGGGGCGGCCGGGTGCAGTGTAGAAACAAGCGTCGGGTTCGCAATGTTAGTCTATGAGAGATCTCGGGATCTCCTCAGCGCTGCAGGCAGGCAAGGGGGGGATTCCTCGGGGAAACCTCCACTTGGGCAAGGGAGAGGGACTCCTGGGGGTCACTTCTCCAGTGAAAGTCCGGTCCTTCAGGTCCTGGGGGCTGCGGGTGCAGGGTCTCTCCCAGGCGTCGGGACTTTAGGTTCAAAGAGTCGCGGTCAGGGGAAGCCTCGGGATTCCCTCTGCAGGCGGCGCTGTAGGGGCTCAGGGGGGACAGGTTTTTGTACTCACAGTCTTAGAGTAGTCCTGGGGTCCCTCCTGAGGTGTTGGATCGCCACCAGCCGAGTCGGGGTCGCCGGGTGCAGTGTTGCAAGTCTCACGCTTCTTGCGGGGAGCTTGCAGGGTTCTTTAAAGCTGCTGGAAACAAAGTTGCAGCTTTTCTTGGAGCAGGTCCGCTGTCCTCTGGAGTTTCTTGTCTTTTCGAAGCAGGGGCAGTCCTCAGAGGATGTCGAGGTCGCTGGTCCCTTTGGAAGGCGTCGCTGGAGCAGGATCTTTGGAAGGCAGGAGACAGGCCGGTGAGTTTCTGGAGCCAAGGCAGTTGTCGTCTTCTGGTCTTCCTCTGCAGGGGTTTTTCAGCTAGGCAGTCCTTCTTCTTGTAGTTGCAGGAATCTAATTTTCTAGGGTTCAGGGTAGCCCTTAAATACTAAATTTAAGGGCGTGTTTAGGTCTGGGGGGTTAGTAGCCAATGGCTACTAGCCCTGAGGGTGGGTACACCCTCTTTGTGCCTCCTCCCAAGGGGAGGGGGTCACAGTCCTAACCCTATTGGGGGAATCCTCCATCTGCAAGATGGAGGATTTCTAAAAGTTGGAGTCACTTCAGCTCAGGACACCTTAGGGGCTGTCCTGACTGGCCAGTGACTCCTCCTTGTTGCTTTCTTTGTTCCCTCCAGCCTTGCCGCCAAAAGTGGGGGCCGTGGCCGGAGGGGGCGGGCAACTCCACTAAGCTGCAGTGCCCTGCTGGGCTGTGACAAAGGGGTGAGCCTTTGAGGCTCACCGCCAGGTGTTACAGCTCCTGCCTGGGGGAGGTGTTCGCATCTCCACCCAGTGCAGGCTTTGTTACTGGCCTCAGAGTGACAAAGGCACTCTCCCCATGGGGCCAGCAACATGTCTCTGGTGTGGCAGGCTGCTGGAACTAGTCAGCCTACACAGACAGTCGGTTAAGTTTCAGGGGGCACCTCTAAGGTGCCCTCTGGGGTGTGTTTTGCAATAAAATGTACACTGGCATCAGTGTGCATTTATTGTGCTGAGAAGTTTGATACCAAACTTCCCAGTTTTCAGTGTAGCCATTATGGTGCTGTGGAGTTCGTGTAAAACAGACTCCCAGACCATATACTCTTATGGCTACCCTGCACTTACAATGTCTAAGGTTTTGTTTAGACACTGTAGGGGCACAGTGCTCATGCACTGGTACCCTCACCTATGGTATAGTGCACCCTGCCTTAGGGCTGTAAGGCCTGCTAGAGGGGTGTCTTACCTATACTGCGTAGGCAGTGAGAGGCTGGCATGGCACCCTGAGGGGAGTGCCATGTCGACTTACTCATTTTGTTCTCACTAGCACACACAGGCTTGTAAGCAGTGTGTCTGTGCTGAGTGAGGGGCCTCTAGGGTGGCATAAGACATGCTGCAGCCCTTAGAGACCTTCCTTGGCATCAGGGCCCTTGGTACTAGAAGTACCAGTTACAAGGGACTTATCTGAATGCCAGGGTGTGCCAATTGTGGATACAATGGTACATTTTAGGTGAAGGAACACTGGTGCTGGGGCCTGGTTAGCAGGGTCCCAGCACTCTTCTCAGTCAAGTCAGCATCAGTATCAGGCAAAAAGTGGGGGGTAACTGCAACAGGGAGCCATTTCTTTACATTGATGCTGCCTTGGACCTCACTCCATACTTACCTTAAGTCCAGGAGATTGGTCCTGTAAGTCACTGTACTGTACCTGTTTGCAGTATTTGTTTTTCCTCCATGGGATAACATTGCTGCCTCTGAAAACTGCACCAATTGGCGACTTTTAAAACCTGAAAGTATTTCTCTTACAAAACATACCTAATCATATTGGTTCTGGTGCCTATATATATATATATATATATATATATATATATATATATATATATATATATATATATATATATATATATATATATATATATATATATATATATATATAATAAAATAAAATAAAATGTTATTTTTATAAATTGGTGTGGATCTCCTTATTAAGTTGTGTGCATTAATTATTGATTGTGTGTATTTGCAGATGTCTAACACTCCTCTCTCATAAGCCTAAGGCTGCTCGACCACACTACCCCCTAACAGAGCACCTTGGGATTTCTAGAGCAAGCCCTTGACCACCAGTAAGGGGACCTCTGGACTCTTTGCACAGTATACCTCATTTTGTTATACCATATAAGAAGTCAGCTTCCTACAAGCAGGGCTCCTGCTTAGAAACCCATGCCACCCGCCCAACAAGTTCTGTACCCTAAGCAAATGCACAAGTTGTCAAGGAAGGGGGTAATAAAAGACAGATAAGGCAAAATATGTAATAGGAGATCTTTCATTTTTGAAGACCTAGACCTGAATGCTATAAGGAGAGCAGGGGGTTTTGCTCATGATTCTTTGGAATGCTGCAGACTCTGTTTCTCCTAAAGAACTGCTGCCTACCTGACATGAACAGACTGCTTGCTAGGTAGGTTGTGTTGGCTGGTTACGTTGTATAGGATGAAGGCTGGGTCGTTGAAGTTTTCAGCATCTTCTGAGTGCCTATGTAGTGTGAACAGAGTGGCGGAGATTCTGTCAGTGCACTAACTTCTGTGAAAAATTCTGGTAGCTTTCAGTGGGAGTAGTATGGTTTTTGGGCTGGCATTTTTGGACATTCTGGCCTTCACAGACTAGACCACTTTTCATTACAATAGTTCAGTTATCAAACACATCTCCCTTGAATTTATACCAGAAGAGAAGTAATTTCCAGTTAACAAAACAAATATATAAATTGTCATTTCATGAACTGCTGTTCAAAAGGCAACCTCAACTGCTTACCTTAAACTTACTGTTCTCATCAGAATCTCAATGCAACTTCAGCAGTTTTTACATTACCTTAAATTTAAGCTATAGAACACTTTACTTACAAGTGCATCTAACTCGTTAGTTCTGCATTCCTCTGTCTCTACTACAGCACAGTGATTAAGCTTAAAGTTCAAACTGTTGCTGTTAAAAACTGAATGAAAATTAATTGCCTTGAAACTCTGGGTATGGCTCATTCCAGTTTGAAGTCCTCCCTTTCCTTTTTCCTTTCTTTGTCTACAGATGGACTACACTAAAATCTTTGCTTTTCTAAATTTCAGGTGCATGTCCATTCCAGTAACCATGAGGGCTATTCGCAGGAAAGCAGAGACCATCCAGGCAGACACCCCTGCACTCTCTCTCATCGCTGAGACTGTGGAAGATATGGTGAAGAAGAACCTTCCGCCCACCAACAGCCCAGGATATGGTATGACAACTGGCAGCAACCCTATGAGTGGCACCACAACACCTACCAATACTTTCCCTAGTGGGCCAATCACCACTCTGTTCTCAATCGGCTTAAAGGAGAGACATGAAGAGGACTTCAACAAAGTCAACCAAAACCCCATTCTGACCAGCTTGCTGCAGATCACGGGAAACCCTGGTGCAACGGTTGGCTCCAGTCCCACACCGCCGCACCAGACCCCACCACCCATCTCTTCGCCAGCAAGCAACACCAAGAATCACCCAATGCTAATGACTCTCCTAAAAGACAATCCTACTCAGGACTTCACCACGTTGTATGGTAACAGTCCACTTGAGAGGCAGAACTCTTCCTCTGGCTCTCCTAGATTGGATGTGGGCTCAGGAGGCAGCAAGCCAAAAAAGAAAAGGATGCGCACAGGTGAAAAACCAAAGCATCAGACCGAAGATGACTTCCAGAGGGAGCTGTTCTCCATGGATGTTGATTCTCAGAATCCTATATTCGATGTGAATATGACGGGGGACACATTGGATACCCCTCACATTACACCAGCACCAAGCCAATGCAGTACCCCACCTACTGCATACCAGCAGCCCTTGTCTCATCCACAGCACAGGATAGTTCGCTTGCCCAGCTCCGACAGCATCGGGGCAGATGTCAATGACATACTTTCTGACATAGCGGAGGAGGCTTCTAAACTTCCTGGTGCTGGTGACGACTGCCAACAGATTGGCACACCCATCCGAGATTCTTCCAGCTCTGGGCATTCCCACCAAAGTGCTCTGTTTGATTCAGATGTCTTTCAAACAAACAACAGTGAAAGCTTATACACTGACCCAGCTGACCTCCTTGCTGATGCCAATATCAGTCCAAACAGTGACTCCTCCAATCAGTTTTTTCCAGATGGTGTAGATTTCAATCCTGAGTTGTTGAACAGCCAGAGTCAAAGTGCCTTTGGTGATGAGCTCTATGATGACAGCAGCCAAAGTGGAGACAATGATGACTTTAAGGGCTTGTCTGCACAAGCCCTCAGTGCTTTAGGAGTGCCAATTTTAGGTACTGATGGGGATAGTAAGTTTAAAGGAAGTAGTCAAGGGGACACAGTTGACTTCAGTATTATTGCCCCTGGTTGTAAGGATGTGTTAGATCTTGGAAGCCAGAGTCCTTTACTGAGTGGTGACCTGACAAAGGAGAAGCCTCCGAAACCTCGCTTAAAAGATGGCACTGGTAATGGTGGCCTACTGGTCGTGGGTCTTGATGGGAAAGCAGGAAAGCGCAGCAGAACCCCATCCAGCGATAGTAAAAGTAAGGACAAGGCACCTAAACGAAAAAAGGCAGAGGGGGAAGTGAAATCCCCCTCTCACAGCTCATCTAGCCGACCCTTTACTCCACCTGCTAGTACTGGGGGCTCCAAATCACCAGTTACCACTGGCAGATCACAGACCCCGCCAGGAATAGCCACACCTCCGATTCCAAAAATCACTATTCAGATCCCAAAGGGCACTGTAACTGTGGGCAAACCTTCTTCACACAGTCAATACAGTAGCGCTGGTTCGGCATCTTCCTCCAGCAACAAGAGCCATCACAGCCATTCCTCCTCTTCCTCCTCCTCTTCCAACCCTGGCAAAATAAAAAGCAACAAATCCGAAGGGTCTTCTGGCTCTAAGATGAGCAGCAGCAGCCTTTATTCCAGCCAGAGCAGTGGTGGATCTGGACAGTCTAAAAGCTCAACCCAGTCTACTGGCAAGCCAAGTTCCTCTCCAGTCACCAAGCATGGCCTGAGCAGCACCGGCAGCACAAAGCTAAAACCTCAGGGAAAACCATCATCTGCACTCATGAACTCCTCAATGAGCAAACCAAACATATCTCCTTCCCATGCTCGACCTTCGGGGGGCTCTGACAAGATGTCTTCTCCAATGAAGCCTATCCCAGGGACACCGCCTTCCTCCAAAGCAAAGTCACCTATTAATTCCAGCTCTAGCAGCTCTCATGCTTCTGGCACTGGATCGAACTCCAATATGAAGTCCTCTTCTGGAATAGGGTCATCTGGCTCATCTCAGAAACCTGCTTCTTCAAATTTGTCATCATCATCATCATCCACTTCCTTTTCGTCTACCTCCTCCAGCGTGTCCTCATCTTCTCAGAACCAACATGGAGGCTCAAAGGGAAAGTCCCCCAGCCGAAACAAAAAACCGTCACTGACTGCAGTCATTGACAAGCTCAAACATGGGGTAGGAACAGGTGGGCCTGGATCTGATGAACCCATGGACAGTCAAGGGGGAGGAGGTTCTACCACCTCTGGCCACACTGTGTCCTCCAAGCACAGTGCATCCGGCAGTGACTTCCAAGGTAAGCGTGAGAAAAGTGATAAAGACAAGTCTAAAGTCTCAGGCTCCATTGGATCTTCAGATTCTTCAAAGAAGATGTCAGATTCTAAGAGTGCAGGAAGTACTGGGGTAGCAAAGATAATCATCAGCAAACATGATGGAGGCTCTCCAAGCATCAAAGCCAAAGTCACCTTGCAGAAGCCTGGCGAAGGCGGAGGGGACGGCCTGAGACCTCAGATATCCTCCAAGAGCTATGGGTCTCCTCTTATTAGTGGCTCCACCCCCAAGCATGAGCGTTGCTCTCCTAGTCACAGCAAGTCACCAGCATACACACCCCAAAATGTGGACAGTGAAAGTGAGTCTGGTTCCTCCATTGCTGAGAAGTCTTATCAGAACAGTCCAAGTTCTGATGATGGCGCACGGCCTCCACCAGAGTACAGTTCTGAGAAACACAAAAAGCACAAAAAGGAGAAGAAGAAGATGAAGGACAAGGATCGCGACAAGGATCGTGACAAGAAGAAGTCACATAGTATGAAACCAGAGAACTGGTCCAAGTCCCCGATCTCAAGTGATCAACCTCTCTCTATCAGCAGCAGTGTCATGCTTACGAGTGAGAGGGCATCAAGGCCGAGCCCTGGCTTCCTGATTGGGGATGATGATGACCTCATGGATGTGGCACTCATTGGCAACTCAACAATGTGAACCACGTGGTTGGGGAAAGCATCAGTCTGTCCTGCTTTTGATTCACTGAACTTGAGCACAACTATGACTTGCCTGATGATGCAGAGCTTATGTTTTTTTAATGGTGCAACTTTTAACATCCTAAAAAAAATGGGGCTGACCCAAGAACAAACAGGTAGCTATAAGATTGTGCTGTGCCTATCTCCTTTGTCTATAAGACACATGTGTGGACTGCATATTGTGCCGTGGTGCTTGGCTGACGGGTTCAGATATATCACAAACCATATGACATTTGGTAGGATATTTTGTAAACAGTGATCAGTGGTTCCAAATCACAGATCAGGAAATACCTGTTGGAGTTTCATCTTTTTGTATTGCTACCTTGGAAGAAGTTATCATCATCACAATACCAGCGGTTGCCCAGCTTTCAGATTATTTTATTACTTTCATTTAGCTATTTATGTACATTTTTGTCTTAATTCTATTTAGATATTTTTTTTAAAACGTTGTTAAGGTAGTGTAATTGGCTGCCATTTTAATTGTATGCTGTGCCCAGTCTGTATCTGCTTGTTACCCAACACTGTCCAGTTCCTTTAAAAACCTGCTTATTTCAATAATGTTTTCCAACAATCTATTGCTTTAAGAGATTTTGAATGTAGCAGAGAGGTGAGCTGACTTGAAAATTAATGAATAGTATCGCTACAAGCCAGTAGTGTTTAAAAGTGCAGTGTCAAGAAGCGGGTGTATTGGTGAGCAGTAGAACGTAGCATACTTTCTGTTCATGGTAAAGGGCAGATCATTTTCAATTTCAGGTAATTGGATATTATGCTTTCGGGTGACTATTTTATGTGGCAAGTTTAATTGATTTCCTAATTAGTGGGATGTTCTAAAAAGTGCCTTAGCATAAGACAAGCACTTAAAATAGGATCCATAACTAACCACTGGGTTTCTCAGTGATATGTGGGCTCATGTTACCCAGAAGCACTTTGAGTTCTGCTGCAATGAGCTTTTTCGGCACCATATGTCAGTGTAAGAGGAGCTTACACCTAGGTGTAGTTGGTCATTATCTGATCATCCTTAAAAGTCTGGTACATAACTTTCCAAAGTCGTAAAAGACCACACCAGTTTTTCTGTAAAGGGAATATTTTCCTTTAGCTGAAGGCATAGTCCCTCCTGTTACTTTAATGGCTGATTTATACTTCTAGCCAAAAAGAAAAGGCGTGTGTTGATTATGGTTTTTTTGTGCCTACTGGAGGAGGTATTGGAAACCACTTGGCTCCTGATGGGAAAAAATTATCAAAAATGGCACCTGATGTGTACGAAGGTTTTAATTTTACAAACTGGATGCATTAGGTACTGGGACAAAATGGCATTATCACTGCCACACAGAAGACCAGACTTATTCCAAGCATCATTTGGATATTAGTTACAAATGGATTAGTACTCCAAAAAAATCCCAACTCATTTATCAGATCAAACATAACAGTTAACAGAATATGGCCAAGAAGCTGTTTACCACAATTAAAGATCCATCCAACGTCAAAATGTCTAGTGGCAAGATACAGACTGATGACCACAATACTAATTCCAGAATCTCCACTTAACCAAATTGTGTGAATCTAGATCTATGATTGTTTCCTTTGTCCCTGATAATTGAGGGAGTCTACAAGAATTTAGTCTGAAAAATGTCCTAAACAAGACGACTGTTCCCTGAAGAAATATGTACAATGCTATAGAATTTTGTCAAATGAAAAATATCATAAAAATAAGCAGGTTATCTTTCACTCCATTTCCTGGAGCAGTGACTACACAATGTTAATTTATGTATTTCTCTTTCAGGGGATCCTCATCAATAGTCATAAGCATTGAATAGTCCTGCCTATGCACAGGGACCTCATAGTACTTCTTAAATGATATCTATTACCTATTGGCAGTCACCAGTAGATAGTTATAGTTAAGACCATGTTTCCTTAAAAAAAGCGTTTTTGACTTACCTTTATCTTTAGCATCGTTTGATGATTCTTCACCAAATTTCCCCCCCAAACTGGCCTGATCATTCTTATTGCACACAGGAAGTTAAGAGGTGATCTGTTAAGCGGGGACCAAGAAAAGGGTGCTCAAACATTTTTGTGTTTCGAATGTTAATTCCCATAGGACGTGTCAAGACATCTACAGCCCAAACCACTGGACGGAATTGCACCAAATTTGGCAGAAAGCCAATATTTGGTTTAAATCTGATCAGTAGTTTAGAAGATATTTAAGGGCAATTAAATTTGTATATTTCTGGCCGTGATTAATCGCAAATCCGTGTGCGAAAAGAAGCGCTGCAATTGGCTGACTGCAACCTGACTAGAAAGATGCGACCGCCATTTTATTTCATGGGACGCGGTCCCCAGGGGTGAAAATTGAAATTGAAAGTGGCATAAGGGGTCAGGGTGAAGGAAATATAATTTTGCATCACAGCACACAGTATTCACGAAAATGTGCATTGATTTCTGTGATTCATTTGCAAACTTTGCGATTATAGAGAAATTTGAAAGAAAAACTACAGACTCATCTATACACTAATTCATTCACTCATACATGCACTCAGAGGCTCATGCACCAATATAGTATGGTAATATAGTATGGTAACACAATTTACTTTCTGTTAAAAATACAATAGAAATTCACAAAAAAAAAAAAAAAGGTTATGGGGACGTTATAATTAGATTCTGAATTTACTCGTACTAAACCATAGAAATTCAGCAGTTATAGTTAGTTCTTTCAAGTAACTATAACTTGCACCTTCGCCATGCACAGCTAATTACTCCACCTATTATGTAATTGATGAGCTCTTGTATGGCATCTTTGAAATCACTGCAACATTTGCAATAACATTATTGATAAGAAAACTGTGCATGACAAGCGAGTTATAGTTACCTTAGGGAGCCAGTTATAGTTACTTGAAAGAACTCTAACTATAACTGCTGAATTTCTACGGTATTTCACAAGTAAATTCAGAACCTAACTATATCGTCACTGTAACCTTTGTCTTTTTCAGTGAAAATATATATATTAACATTATACTTAGTACTTAACATGTGTCAATGTCAACTAACAGAAATGTTGTGATAAGGCCTCAGTTGACATCCCCAGAGGTCCAAATCGTATCAGGGCACTTGGTGGCATCTAGACCTCGATCACCTTCTAGGTCACAGTTACATGTCAGTATCTCTCCCAGATGGTTGGAAAGTTTAAGAAAAAGACTAATACCTGCAACATCGGACTCTGAGTATTCTCAAGAATACTGTCCTTCTAGACCTCGTACACCCTCTCCCAAGAGAACATCTTCTCCAAGGTTCTCTCCTAGTACCCCATCTGTGCCTTCTACGGTCCCAAAAAACTTCACCACATTGGAGTCCGAAACTTTTGCCTAGGAGAACAGGGAGTCCTATTCGCCACTGTTTCAGATCACAAACACTGTCTAGAACCAGGTCACAGTCCAGAAGGTCCAGATCTTGCACTGGTTCATCCATGCACAGAAGGAGAACACCATTTTGGTCCACAACATCCCAGTGCTCAGTGAGAGACTATTCTCCTAAACTCTCTGTTACACCCCTGGCAAGAGTGTCTGTCACCGGTGGATGATCTCTCGACATTCAACGATATCTTGATCAGAGATGCAACAAAACTGAATAAAAACATTCCAACAATGACACCGTTCTCCTCTGTGATCTTTGAAACCCTACATCACCGTCCGGCATCACGACCACTAGTGCCTGGACACCCAGAGCCTGTGATGTAGCTATTTTTAAGACCAGCATCTCTAAGACCCGCCCCATCTAGAATCCTGAAGAAATGAATCAACATTTATAGATTACAGAAAATTACCTCTGATGGTCTAGAGGCACTAGAGCTGTATGCTGCTGCATGGAGCAATAGTCATTTGAACATCTAAGTCTTTAGTTCTCTTCTGAATTGCTGGAGTGACGTTGCGGTCCTGGAGTGCAGGGGTATGCTAGGTGCAAGAAGGAACGTCCTCTTCTGTTGGCTTGACAGATCTGTGGGGTGTCTGCAAGGGAGAGGGAAGCTGATCTGAGGTGTCTGGTCGTTTGGTGGAAGGTCAGGCGTTTGTTGATGTATGCTAGTACTTCGTTGTGCAGGACCTTGTAGGAAACACAAGGCTCCTGATCAGGACCCATCATTCCTCAAAGCTGATCCTCCTCTGGATTTGTTCATTGTGGTGGCCGCACAGAAGTCACATTCTGCAGCTTCTTTCTCCTTTTTGGTTCCATCAGACAAAGAGAGCAAGCAAATGGACACACTGGGGGGAAAGGTGTGTGGAACATTGGCCTCCTACATGAAGAGGGTTAGTTCTTCGGCTCTGCTTTAAAGATATCATAAATCCCTCTGGGTTTCGATGGCCAGGTTCATAGAAAAACTGTATAAGGAGGATTGGCTGGTGTTCCAGGAGATACTCAATTAGGGTAGCCTGAGTTCCAATCAAATCATCAGCACAGATGCATCAGATCTAGAGGTGCATGGTTATTCACACGGCATCTGTGCAAGGAGGGCATCCTGGCTGCTCCTTTCTGGGCTGAAGCCTGGGGCACAACATCAAATAATTAACCTGCCATTCTTGGGTAACCCCCCTTGTGCTACCCATGTGGATGAGATGTCATCCAGAATGGAGACAGAGCTGGATGCTCTAAACGCTGTGGGCCTTGAAAAGAAGAAAGAATTCTGCAGACAATACAGGCCCTACGACAGGAGGTATTTCTAGCAGAGGGTTCAAACCCTCACTGACAGCAACATCAGAAGCAGGCAAGGTCACCCTTCCACCCTCGTACACCATCCTGAGTAAAACATGCACAGCAACAACCGGAACCTGCAGGAAAACTTACTCCAAAGCAATAACACATTACCCTTCACTTCCCTTCTCCGGTGGGGGAGTATTGTCAATCACTGGTAAGAGTGGCAGTTAAATTACAAAAGACAGAGGGGTCTTACGTATTGCACAGAATGGCTACTCTCTTTGCTTCAAGTCCCCCCCCAACTGTTCTGCTGGCAGAAACATCCTGGTACCAGCTAGATATTTTCTTTTGCAATCTGAAGTCAACACCTTAATGCAAAAAGAGGCCATAGAGGAAGTTCTGTGTCATCAAAGGGAATCAGGAATTTAATCCTGTTACATTCATAATGAAAAAGAAAGGACCGAAGCAAGAGTTCAGACCCATCTTAGACCTCGGAGTACTCAACACATACGCCGACAAAGGTTGACAATGCTGGCTGTGCACCATATGTATCCACAGTTGTATCAAGAGGATTGGATGTGTGCGAAAGACCTTCAAGATGCATATTTCTGTATCCCAATTTCTGCAAAACATCAGAAATTCCTATGTTTTAAGGTGGAATCGCAGCACTATCAGTGGAAAGTACTCCCATTCAGTCTCAGATCAGCCCCAAGAATATTTTCTAAATGTATGGCTGTGGTTGCAGCATTCTTAAGTAGACAGAATATCTTTGTGTATCCTTAACTGGGTCACTGGCTGATAAAGAGCTCCTCCCCATCACAGAAAAAAGGGCATTTTCGCTTCTTTGTCGAGACACTCACAAGTCTGGGTCTTCGGATCAATATCCAAAAATCTACAGTTTACCCAGTACAAAAACTGCTTTTCCTGGGGGCTACACTGGACACATAGTCCACAAAAGTGTAGCCTGCGGAGGAGAAACTATCATCCATTATTCTGAAATGTTACAGTCCTCTGCTGGTTCATCATCCATCGGCGAGACAGATAGTGTCTCTACTTAGGGTCAATGGCTTCTTATATCTCTATAGCACTGAATTTAAGGTTGCACATGAGGCCCCTGCAGCAGTGCTTGGAAAACTAGTGGAATCAGCTGTCCAACCATTGGGGGGACAAGCTGACATTATCACAAGCTACACTCCAGTCCCCACCACGGTGGACTCTACAGAACAATCAAATGGTGGGGGTACCATTTCATGAGCACAGATGCCTCCCTCCAGGGTTGGGGAGCTCACATGGGTTCCCTTCAAATTCAGGCTGTTTGGTCAGACAAGGAAAAGACTTACCACATCAACATGCTGGATCTGAGAGCAGCCTACCTTGCTCTGAAGTCTTTCTTTCCAGCAATTACAACCAATAGCATCCTTGTCCAAGCAGGCAACATGACATCTATGAATTACCCGAAAAAGCAAGGAGGAACTCATTCTCGCCCTATGTCTCTCAAGACCCAGACCATTTGGGAATGGCTACTAGGTAGAAACCTCAGGATAACAGCCATTCATCTGCCAGGCATTCAAAACTTGCAAGCAGACTCTCAGTCAAAACTTCCAAGACAATGATGACTGGATTCCCAACAATGAGGTGTTGCAATGCATTTTTCAGAAATTGGATATCCTCAAATAGACCTGTACACAGACGCAAACAACAGAAGATGCCAAGACTACACTTCCAGATTTGCCAAGTCAGGGTCGAATGGAAATGCCCTTTTGATAAATTGGTGAGGGATTTTTTCTACACATTTCTACCAACTCCTCATTTCAACAGTGATGCTCAAGTTATACCAATCTCAAACCAGAGTGGCCTTGTCAGTGGTGGTTCACAGACATACATCTATCGGAGAGGCCCCACAAGAGGCTGCTGTGTCAACATGATCTCCTGTTTAAGTTCAGGGAAGAGATACTGCATCCCAACCTCTCATTTCGAAAATTGACAGCATGGCTCCTGAGTTCCTCCAATATGGGCATTTATGGCTTGCCAGGGAGTGTATGGACACTCTCAGTAAGGTTAAGAGACCTTCCACTAGAAGGTCATACGCATTTGAATGGAAGAGTTTTTATTTATGGTGTACATAAAACAGCACAATCCAAGTCCTGCTAAGAAAATGTAGTCATCCAGTATTTCCTGCACTTGGCTAAGTCAGGGCTGCAGTTTTCCTCAACAAGGGTACACCTTCCAGCCATTACGGTTTAAAGGAAATCTCCCTCTTAAACATCCTCTTAGAATTCGAATAGTTAAGGATTTTCTCAAAGGGCTTAAAAAGGTGTTACTTCCAGGTAGGAATCCCTCTCCTCCATGGGAACTTAATATTGTTCTTTCCAAAGTGATGGGTCTCCCATTTGAACCATCACATAAAGTCTCAATTGCTGGTGGCCATCATGTCAGCCCGTAGGGTAAGTGAAATTCAAGCCCTGTGTTCGAAGATATCATATACTGTATTTCACTCCAGTAGAGTGGTGATTTTCGCCCAAAGGTCTAAGTTTCACATCTATCAAAATATCTCCTACGTAATGTCTTCCCTAACCTCTCATGTTCAGCTGAAAGGTCACTGTATTCTCTAAACATTAGGAGAGTGTTAAAATTCTCCTTCGACAAGGTCAAGAGTATCAGGAAATTGGATCACCTGTTTGTTAATTATGGTCCAATGAGAACAGGTCATCTAACATCTATCATCTAAGCCAGTGGTTCCCAACCTGTGATCCGTGGACCCATGGGGGTCCGCGACTGCTTAGAAAATGAAAAAATATTAACAGATTAGGTCCCCAGCTTTCAGTAATGACTCAGTGGGGGTCCCTGGGTTCCAGTAATGATAAAGTTGGGGGTCCACAGAAGTCAGAAGGTTAGGAACCACTGATCTAAGCTATCTTTTTCAAGATGGATTGTTTCCTGTATTCTACTCTCATACCACCTACTTTTATTAGGCATTACTGCCTGTACTCAGATACTAAAGCAGATACTAAGGTACAACAGGTTTCGTAGAGTAATCTTTTTGGTTAGTGTTGGAGCTTTTCTTTGCTTCCAAGTCTGCGCTTTGTGGGATGGGGTTGCTTTTCTTTTCTTCTTTTCATTGCTTATGATTATTGATAAGGAGAGAAGGGTATATTGCTTACCTTTAATTCTACTTCACTTCCAGGGGAATCCTCATCAAATTCATAAGCAACCCCCACCCACCTATCTGTACAAAACTATTGCAGCTCTCAACAAGTTGTGTATGCAGGATTTCTTTGTTTTCCGTAAAAATTAACTGGCCTGTAACCTGTGGGGCATGATGGGATACAGGAGTACTGTGAGGTTCTTAAAGGCAGTACCAGTTTGTTTACTTTTTTTTAAAGCAGCCTATTGGTTAACATTGTATCATATTCCATTTCCCTTTTCTTTTAATTAAAGGTTTGGGGAAGGCTTCCTATGGTCAGCTTTTTGTTATTAAAATGAATTGTCTTGATTTATATACTTTAAAAAGTACAGTGTTGATATATAAAAATTATTTAAGGAGTGCTCTGGGTCCCCCATGCATCGCAGGCTATTAAGAGCTTTTGACTGATGAGAATTACCTAGAAAAAAAACTAAGATTACAGGCAAACAATTTTTCCGTAGTTTTGTATGCCAGCATTGGATCGTTCATAGATCTTTTATACCTTACATCAGGCCGGGAACCATCTATAGTCATTGAATTACCCATGGCTGACCCACATCTCAGGCAGTCAGGTTATGCGGCCCTCCCCATCTTATGTAGATGTGACTTGTCGAAATATTCTCAGTGAAATATTTCAAACTGGATTAACCTCAACCTTGTTTTGATAGCCACTTACCTCGGATAAATCAGGACAGCCCTCCCATTCAGTGTCGTCCATTCCTTCCAGGTCCCTTTCCAATCTTTCTCACAGTTTAAGCGTGTCAAGTATGTTGTTATTGATAGTTTTATACATCCAAGAGATTGCTTTCCCTTAGATTTCCCCTTGTAACAGTCTGCCTTCCAGTGGGGCATATTCCAGGAGGTCAGTGAGGTCCATGTTCTCTGCCTCCAGTGCATGGTGCAATTGCATGTATTTGTGGTGTTGTGGGTTATTCAGGTGGTATTTCCTTTGCAGGAAGAAAAATGATATTAGCTGTCCGTTCTCTAGTAGGTCTCCTATTGTGGAAATGCCCATTTTGTCCCAGTCTGTGAATCTGGGTAATTTCTCCAGTTCCTTGAGGTAAGTCCCCTCCCATATGGGTGTTGCCTGTGTAAATGCCATCCCATATGATTCCCAGTGGCTTTCCAGGCCGCTATTGTGAGTTGCATTGGAGTCAGTAGCTGCCGCACCCCATTCCCATCATAGAGGTAGTGGAGATATGTTTTGGTACGGAATTGACTCCTCTCTAATAAGCAGGTGGAATGGTCTCCTGGCGCATGGCCCCAGTCATTTATCACTATTAGGATGTGCTGCCCAGTAGCATGCCACGGTATCTAGAAAGGATATCCCTCCTTTGTATTAGTTGTGTTGGAGTGTTTGGAGCGCAATTCTCAGATGCCCCCCATCCCACAATAGTTTTCTGAGTTCCTCCTAGATTTTGGTAAAAACAATTCCTGAGGGATACAAGTGTAAGTGTTCTGGAGAATGTTAAATAACTTTGTCAGGGCTTACCATCCTGAACATGGGCGCTCTACCCGTTAGTGTAAACGGAAGAGTCCTCCTTTTCTCCATGTCCTCTTGGACGGTCCCTAAGTTTTCTTTGATATTACAGCTGAGACTACGTTCCTTGTCTTGAGTTATATGTACCCAGGAATTTGAATCCTGCGTTAACAATTTTCAGTTTTGCAGGGAGCCTCCTACTCCCCCTGTAGTTTCTGTATTGATAAGGGATATCGGACAATAGGAAATACAGGCTTCTGCCCGTCCACCTTCCTTTGAAAGTACCACCACTATCGCCCTGCACAGGTCCAGTGGAAGGCTCCTTTCATTCCTATCTGCGATGAACATGCTGTGAAGGTGAGGGCTCAGGATAGCTGCATTTTTCTTTAGGCATTCTATCAGGATCCCGTTGGGACAAGGTATTCTACCCGACTTAATCTTTCCTATTGTGTTATGTATTTCTGCAGGTTTTTTTTCTTCCTCTAGGTAGTCACTGTCTTCAGGTGTCAGGGTGGGCATATCACTTTCCGCCAGGTAATCTTTAATTCGGGTTTCGTGTGCTAGTGGTCTTCTTTTATAGGACTCCCTGTAGTATTGTGCAGATTCCCCTGCTATCACTCGATCTGTGTCGTGTATGCCGCCCTGTTGGTCCCGTATGCTACATATCCATCTTGCTTCCAGTTCTCTCTTCCCCAACCATGCTAGAATTCTTCCGGCTTTATCGCCAGCCTCGTAAAACCGGTGTTGTGTGGCTAATGCCTGGGTGTTAGCCGAGTGGTGTGCCAGGGCATGGTACTCGTGTTGTAAGACTGTTATTTGTCGTATAGTGTCAGGGACCGTCGACCTGGTCCTTCCTTCCAGGTCCACTAATTGATGTTCCAAGAAGTCTACTTCTTATAAGCCATAGCATTTTGTGCCTGGTTTCTGAGACGGTCTTAAGGCCTCCCACACTATCACTGAAGAGGGTACTGAGTCACAATTCTCCCTAAAGTATAGCTGGGTTTCTGTTCTGAATTCATACGAGATAACCTCGTCCTTGAGTTCCCATGAGTTTAGTTTCCATCCAACCCACTCACCCCGGGAATTGGTCCCGATATTAAGCCAGAGGGGAAAGTGGTTGGACAAGATAGTCCACTTTTACTACCATTTCCCCCTCTCCAGCAGGTGCAAAGAGGTAGTCCAGACTGGAAAACATCTCATGCTTCCCGGAAAGGTATGAGTAGTAGGATGCAGTGGACGCCATAGGGCTGTGTGTCTCATTGTGTTTGCGAAGCGGTCCAGAGGGATCTCCCTGTCTGGTGCCTTTGAGGGGCCTTATCTGTCCAGCTCTGAATTTATTACGTCATTAAAATCACCTCCTAAAAAGTGCATAGAGGAGGCCGAATCTTGGAGTATCTCAGCCACTTTATCCAAGGTGCATTTTTGTAGTGTCGGGTGGGCATAGATGTTTGCCAATGTCACCTCTTCTCTTCCCCACATCCCCATGACTGCCACATATGTGCCAGAAAAGTCAACCCATGTCTTTGTGGGCCTAAACAGAGAGGTTCTTCTTAACCACTATTGCCACTACCCTGGAGTTTGTGGTGTATCCTGCATGCTCCAGTAACGTGTATGATCCTCTGTGTAGCAATTTACATTGGGATCCCCTAAAGTGTGTCTCTTGTAGAAGGACTATGTCTGGTTTATGTCTTTTGAGGTACGTGGCTAAGAGTCCTCTTTTTATCTTGTTGGCTAACCCATTCAGTTCCAGGACAAAATAGAGCAGTGATATTCATTCTGTGTTTCATGCCCTCCCATGTACCGCTTGTGTGTATGCCTAGTCTTTAAAGGATACAAGATGTGTTTGCAACCTATGTTAGTTGGAGTGCATTCCTCGTATTGTCTAACAACTTCCCATGTTTAATAAAAACTGATACTCCAATATCCCCCCCTTCCAACTCTCCTTAATTCTCTGTGAGCTCCTACCCTAATGTGTATAACAGCAACTACTCAACAGAAGATAGCAGGAGGCCTGTAGCCCCCCACCAAATCGCACAAAGGGACGGAACTTTAATTCAGTTCAATTAGTGTTGTTTGCCAGCTGCCACCACTCATTGGTTTATGTGTATGTCACCACAGTCCATAGCTCCGCTTCTGCCTAGAATGGGGGTGGCCACTCCGATGCCCCATACTTGTCGTTCCCATTGGTTACATTTTCCTGTCAGGTCAGTGAGTTGGTCCATCTGGAGGGATAATGCAGCTTCACTTGGGTCCTTTTCAAGTAATGCAACTGCTTGCATTAACAGATGAGGTTGGTCCGTGTCTGACTCTGGGTCTTCCCCAGATCTCATGTGCCTGGGTATCTCCTTTGCCTTCATCCCTTTATGCTTTTTGGAACTCCCTTTATATATGCCCCATCTATTCTGTATGGACCTGTCCCACTCGATAATCTTCTACTTGGCTGGAGGCTTTGGACTTGACTCATTAGTGGGATGAACTTCTATCTTTCTGTTACCTGTCCCCTTTACCCATTGCCTTTCCTCCATCCATTCCCATGTTTCTTCAGGGGCTTGGAGAATGTGTGCCTTTCCTTGAAAAATCACTTTCAGCTTTGCTAGGAATAAGAGCATATGTTGGATTTGTAAGGTGCACAGCTTGGCTTTGACAGAGTCAAACCTTCTTCGTTGGCGCTACGCCTCCTGGGTATAGTCTGGGAAGATTTGTTTCTTGGCATTTTCATATCTGACCTCCCCCAGTTTTCATGCTTCTGTTAGTATTGTGCTTCTATCCTGGTAATTCAGGAATCGTGCATTGACTGGTCTTGGGGGAGCCCCTGGTGTATTGCCCAATGCATAGAGGCCACGCTTAATTATGAAACAGGTAGAAAATGTGTCTTGAGCGAGCATTCGTCATAGCCATGAGTCCAAGAACACTGGCACGTTCTGGCCCCTCCACTCCTTCGTGGGATCCCTCAAATCTCATGTTATTTCTTCTCGCTCTGTTTTCTGAGTCTTCAAGTTTCCATAATATGTTATTGTTCACAGCGTGGCTGTCTGTTACTTCTTTACGGAGAGTCTGAACTGTGTCTTACAACTCAGATATTCTCATGTCAGCAGATGATACTCTATCAGCCACGTTTCTGAGATCCTGCCTGAGGAGAGAGACTTAGGATCTAACCTCGCCCATATTTCACGTGAGGTCTTGATGGCTTGACCTAGGGTATCTCAATTGCCACAGCCTCCTCCTTCATCGTCGCCCGCTCAGTTACTCCTCTGGTTGCCAGCGAAGGCCCGCCTTGATCTCCTGTAGATGGAGTGTGGCAAATGGGGACAAAGGTCTCAACATCCCGAATGAGCCTGGGGTTTTTGAACCCCGGTTCTGCGCCTCTGTCCTCCCACTGTCTCGCCTTCACAGTCTGCACCTCTCCTCTGCCAGACATCTCGTCCCTGATCGCTTTCTGTGATTGGATTGCCCCAATTAACATTCAGCAGCATCTTGAAAGTTTTTCGCTCATGGGGTTCACAGGATAAATTAGGATTTTTATGGTGCCAAGTCGAGCAGCTCTTTACTGAGCATCCGTCTTTTCTACCAGCTTGGCTCCGTCCCCTGGCTCCAACCTCATTAACATAGTTGATGGCTCAGGTGACGACACTAATTGTAGCACTTCCTCAAACCCCTGACACATCCACACTATCACTTCTTCCACTTGTGTCTCAAATAAGGATTACTCCAGAGCTGCCTACACAACTTTTGGGTGTGTATTCCTCTTCACAAAATGGAGGAGTATACAATGATTACACCATTGACAGAGGGACAGTCAGGACCATGTATATTCAGATGAACATCTGTCTGATGTGGCTACACAGGCAAAAGATCCTGATGATCTGCAAATTCAGTGTGTGCCTGATGACAAAGACAAAGAAGTATGTTACCAAGAGCCATTACATATCGATCCCAGGTGTGATCATCAGTCCGGATCTTCTCCCCCTACACGCTGTGGCATTATGCTGTCTGGCATGAGGTATATTGATTACCAACATGTCACATCCTCGCTGTACCATTTTAAACCTTACCAAACCTCTGGGACATTTAGAGTGCTATATGAACTGGGTTCTTGGGAGAGGTCTGGCATAACAATTCTGAGCAACCTATTCCAAGAAGGTCGCCTTCTGCTGTTCCTGGTCCTAGTGCAACTTTGTGGCCTTGATGAGGGCAAATTCCTCACTGACTTCCTGGTGCAGATTGTAATCCGACATATTTGGTCCATAACTGATACAGAACCACACAAATATTAACTTATGAATTCCGTACAAGGCATAAACTCATCACTTGGTTCAATAAAGCCCTGATTACTCTCACACAGATTTCATTACAAACCACACGAGATACCTGGAGGGCGACTTTGGTAGAGCATAATGATAGAGAATGGGTGAAGGTGCTAGAATCCCTGCAGGAAACCACTCGTAACACCAGACTGAAGTTCATACAATTTTACATCATCCACAGGGCTTACCCTTTGACTTCACACATTAGCAGAATATTTCCCGGAGCTGCAGTGTTTTGTTAAATGCAACACTGCAGCAACTGACTTCAAACCCGTGATTGAGGATTGTCCCTCCCTACGCATTTATTGGGCTGCGGTGTCAAGTCAAAAGTCTGTGTGTATGTATATATGTTCAATGGCATGTGTACCTGCAGATACACATGCTTTGCATAGCTCTTCTGACATCTAGTGTTGGGCTTGGAGTGTTGTTTTTCTTCTAAGAAGTCTTTTCGGAGTCACGGGATCGAGTGACTCCTCTCGGTTACAGTGTGCATGGGCATCGAATCTATTGTTAGATTGTTTCTTTCCACTGTCTGGTTCAGACGTGTTTCCTCTCACTCCGAGATATCGAATCGGAAAACCTTAGAAAACCCATTTAATCGTCTGTATTGTTTCAATCGCATTTTCCATCTAGCATCGAACCGATAGTACCATCGGAATCTAGATTTTGCCCTTCTCAGCGCATGCGCCCAACTCGGGCCTGTTCGGGCCTACCGCGTGGAAGCCTGATGGATCGGACTCCATTTCGATTCTGCCCTCGGTGCCAAGCGAAGTTCCCATATGCAGACCAACATTTAGTTTGTCATTTGTGCCTTTCTCTGGACCACTGAGAAGAAGATTGCTAGGCCTGTCGATCATTTCGATCCAAGAAGACCTTAAGAGATCACAGAGCCCGAAGATTAGAAATGGCGCCGAAAAGTATAGAACATCTCGACGTCATGGAAGAACAGGCGGAGACAGTAGTCTCCATCCGAGATACAACTCCGGGCAAGAATCAAAAGATGATAGGCCTATGACTGCTGGCCAGCACGTGAGTGCGGCTGCCCCTACGCCCATATATAAAAAACTACCAAAGGCCTTGGGTACACCACTGCCAGAAGGCCATGCTTCGGCCTGAAAAAAGACTGTTGTCGACCGACCTTCGGGTTCCGCGCTGAAAAAGGTCACTCCTCTGTCCACTTCAGAGACGAGCAAGTCGGTTAAAAGTTCCACTTCGGACTCCAGTAAGCATCCTCACTCCTCGGAGTCAAAGATTCAACGCCTGGCTTTGTAGCTGAAACAGCCAACTTCATTATCGGGACCGAAAAAAGATTCAGACTTCGGAACCGAAAAAATCCTCATACACAGAGGAACAAGGACTTTTGAGCAAACTGAAACAAATCTCAAAGATGATGCAAGAATCTTACAAGCCTTCTGATGAGTACACTGAGATTCAGCCAATATTGGAGGTTATGGATGAAAGACAATCTAGAATCCATATACATAAAGAGACTGGCAGAATTATTACTGCACCTCCTTTAAAAACTAAAAGAAAGCTGCCTTTTCAAGAGGAATTAGACTCTGCTCAACCACCAGCAAAAATTCTAAAACAAAAGGAGAAATCAGCACCTGTGCCTACTTCTCCTTCTCATTCTCCACAGCTTTCTTTTTCATCTCCACACAATAGTCCACCATCATTGCCTTCTCCAACACACTCACAGTACTCTCATGGAGATACAGTGGATCCTTTGGATCTATATGACCCAGATCCTGTTCCGGATAATGATCCTGACCTATACCCCTCCAAGCCTTCTCCACCAGAGGACACTACTGCCTACACTCAAGTTGTTTCTAGGGCAGCTATCATGGGGTGCTTAAGCACACTGAGCCCCTAGAGGATTTCTTGTTCAACACTCTGTCTTCCACTCACTTTAGATACCAGTGTCTCCTCATGTTACCTGGAATGGTCAAACATGCCAACCAAATTTTTAGTCTTCATGAGCCCGTCAATTACTCCCAGAATTGACAAAAAATGCAAACCTGCTCCTACAGACCCAGACTACATCACATATCAAGTTCCTCCAGACTCAGTAGTGGTGAGTGTGGCTCGGAAAAGAACTAACAGCCAGTCATCAGGGGATGCTCCTCCGCCTGATAAGGAGAATAGAAAGTTTGATGCTGCTGGCAAGGGAGTAGCTATGCAGTGGCTAACCAATGGCGAATTACAAATTTGCAAGCACTTCTTGCCAGGTATGATAGAGCCCACTAGGATGAGATGCAAGAATTCATACAGCACCTCCCAAAAGAGCATTAAAAAAAAGAGCATAACATGTTGTAGAAGACGGACAGGCCATAAGTAACCCGATAAGGTCTGCCCTTGATGCTGCTGATACAGCTGCAAGGAGTGTAAATACTGCCATTACAATAAGAAGGCATGCATGGTTACGCTCATCTGGTTTTAAACTAGAAATTCAACAGGCAGTACTTAACATGCCTTTTGATAAAAAACACTTACTTGGACCTGAAGTAGATACCACCATTGAAAAACTAAGAAAACACTCTGATACTGCCAAAGCAATGGGAGCATTATTTACCACACCATATAGAGGCTCCTTTCGCAGGTCACAGTTTAGAGGAGGATTCAAACCACAATCCTCTGAAGCTTCTACCTCCCAGGCAAAGCAGGGACAACAGCAGCAACAATATCAAAGAGGGGGGTTTAGAGGGTCCTATAGAGGACAGTATTTCAGAAACAGAGGCAAATTCCAAGCCTTAAAACAAGCCACTACACCATCCAAACAGTGATTTTTGTTCGCACCCCTCCACCACACACATCTCCTGTGGGGGGGAGACTACTGCAATTCCACTCTCATTGTCAAAGTATCACCACAGACAATTGGGTGTTATCAATTATCTGCAATGGCTATTGCCTAGAATTAATCTCTACCCCTCCAAACATTCCACCACATTACCACAAACTGTCCCCAGAACACAATGTTCTGTTGCAACAGGAGGTACAATCACTACTAATAAAACAAGCAATAGAATTGGTCCCACATACTTAGCAAGGAACAAGAGTATATTCACTATACTTCCTCATTCCTAAAAAAAGATAGCACTCTAAGGCCTATCCTAGACCTCAAGCCTCTCAACCTATACATCCTGTCAGAACATTTTCACATGGTAACTCTGCAGGATGTCATTCCACTACTGCAGAAACAAGATTAAATGACTGCTTTAGACCTCAAAGTTGGTTTTTCCATATACCCATCCATCCAGCTCACAGAAAATACCTCAGGTTCGTCATAGTAGGAAAACATTACCAGTTCAAAGTTTAGCCGTTCGGCATAACAGCTCCAAGAGTGTTCACCAAATGTCTAGCAATAGTAGCAGCCTACTTAAGAAGACAACACATTCACATCTTTCCATATCTAGACGATTGGCTAATAAAATCAAGCAATATTACACAATGCCAACAACATACTCAGTATGTAATAGAAACCCTGCATACACTAGGGTTTACTCTAAATTATCAGAAATCACACCTTCAACCAGCACAGGTACAACCTTACCTAGGTGCTATACTCAAAAAGCCCTAGCATATCCAAATACACAAAGGATACAGGCTTTCCAGAATCACATCCCACATATAAACCAAATCAACAATACACTTTAAGATTTATCATGGAAATTCTAAGGATGATGGCTTCTTGCATAGCCATAGTCCCACATGCAAGACTAAACATGAGGCCTTTACAACAATGCCTCTCACAACAATGGTCTCAGGCACACGGTCAACCTCAAGATCTAGTGTTGGACTGCCAAACGCACACGTCCCTTCAATGGTGGAATCTCTGCAATCTAATGAAGTGGCGATCATTTCAAGACCCTGTGCCTCACACCATAATAACAGACGCATCAATGATAGGCCTGTCTGTAGTACCTCATTCCAAACTCCCAAACAGACCCGATTTGTTAACACAGAACAAAGGTCAAATCAGGCACCCAAACCCCAATGCTCTCAATTTAGCGATTTGGCTCCTGACATCATAGAATTTGAGGCCAGATGTATCATAGGATTTTAGCCATTCTGTGTCTATGGGAAAATGCTTTTGTACATATGGCCCTTGGTTACCTAAAACTTCCATCAAAATGTATGGAAGTGATTAAGCAGGGGCGCAAACCTACTACTAGACAATATTATACTAACAAATGGAAAAGATTTCTCTACTACTGTCAGTCCCAAAACACTGATCCGCTTACAGCATCTATACAAGATATTGTATGCTACTTACTTCATTTGCAAAAATCAAATGTAACTTTCTCATCCATCAAAATCCACCTTACTGCAATATCTGCGTATTTACAAACTATTC
Organism: Pleurodeles waltl; assembly: GCF_031143425.1. Taxonomy (NCBI): domain Eukaryota; kingdom Metazoa; phylum Chordata; class Amphibia; order Caudata; family Salamandridae; genus Pleurodeles; species Pleurodeles waltl. The sequence continues at coordinate 104,234,021 of NC_090445.1, forward strand.
AACACACTTCTCTAATTAGAGTTCCTATTATTAAAGCCTTCATGGAAGGATTAAAACGCATTATTCCACTTAGAACACCACCCGTTCCTTCTTGGAATTTAAATATCGTACTTAGCAGACTCATGGGCCCACCTTTTGAACCCATGCACTCTTGTCAAATTCAATTTCAACATGGAAGGTTGCTTTCCTTCTAGCTATTACTTCTTTACGAAGAGTTAGTGAAATACAAGCGTTCACTCTTGAGGAACCTTTTTTTTCCAAGTACACAAACATAAAGTCGTGCTTAGGACAAATTCTAAATGTCTACCAAAAGTAATATCTCCTTTTGTTCACATCAACCAAACAATGGAATTGCCAATCTTCTTTCCACAGCCAGACTCAGTTGCAGAAAGAGCTCTTCATACTCAAGATCTCAAAAGGGCTCTTATGTACTATAGAGACAGAACTAAAGATTTTAGGAAAACAACTTTGTGTTGCTTTTCAAAAACCACATAAAGGCAATCCTATATCTAAACAAGGCTTAGCAAGATAGATTGTTAGATGCATACAAACATGCTACATCAAAGCAAAAAGACAACTTTTCATCACTCCTAGAGCACATTCTCCAAGGAAGAAAGGTGCGTCAATGGCATTTTTAGGAAACATGCCAGAGGCTGATATATGTAAAGCAGCCACATGGTCTACTCCTCATACATTTACAAAACACTATTGTGTTGATGTTTTCCCACAGCAACAGGCTACTGTAGGTCAGGCTGTCTTAAGAACACTATTTCAAACAACTTCAACTCCTACAGGCTAGCCACCACTATTTGTTGGGAGGACTAACTACTTTATAGTCAATGTATAGCATGTGTATCGGAAGCTACACATGCCATCAAACTGAAACTGTCACTTACACCCAGTGTACATTTGTTCGTGGCATGTAGTGCTGCAGATTCACATGCACCCTCCCTTCTCCCTGGAAGCTTGTGGTCGTTAAAGTTTACCATTTGTACATATGTAAATACATTTACATTTGCATGGACTTCTCTTTATATTCTTATACTCTATCACTCCTTCCTTCACCCTTTGTGGGAAAACAATTTAACAATGGAGTCGATGCCCATGCGCACTGTAACCGAGGAGGAGTCACTCGATCCCGTGACTCCGAAAAGATTTCTTCGAAGAAAGATAACTTGTAACACTCCGAGCCCAACACTAGATGTCGGAAGAGCTATGCATAGCATATGAATCTGCAGCACTACATGCCACGAACAGATGTACACTGGGTAAGTGACATTTTCAATATATATATATATATGTTCGATGGCATGTGTAGCTGCAGATACACATGCTATGCACAGGTCCTACCATCTAGTGTTGGGCTCGGAGTGTTACAAGTTGTTTTTCTTCAAAGAAGTCTTTTCGAGTCACGGGACTGAGTGACTCCTCCTTTTCGGCTCCATTGCGCATGGGCATCGACTCCATCTTAGATTATTTTCTTTCCGCCGTCGGGTTCGGACGTGTTTCTTTTCACTCCAGTTGTTAGAGTCGGAAAAGTACTACAAACTCTCTAAATTAATCGGTATTGTTTTCGATCTCGTACCATCTATCATCGACACTTCGGTACCGGCGGATACAGATCTCTACTTGCCCTTCAGGGCACCCGCGCTCAACTCTGGCCTGGTCGGACTCACCAAAAGTCTAGTCGAAGCCTCATGGACTGGACCCCGTTTATATTCTGCCGTCGGTGACATGCCAAGTTCCCTTACACGGACCAACAACTAGTCTGTAACCTTTGTCTATCTCCAGACCACCGAGAGGATACTTGCGAGGCCTGCAGATCCTTTCACTCGAAAAATACTCTACGACACCGAAGAGCGCGAAGGTTAGAAATGGCGTCGAGAAGCTCTGAACGCCTCGATGCGGAAGAGGAGGAGATGATCCACACCGCAGTCTCCGTTCGGGGGTCCGAGCACGAGTCCGACAACGACAGACCAATAGCAGCGGGCCAGCACGTGATTACGGCTGCTCCGACCCAGTCCAAGCCCAAACACAAGGCCTCGGGACGCCACTACCAGAAGGCCATGGCTCCACCTGTAAAAAAACTACCGGTGACCAAGCAACATCTTCAGCACCGAGAAAGGCCACATCACCGAAGCCTTCGGACTCGAGCCGAAGCACAGGCTCCAAAATGCTCAAGCACCGACCCATCGAATGGAAGCCCAGAAAATCCCTCTCGGAGCCGAGGCCAACGTCTACTCGAGGCCTTTCGATCCCGAGGAAACCGTCGTCGGAGCCGAAAAGACACACATATACAGAGGAGCATGGACTTTCCAAGCAATTGAAAGAAAGCCATAGATTTGCGGAAGAACTTACGCAAATGGAGGAATTTGACGGAAAACAGGCCAGAATTCAAATTCATAAAGACACTGGCAAGATCCTCACTGCACCTCCTCTAAAAACAAAGAGAAAGCTGGCCTTTCAAGGACATTTGGACATTGAGCAGCCACCGGCTAAAGTGCCGAATCCGAGACAAAAATCTCCGCCTCCTCAGTTCTCACCTCACCAGACTCCTCCTCATTCTCCTCAACTCACTGTCTCTCCACCTATTACCCCACTGCACAGTCTCCAGTACACTCTGCACAGTCACACCAGGATGAGACCGACCCATGGGACCTTTATGATGATCCCATTTCTGACAATAGTCCAGAGTGCTATCCGTCAAAGCCATCACCCCCAGAGGATAGCACCTCATACCCGCAGGTTTTAGCTAGGGCAGCGTCATACTATAATGTAGCCATGCACACAGAACCTCTTGAGGATGATTTTTTATTTAATACGTTGTCCTCAACTCACGCCACCTACCAGAGTCTACCCATGCTTCCTGGCATGGTAAAACATGCACATCAAATCTTTCAGGAACCAGTTAAGGCAAGAGCAATCACTCCTAGGGTAGAAAAGAAATAGAAGCCGCCTCCGTCGGACCCAGCTTTTACTACCCAACAGCTACCCCCAGATTCCGTAGTGGTCAGAGCAGCAAGGAAGAGGGCTAACTCCCAGTCCTCTGGGGACGCATCGCAACCAGATAAAGAAAGTAAAAAATTCGATGCTGCTGGTAAAAGAGTAGCATCACAAGCATCTAATCAATGGCATATAGCCAATTCCCAAGCGCTAATGGGCAGATACGACAGGGCCCACTGGGACGAGATGAAGACATTATCCAGCATCTCCCCAAATAGCAACAGAAAAAAGCCCAGCAAATAGTCGAGCAAGGGCAGGCAATTACCAATAATCAAATCAGGTCAGCGTTAGACTCCGCAAACACAGCCGCAAGAACTATTAATACAGCTGTCACCATTAGACTACATGCATGGCTTAGGTCGTCAGGCTTTAAACCTGAAATCCAGTAAGCTGTTCTTAACATGCCTTTTAACGAACACCAACTGTTTGGCACACAGGTTGATACAGCCATTGAGAACATGAAAAAGGACGCCGTCACTGCCAAAGCTATGGGGGTGCTTTACTCAACTCAATACAGAGGCTCATTTCGAAAGCCTCAATACAGGGGAGGTTTTAGACCACAAACATCTGAGGCATCTACCTCACAATCCAGACACAATACCAAAGAGGGGGGTTCCGGGTAACCTACAGAGGACAATTTCCCAGAACTAGAGGAAAATATCAGCCCTCAAAGCAAACTACACACACCAAACAGTGACTTGATCCACATCTTCCCTCACCACACTTCCCCTGTGGGAGGAAGACTGCAAAAGTTCCACACACACTGGTTACCCATCACAACAGACAATTGGGTCTTATCCATTATCCAACATGGTTACTGCATAGAGTTCGTACAAACTCCTCCAGAAAACCACACAAACTCTCCTCTCAACACATTTCAATGTTGCAAACAGAGGTACAGTCATTATTGCTCAAACAAGCCATAGAGCTTGTACCACATCATCAAAGAGGAACAGGGGTTTACTCCCTATATTTCCTCATTCCCAAAAAAGACGGATGTAGGAAGTTGGCTCTGTATATACTATTTCAAAGTAAGAAATTGTGTGCATTTCCTACTTAGAGGTAAGATAGTGGCAAAAGTAGATAATTCTAATGCTCTATTTTGTGGTAGTGTGGTCGAGCAGTAGGCTTATCAGAGGGTAGTGTTAAGCATTTGTTGTACACACACAGGCAATAAATGAGGAACACACACTTAAAGACTTACTCCGGGCCAATAGGTTTTTATATTGAAAAATATATTTTCTTAGTTTATTTTAATAACTACAGGTTCAAGATTTACAAGTTATACTTCAAATGAAAGGTATTTCACTCAGGTATTCTAGGAACTTTGAATAATCACAATAGCATGTACAGTTTTGACTAAAATGGCAATAAGCTATTTTAAAAGTGGGTACAGTGCACAAATCAACAGTTCCTGAAGAAGGTAAGTGAATGTTAAATTCACAGGTAAGTAAAACACTTACAGGGTTCAAAGTTGGCTCCAAGGTAGCCCACTGTTGGGGGTTCAAGGCAACCCCAAAGTTAACACACCAGCAGCTCAGGGCCGGTCAGGTGCAGAGGTCAAAGAGGTGCCCAAAACACATAGGCTTCAATGGAAACGGGGGTGCCCCGGTTCCAGTCTGCCAGCAGGTAAGTACCCGTGTCCTCGGAGGGCAGACCAGGGGGGTTTTGTAGGGCACCAGGGGGGACACAAGCAGGCACAGAAAGTACACCCTCAGCGGCACAGGGGTGGCCGGGTGCAGAGTGCAAACAGGTGTCAGGTTTTGTATTGAAAGCAATGGGGAGACCCGGGGGTCTCTTCAACGATTCAGGCAGGCACAGGGGGGGGGGGGGGGGGGGGGGGGGGGTTGGCAGAGGGTGGCCTGGGGGTCGCTCCTGCACTGGAGTTCGGTTCCTTCAGGTCCTGGGGCTGCGGGTGAAGTGCTGGTTCCAGGCGTCTGGTTCCTTGTTACAGGCAGTCGCGGTCAGGGGGAGCCTCTGGATTTCCACTGCAGGTGTCGCTGTGGGGGCTCAGGGGGGGTCAACTCTGGCTACTCACTGGCTCGCAGTCGCCGGGGAGTCCTCCCTGTAGTGTTAGTTTTCCATAGGTCGAGCCGGGGGCGTCGGGTGCAGAGTGGAAACTTTCACGCTTCCGGCGGGAAACATGGGGTCTTTAAAGTTGTTTCTTTGTTGTAGAAAGTTGCAGTTTCTTGAACAGGGCCGCTGTTCTCGGGAGCTTCTTGGTCCTTTAGATGCAGGGCAGTCCTCTGAGGCTTCAGAGGTCGCTTGTCCCTGTTGGATGCGTCACTGGTGCAGTTTTCTTCGAAGTAGGGAGACAGGCCGGTGGGGCCAGGGCCAAATCAGTTGTCTTTTCCGTCTTCACTGCAGGGCTTCAGGTCAGCAGTCCTTCTTCTTCTTTAGGTTGCAGGAATCTCTCTTCTTTGGTTCTGGGAGCCCCTAAATACTGAATTTAGGGGTGTGTTTAGGTCTGGGAAGGCAGTAGCCAATGGCTACTGGCCCTGAGGGTGGCTATACCCTCTTTGTGCCTCCTCCCTGTGGGGAGGGAGGCACATCCCTAATCCTATTGGGGGAATCCTCCTTCTACAAGATGGAGGATTTCTAAAAGTAAGAGTCACCTCAGCTCAGGACACCTTAGGGGCTGTCCTGACTGGGGGGTGACTCCTCCTTGTTTTCCTCATTATCTCCTCCAGCTTTGTCGCCAAAAGTGTGGGCAGTGGCCGGAGGGGCGGGCATCTCCACTAGCTGGGATGCCCTGTGGCGCTGTAACAAAGGAGGGGGAGCCTTTGAGGCTCACCGCCAGGTGTTACAGTTCCTGCAGTGGGGGGCGAGAAGCACCTCCACCCAGTACAGGCATTATTCCTGGCCACAGAGTGACAAAGGCACTCTCCCCATGTGGCCAGCAACATGTCTGGTGTGTGGCAGGCTGGCAGAAACTAGTCAGCCCACACTGGAAGTCGGGTATGTTTTCAGGGGACATCTCTAAGATGCCCTCTGGGTGTATTTTACAATAAAGGACACACGCTCGACCCCATCTTCTCCGCCAGCTGCCACGTCACCTTCAGCCACACCACCGAACTCCACTGGACCGACCAACGCTGCATCCACTTCACCTTCAATAAACCCACCACCTCCCACAACCGACCCCCCCGCTGCAGCTGGAACAAGATCACCAACGACCGGCTGATCTCCGCCCGAGCCCCACCAGCTGCCTCCACCGACTCCGACTCCGCCGCCCGCAACCTCAGGCAATGGATCGAAGACTGCGCCAACACTCTAAACCCGTTCAAAAAACCCTCTCACAACCACACTGTAAGGAAATACCTCCTTGGCATGGTTACCCCCTAACTTTTTGCCTTTGCTGATGCTAAGTTTTGATTGAAAGTGTGCTGGGACCCTGCTAACCAGGCCCTAGCACCAGTGTTCTTTCCCTAAACTGTACCTTTGTTTCCACAATTGGCACAACCCTGGCACTCAGATAAGTCCCTTGTAACTGGTACCCCTGGTACCAAGGGCCCTGATGCCAGGGAAGGTCTCTAAGGGCTGCAGCATGTCTTAAGCCACCCTGGGGACCCCTCACTAAGCACATGCACACTGCCTCACAGCTTGCGTGTGCTGGTGGGGAGAAAATGACTAAGTCGACATGGCACTCCCCTCAGAGCGCCATGCCAACCTCACACCGCCTGTGGCATATGTAAGTCACCCATCTAGCAGGCCTTACAGCCCCAAGGCAGGGTACACTATACCACAGGTGAGGGCATATGTGCATGAGCACTATGCCCCTATAGTGTCTAAGCAATCCCTTAGAAATTGTAAGTGCAGGGTAGTCATAAGTGTATATGGTGTGGGAGTTTGTCAAACACGAACTCCACAGTTCCATAATGGCTACACTGAAATCTACGAAGTTTGGTATCAAACTTCTCAGCACAATAAATGCAGACTGGTGCCAGTGTGCAATTTACTGTAACATGCACCCAGAGGGCATCCTAGAGATGCCCCCTGAATACCAATCCGACTTCTAGTGTGGGGCTCACCAGTTTCTGCCAGCCTGCCACAATCAGACGAGTTGCTGGCCACATGGGGAGAGTGCCTTTGACACTCTGTGGCCAGGAACAAAGCCTGCACTGGGCGGAAGTGCTTCACACCTCCCCCTGCAAGAACTGTAACACCTGGCGGTGAGCCTCAGAGGCTCACCCCCTTTGTTACAGAGCCCGAGGGCATCCCAGCTAGTGGAGATGCTTGCCCCTCCGGCCACTGCCCCCACTTTTGGCGGCAAGGTTGGAGGAGATAATTAGAAAAACAAGAAGGAGTCACCCACCAGTCAGGACAGCCCCTAAGGTGCCCTGAGCTGAGGCGACCCCTGCCTTTTAAAATCCTCCATCTTAGTTTTAGAGGATTCCCCAAATAGGATTAGGGATGTGCCCTCCTCCCCACAGGGGGAGGCACAAAGAGGGTGTAGCCACACTCCAGGACAGTAGCCATTGGCTACTGCTCTCCCAGGCCTAAACACACCCCTAAATCTATTATTTAGGGGCACCCCAGAACCCAGGAAATCTGATTCCTGCAACCTGAAGAAACAAGGACTGCTGACCTACAAGCCCTGCAGAGAAGGAGGAAGACAACAACTGCTTTGGCCCCAGCCCTACCGGCCTGTCTCCTGAGTCCAAAACCTGCAACCAGGGACGCATCCGACAGGCACCAGGGACCTCTGAAGCCTCAGAGGACTGCCCTGACCCCTAGGACCAAGAAACTCCAGTGAGCTGCGTCTCTGCTCAACAACCTGTAACAAACTTGCAACTCTTCTTCAACTCCTAAAGAATTCACTCTTCCCGCCGGAAGCGTGAGACTTCATACTCTGCTCCTGATGCCCTCGGCTCGAGATCCAGAGAACCAACACCACAGGGAGGACTCCCCGGCGACTGCGTCCCCGTGAGTAGCCAGGGACGACCCCCCTGGACCCTCACAGCGACGCCTGCAGAGAGAATCCAGAGGCTCCTACCTGACCGCGACTGCCTGTAACAAGGGACCGACGCCTGGACCAAGCACTGCACCTGCAGCCCCCAGGACCAGAAGGAACCGAACTTCAGTGTAGGAGTGAGCCCCAGGCGACCCTCTGCCTGGCCCAGGTGGTGGCTGTCCCGAGAAGCCCCCGTCACTGTGTGGAACTCGAGAGTTATCGCCATGTTTATGATTTCTTTTATTATGTTTTGGATCTCATCCCAGAATGTTACCAACTTCTTACAGTGAACGAGTTTTCTTCTGAATCTAGGAGGCCCATCTTAAAGAGTTTTTCAGGAATTCTCTGGGCCTTGTGTACAGTCCAGAATTTGCATTGGAGAGGATGGGTGATATTTTATTCCTTAGGGAGAATTTCCAGATCTTCCTCCAGCAATCTCCAGTTAAAGCTGTGGGGTAGGTTGTTGTAAGAAAACCTATCCATTTGTTTTGTATCTGTGTTGTTAACCTGTTATTACCTTTGCTGGAGTTTAAAATTTTATAACTTTTAGCTGCTGCATGGGGTAGTCTGGATAGCTTTGTAAGGAGGTTGATGAGGTCTGATTTGTGTGGTTTATTGCATTTATTTATAGCTACCTTAAGCTGAGCTTTGGGAAGCTGTAGAAGTCAATGTTGTTTAGGTTATGGGTGGCCTGTAATTCTGTAAATGTTTGGGCTTATCATAGGAACCAAGGTCCTTGATATATAGGATGTTTTTGGTTGTATAATTCACCCATTTTGGGGACTTCCCTTTAATTTATATTTTTGTGTTGCTCAGAGGAAGGCATTTGGATTCTTGGATTTTGTTGGAGTTTTTTTTTTATCAAGGATTTTGAGGTATGAGAATGGTGTCCTTAATAATGATCTGGGAGTGATGTATGTTAACAGTTTTTATTGTTAGTATTGATAGTAGAAAGAAATGTTATATGACACGTTCTTTGGCTAGCATTCAAGCGGTGTGGCACCTGTCACCACTGCATTTCGGTTACAAACCCTCACCTTATCTGCCTATAATGTGTCTCATGTGCGACCATAATTCAAAGTCGTGTTTGGACTGCTGGGCCATGGTGCCGAAGGCTTTGAGGAAGCAGTCCTTGCGAGCTGACAGTTGACGCCATCCGGCGCGATTCCTCAGAGGAACAGCTCCAGGAGCCCCAAGTCCTCTCCCTTCCACTCGATGGCCTCAGGGCACTCAGGGAATAGGCACTGGAAGAAGCAGCAGCCTAAATGGACTTTGCATCGGCCGACACAACAAGTTCGTAACTTTGCCATTCCATGCATGGTTTCAGGGAAATGATGCCTAGTCTGTCTTTGTGCTTCCTTCCATTTCCGGGATCCAGAGCGACACCCGCTCAAGTTAGACTTCTACGAGTACATGCGCCGTGTATTCGAGAGGGCCGACCACCCTGAAGCACCTTAGTGTCAGACAGGGCCCCATTTGGCTCCTTGACAGCGGCTTCAGCTCCGGTCGGCGCCGGTTGTACCTAAGTGACCTCCAGTGCCGACGTTGATGCCCCTGGTTCCGCCAGTTCATTCTGATTTTCGACAACCTAGAGCTGAAAAAGCATCGCACAATGCCAATTCTGGCGCCCATGGCTGCCAGATTTTTGCCTGAGCATTATTTTCAACAGACCGGCATGAGAGAAGATTGGGAGGAGTTACTGGACCGTTTAGAGCACAGGTGGACTGGTATGAGTAACTACGAGAGGCCAGTGGACTGGACACCTCTTCGGATTCTGGCTTGCTCTCTCCCCCATTAATTGTGGCTGCAGAGAAGGGAGCTTCCTGTGCAATGGTGATGCATAGGCAGCGGAGGTCCTCTACCTCGAACTGCCCTGAGTGGCTGTCAAGACCTCTTGACAGAAGTGCTTCAGCCAGGGGCTTCCTCTTCTGAACCCCTTTTGCCCTTTAATGAAGCACTTACTGATGTCCTACTGGGAACCTGGTCCAAACCCCAACATACTGGGGCCTGTAACTAGGACAATTGCCTGCCACCATCGCCCTGCCGTGGGCGACCCTAGTTTTCTCAGCCAGCATCCCAGCCTTGAGAGCTTGCTAGTCCAAGCCTCAACTTTCCACGGCGTGTTTCCCTTCTGCTCCCCCAGACAGGGAATCCAAGAGACTGGACCAACTTGGGAAGATGATGTTTTCTTCCACCAGTCTGCTTTTGAGGTCGGTGAACACCTCATGCTTATTGGCCCGTTTCTCGCACACTTTATGGGATACAGTTGTGCAAGTGCTGCCACAGGTCCCAGAGGAGGCCAGGGCCATCCTCTCCCAAGCAGTGAAAGACAGGAGAGATGCAGCAAAGTTCACCATTAGGTGTGGTTTGGATACAGCTGAATCACTGGGTATAGCAGTTTCGTAGACGGTGGCCTTACTTCACCACGCCTGGATGAGAACAACTGTCTTTTTGGGGATGTCCAGGCAAACCTTATGGACATGCCCTTCGATGGAACTCGCATGTTTGGTGAAAAGGTAGACTCAGCGGTGGCCATCTTTAAGGACTCTAGGGCTTCAGCCAAGTCCTTGGGCCTCTCGGCGACCCCTCGTCCATTGTCTGCCTTTTGCCCCTTTCACGGCCACAGAAGGGGCCTATCACTGTGCCAGCCACTGTCCTGCGTAAGTTCCCCAAGCTATGCGAAGGCATGGGCGCAGTGCCTTCAGACCTAAAGGGTCTGGAAGCCAGAAATCATCTGCCGCCCAACCCCCTAGCAGCTGCACTCTCCAAGCCCTCCTAGTTTGTTTCTCCAGGACCATGCTTGTCCACTTGGAGGGAGAATTCAACATAATTTCCACCACTGGCAGTCTGTTAAATCAGACGTTTGGGTTCTGCAGATCATTCAAAATGTTACGCCCTTGCTTTCCAATACTTTCCTCTCCCAATACTGCAGCACACTAACAGCTAGGGGAGGATCACATGACTTTGCTCCGAGAGAAAGCTATGGCTCTGCTGGCCAAGGGAGCCATCGAAAAGGTCCTAAATTCAGAAGAAGGCCGTGGTTGTTACTCTCGCTCCTTTCTGATACCCAAAAAGAACAAGGGCTTTCACCCTATTCTAGACATAAGGACCATCAATCTCTTCCTCAAGATGGAGCAGTTCAAGATGCTCATTTTGGCTCCGGTCTTGTCTGCCCTAGACCAAGGAGACTGGATGGTAGCGTTCGACTTGCAGGATGCGTATTTTCACATCCCAATCCTGCATGCCCAAGGGTGTTGCCTGCGGTTCACACAGGTCACAAGCACTTTCAGTTCACTGTAGTCCCCTTTGGCCTTACCATTGCTTGGTGGCCTATGGGGGCTCTGCAGTGGGACCTGAAGTTCCAATGGGCACAGCTTCAGTGAAATCTCTCCGACATGGGCCAGGTCTGGGAGGCAACTGCAAAAGACTTGCAGTGGTGGATTACGAACCGTGATTGCATCAGAGGCAGATTCCTCTCCCTTCTCCAACCAGACCTCACAGTATTGGCAGATGCATCACTTCTGTGATGGAGAGGCCATCTGGGAGATGTGGAAATCACAGAACTATAGTCTCAGACGGAATCCTGGCTCCACATCAACCTGCTTGAGCCTCGGAAGATCGGGCTAGCATTAAAAGCATTTCTTCCCTCTGTCAAGGGGACATAAGTGCAGATGTTTATATACAACACCACCACCATGTAGTACTCCAACAAGCAAGGTGGGGAGGGCCGTGGACACTTTGTCAAGAGGCCCTTTGTCTCTGGACATAGCTGGAACAGTAGGGCATTACCCTGGTGGTTCAACACCTGGCAGGTTCTCTGAATGCCAGGACGAACAAACAGTCATCAATGCCTAGCGGATTAGGGTGCAAGGACTCTTTCAGCAGCGGAGAGAGAAGCACAATGTCAGCAATATTTCTCGTTGGAGTTTCCTCTTCTGGCCAGAGTTCTCAAGAAGATCAAGAACAATGAGGCCCAAGTCATCCTATTGGCTCCGGACTGGGCAGGGAGAGTTTGATATCCCGAGCTTCTGAGAATGAGTATTGATCCTCCAATCAGACAGCCCCTTTGGGAGGATCTTCTGTTGTAGCAACAGGGTACGGTTGTCCACTCAAATCTGTCAACTCTACACCTTCATGTGTGGAGATTCAGCGGCGAGAAGTAACAGCCTATGACCATCCTCCCAAAGTCTCTAATGTTACTCTGGCAGCTGGGAGTTTCTCCATGAAAACGGTATACACCTGCAGTTGGCACAGATTTGTAAAATTTGTACAGATAATTCTATAGGTCCTCTTTTTGCTTCTCTCTCCGATGTTCTTCTTTTCGTTCTGTACCTTGCCCAGCTGGGTTCTGCTGTGGGCACTCTTAGGGGTCTGTCTGTCTGCTCTATCTGCCTTTCTGCTGCTGCCTGACCAACCCTCTTCAAGTCCCATATTGTAAATAGGTTTCTAAAAGGGCATGTGCTTCAGTGGGTCCTGAACTTGAATCTTACATTTCTGAAGTGTGCCACTTTTAAGCCACTTCATAACTGTACCCTTAGGCTGCTCACCATCAAAACAGCCTTTCCCGTGGCCATAACATGTGCCCAGAGAGTAAGCGAGCTCCAGGCTTTGTCATCAAAGCCTCTATATCTGAGTGTTTCATGATGTAATGGTACTTCACCCCCATGCCTCTTTTCTCCTAAAGGTGGTGACCGCATTTCATTCGGTACAGACTGTCATCCTGCCCACCGTGTTTGTTCCCTCACATCCCTCTAAGGAAGAGGAGAGACTCACCGGCTGGACCCAAAAAGAGCGTTGTCGTTCTACCTTGACCACTGAAACGAGTTCTGAGTTGACAACCAACTCTTTGTGCAGTATGTGGGTGCAAAGAAAGGTTGGGCAGTACAGAAACAAACCATTTTGCGCTGGGTCATTCTCTTTATACAAATCTGCTACACACTGGCAAAGAAGCAGCCTCCAGTGGGGATGAGGGCCCTTTCCACCAGGGTAAATCTGCAGCCACGGCGTTAGCACGTGGTGTTCCAGTCCTGGATATTGCCAGGCAGCAACGAGGGCATCACTGCACACATTTGCAAAACATTTCTGCCTGGACAGTTAGGTCCTTCGCCTGTTTGGTCCTGCAGGACTTCTGGTGTAGAACGTTTACAACGGAGCAATACCACTGACGTGGTCAGTGAACTGCTCTGCCTCCTGTGGCTCCACCTGCTTAGTGGAGCCCTCATCCCTCTGAACTCCTGACCCCTGTCAGGAGTTCGAGGCTCCCCCTCCACCCGCAGACTTCTGCCTGCACCTCATCCCTGGTGTCTAGTGGGAGAGCTCTGCTTTCCTACTAGGCTGCCTCTCTCCTCCTTTTTCTTTGCTCCTTTCTCCGTGTGCTCTCAGTTCAGCGACTCCATCACCGACGTCATCAGCACGCACGCTCTCGCATCCACTGACTACATACTCCTTGGGGACTTAAACTTCCACCTCAAGAACACCAACGTCTACAACACCACCACCCTGCTCAACAACCTCTCCAATCTCGGCCTCAAACAGCTCGTCACAACACCCACCCACTCCGCAGGACACACACTTGACGCAATTTTCTTTGCCAGCAAACACATCTCCTTCAGCCACACCACCAAACTCCACTGGACAGACCACCGCTGCATCCACTTCTCCTTAGAGAAACCCACAACAGACCATCACCCGCAACAGTTTCCACACTGCAGATGGAACAAGGTCACCGAAGACCAACTAATCACTGCCCTCTCCCAGAACCTACCCATCGACACCACCAACACTGTCACAGCTGCCCACAAATTCATGGCAATAGATCGACAACTGTGCCAACACTCCCGCCCAATAAAAAATCGCTCCAACAGACACACCGGCAAAAAGGCCTTCTGGTTCACCGCCGACCTCCAAGAATCTAAGCAGACATGACGAAGACTCGGAAAGAAGTGGCGCAATAATGAGACACTGGACAACCACACCGCCTTAAAAAAAAAAGCCATCTGCAGACACCACCAACTCATCTGAACCGCCAAGAAATCTGCCTTCAAAAAACGCATCCGCAACAGTGCACACAGCCGCAAGTAGCTCTTCAGCATCGTGAAGGAACTCTCCAACCCCATTGACATCCTGCCATCACAAGACCTCTGCAACACCGTAGCCTCCTACTTCCACCGCAAGATCGCAGATATCCACGACAGGTTCAGCACTCAGACCCCTTTCCCCCCGGCAACCACCTATACCACAGACTCACCACACACCAGCCTCCTGCTCTCCTAGATCCATGTCAACGACAACGCTATCGAAATCATGGACACCATCAAAATCATGAACACCATCCACTCCGGCTCACCATCGGACCCCTGCCCTCACCACATCCTCAACAAAGCAAGCTCCGTCATTGCACCTCAACTCCAAAAGATCATCAACAGCTCCTTCAAATCCGCCACCTTCCCAGAGAGCTGGAAACACACTGAGATCAAAGCCCTCCTCAAGAAACCCAAGGCGGACCCAAAGGACCTCAAGAACTTCTGACCCATCTCCCTGCTCCCCTTCCCGGTAAAAGTCATCGAGAAGGCTGTCAACAGACAGCTGACCCGCTTCCTCAAGGAGAACAGCACTCTGGACCCTTCCCAATCTGGATTCCACAGCAACCATAGCACCGAAACTGCCCTCATCGCCACCACTGATGACATCAGATATCATGCTAGACAATGGCGAAACCGCTGCCCTCATCCTCCTGGACCTCTCAGCCGCGTTCGACACCGTCTGCCACCACACCCTATGCACACGCTTCAGCAATTCAGGAATCCGCGACAAAGCCCTGGACTGGATCACCTCCTTTCTCACCGGCAGAACTCAGAGTCCTCCTCCCTCCATTCTGCTCTAAAGCCACCAAAATCATCTGCGGCGTACCCCAGGGCTCGCCCAACCCTCTTCAACATCTACATCGCTAACATCGCTGATCTCACAACCTCAACATCATCTCATACGCTGGCGACACCCAGTTGATCCTCTCCCTCACCAAGGACAGCACCAAGACCAACCTCCACGAAGGAATGAAGGCCATCGCAAAATGGATGAAGAACAACTGTCTTAAACTGAATTCCGACAAGACTGAAGTCCTCATCTTTGGCTCCACCCCCTCCGCATGGGATGACTCCTGGGGCCTGGCACACTGGGAACCGCTCCGACTCCCACCGACCATGCACACAACCTAGGATTCATCCTGGACTTCTCACTATCCATGACCCAGCAGCCACGCCATCTCCTCCTGCTTCAACACCCTCCACATGCTCCGAAGAATCTACACATGGATCCCCACGGAAACCAGAAGAACAGTCACCCAAGTACTGGTAAGCAGCAAACTGGACTACGGCAATGCCCTCTAAGCAGAAACCACAGCCAAACTCCAGAAAAGGCTGCTACGCATCCAGAACACCTCTGCACGCCTCATCCTGGACATCCCCGCCACTGCCACATCACAGGTCACCTGAGAAACCTGCCTTAGCTCCCCGTCAACAAGAAAATCACCTTCAAACTCCTCACCCACGCTCACAAGGCAGTGCACAACACCGGACCAGAATACCTCAACAGACTGCTCTCCTCCTACACCCTGACCCGACAGCTCCGCTCCTTCGATCTCGTACTCACCACAATTTCACGCATCCACAGAACTATAACTGGCGCCAGATCATTCTCACACCTCGCCACCAAGACGTGGAACACTCTTCCCACCCACCTGCGTCGGGCCAAGGACCTCCTTACCTTCAGGAGACTCCTCAAGACTTGACTGTTCGAGCAGTAGCAGTGCCCCACCCCCACAGCACTGTGAGACCCTCACGGGTGAGTAGTGCACTTTATAAATTCTTTGATTGATTGACCGCCAGCATGGTGTGGTTTGGGTATCTATTCAACAGTAAGGAATCTGTAGCTAAAAGTCTCTATCAGATGAACAAGTTACTTACCTTCGGTAACGTATTATCTGGTAGAGACTATACCTAGCTGCAGATTCCTTACACCCACCCATGTCTCCCCGCTCTGTGGACTAATTTGCTAGCGTAAGGGTGATCCATTTCAGGGCCCTAGATTGAACACACAATCATCAGTTAATTTCATGGCTCTGCACTCCTGGCGTGGAAAGTTGAGACAAATGTAACTGCGCCCATGCCTCTGGGTGGTGCCTATATAGGTGACCGCGACGTCCCATCCAGCGCCGCCATGTGGAACCCAACAGAGCCTCCCGAAAGCACACACAGGGGTATTGCTCAAGCAAATGTTTTCAGATCCAGTCTGACCCCTGGGGAAATACAAAGGTAAGGAAGCTGCAGCTAAATATAGTCTCTACCAGATAGTGCGTTAAAGAAGGTAAGTAACTTGATTGTGAGGGTTTTTCCACCTTTAGAGATCACTGTTATTGTGGCTTCTGAGAATGTGCCTAATATCTTCCTATTGTCCTCGAAATGGAATAAGGACTCCCTGTAGGGTCATAGGTTCTCGTGGAAGGTTTTATAGAAACGGACCAGTAAGCCACCAGACCCAGTTTTGATAGAGTGGATTGCCCATTTATTTTCAGTGATGGAGATGGGTTGTTTGAGTATTATGTTATTGAAGTCATTGAGGGTTGCTAGTTGTAGTTTGTCTAGGTCATTTTGACAATTACTTGGCGAGAATGGTGAGTCTGGGTCGTGTAGTTCTTTGTAGTATTCCTGAAAAAGGTTTTGACAATTTTTATTGAGTCAAGGACTGTATCTCTAGGTTTATTCTTAATTCCAGTAATGTGTTTCTCTTCCAGGGGATCCTCATCAATAGTCATAAGCACTATATAGTCCCTCCTGTAGAAGGCTGGCTCAGTATATGTTGTACAACTATAGGTGAGACACCCTGGACTGAGTCCAGGCAACCCCTAGTGATAGTGCAAGTGGTTCCAGATAACCAGAGCTGTCAAAGGGTAGCTGTGGAGAGCAGCTAAGGCCTAACGGGGAGAGTATAAAGCAATTGCCAATACCACATAGGTCAGTCAGTGATGTACACACAAGAAAGAACCACACCAGTGTTAGAAAAATAATGTTATTTATTAAAAAACTGGTACTAAAATAACTTTGGTATATTTCCTAACCGGATATATATATATATATATATATATGTGTGTGTGTCAAGGCGCACATGTGCAGAGATGTTACCCCGGGTTAGGTGTCCATAGGATAACACAGGTAAGTTGTGGTTAGAGGTTTCATGTTCCAGGACCCTTCCCAGAGGACCCAGAGGAAACCCGTTGGGACAAGAACGGTTCAAAAGTGCCCCATCCCTTAGATACATAGAGTAACTACACCAGGGAGCCCAGGTGCATAAGGGTGAAATTGCGTCGGAACCTCCTGTTGAACGCTTTACTGAAATGTTCAAACACACATTCTGCTAAGGAATGAACTATGTGAATGTCGTTTTTATTAATGGTAGTACGAGCATAAGAGCACTGAGCATAAAAAACAGAGACTGTTATGACTTCTCATAGCTTGTGTACTTTTGAAAGAAGCAGAACGCAAATACAGTTAAAGGACTCTGAAAGTGGCACTTTGAACTATAACTCCCAGAATGCCCCTGTGTCTAAATACAGCAGGTAAATGAGAACCATTTGTGCCTACAAACTAAAACCACCTGAGGAAGGAAAAATTTTGAAACACGTAGTGGTGTTTAAAGAGCTAATCTGTGATTAAATGGAATCTGCTAATCTTTACCTCTGGAGGTCCTGGTCTCAACACTATTGTGGCACCGACAGTAAGAGCATGCTGCTTTTCAGACCATTAGTTTTGCAATTATTTTATAAGTTGCTGCGTCTGGTTTTGTGAAATGGAAACATCATGGAATGATACAGGTGGCGAGGAAATACTAAGTTCCTGCATGTGCACTATACACTTGGAGACAGATAAATATACAAACTTTAAATGCACCTTGTGTCATCCTGAAATCAGTGGCTCATCCTTTTCAAGATGTTTGGTGAGTTGAAGTCCTACAATTATCATGCCACAACACCGATGCATCCCTAACTGTGTAACTATTCAGGGGGAAAGGGCCTGAGGCAATGCAGTAAATCTCAATGTTAATTGTCACAGAAACAGAGGTCAAAAGGGCTGGTAAAGATTTATTCTGGAAAGATTTATTCTGAACAGTGTGCCTGCAACACAGAGAAACCTTTACTGAAATGTTCAAACACACTTCTGCTAATGAATTAAGTCTATGTGAATGTCTTTATTAATGGAAGTACGAGCATAAGAGCACTGAGCATAAAAAACACAGACTGTTATGACTTCTCATCGCTTGGGAACTTGTGAAAGAAGCAGAATGCAAATACAGTTAAAGAAGGACTCTGAAAGTGGCACTTTGAACTCTAACTCCCAGAATGCCCCCGTGTCTATATAAAGCAGGTAAATGAGAAGAACCATGTGTGCCTACAAACTAAAACCACCCGAGGAATATGTTGAAATGCGTAGTGGTGTTTGAAGAGCTGCTCTGTGAATAAATAGAAACTGCTAATCTTTACCTCTGGGAGTGCAGCAATTCTTGTTGGCTGATTTTCCAAGGGTCCTGGTCTCAACGCTATCCTGGCACCGACAGTCAGAGCGCGGTGCTTTTCAGATCAATAGTTTTGCAATTAATTCACAAATGGCAGCGTCTGGTTTTGTGGAATGGATACAGCATGGAATGATACAGGTGGCGAAGAAATACTAAGTTTCTGTGTGTGTACTATACACTTGGAGATGGATAAATATGAAAACTTCAAATGCACCTTGTGTTATCCTGAAATCAGTGGGCCATCCTTTTCAAGGTGTTTGGTGAGTTGAAGTCCTACAATTATCGTGCCACAACACCGATGCATCACTAACTGAATAACTATTCAGGGGAAAAGGGCCCGAATTTTAATTGTCACAGAGACAGGTCAAAAGGGCTGGTAAATAATTATTTTGGAAAGATTTATTCTGAACAGTGTGCCTGCAACACACGTTCTGCTAATGAATTAACTCTATGTGAATGTCGTCTTTATTAATGGAAGTAGGAGCATAAGAGCACTGAACATACAAAAACAGACAGTTAGGACTCCTCATCGCTTGTGTACTTGTGAAAGAAGCAGAACGCAAATACAGTTAAAGAAGGACTCTGAAAGTGGCACTTTGAGCTATAAACCCCAGAATGCCCATGTCTATATAAAGCAGGTAAATGAGAACCATGTGTGCCTACAAACTAAAACCACCTGAGGAAGACTAAATGTTGAAACGTGTAGTGGTGTTTGAAGAGCTGCTCTGTGAATAAATAGAATCTGCTAATCTTTACCTCTGGGAGTGCAGCAATTCTTGTTGACATAAATATATCTGCAGCCTTTAGAAAAGGTAAAAAAATGGCCAAAGTGCATTTACTTTTCTCTTTTAAAACTACATCACTGAATACAATGCATGTTAGTAATTAAATATTGACCATAGGAAGCCACCAGAAACCTTTATTTAACATGAAAGGGAATATGTGACATTGTTACCCAATAGGCTGCCATTGAAACAGAAAGCCTAAAACTGACACTATGCCTTCAAGAACCTCGGAGTGCCCCCTATATCCCATCATGCCTAACAGGTGACAGGTCAGTTCATTTTTCCGTCTCCTTCATTTAAGATCCAGAGCACTGAGCTCTCAGTTTTTTTTTTTTACTATTTAGTCAGAAAAATCATATAAACCTTTTCAAGTTATTTTCATTCACAGATACCAGTATCTGCTGTACTGTTAGCCCGATTTTTGACAGAAAATAATTTGTATTTCTGTTTAAAAATTCCTCCACTCTTTGTGAAGTGCCCTTCATGTGGCAAGAAAGAGGTGCAGACTGATCTCATGCAGTTTTTAAGCCTACCAGAATCTCATTGTCCTGATTCCTGTTATTACTGCCAGAAGCTTGCCAAGCATACAATGAAAGACACAGAAAAGATCAGGCTGCATGGGCTGCATAAAAGGAGACCAACAAGAGGCCTTTAGGGACGCCATTCTTACTCTAAAGAGCCCTCCTCTCAATCAAAAAGGCCGCACAGAGGAATATCTTGAGAAAAATACCAGAAAACAAGGTCCTGTTTGAAGTCAACAGGTAGTTCGTCAAGAACAATTCCTCTCTGTTAACCGTTGACTCATCTGTCGACATCAGACCACGCCTGACACTCAACGTTGAGAGCAGCATCACCGTCGAGGTCACATCACCATCTGACATCAAGATAGTCTTCAACATCAAGACATCAGCAGTCAACATCACAATATTCCTCAATGTCAAAGCGGCCTTCACCGGTAAAGTCAATGCCAGCAGCTCATAGACATCCCTTGACGTCTAAGCATACAGCTCGTAGACTTCCCTCAACTTCGAGACATACGCCAATGAAGCATTCTGCTGCTAAAAGCTTCCATCGACATCAAGGAAACAGTCGACGTCGAAAAAAAAGGAAATGCTACACTGCACGACGTAGAAGGAGCAATTATCGACATTAGCAGAGGCACAGGTTGCAGAACCCATACAGAAGCCTCCAGATGTCCAGATTGCATCAGTAAACCCGGTTTCTTCAAGACCTCGAACAGCCTGTAGGTCCACATCACCTCTGAATATTTCTCCAAGGTGGCTTCAGAGTCTAAGTAAGAGGCTAGTGCCTGCAACATCACACTCAAAATATTCACAGGCATATTCTCTTTCAATCTCTGTTACACCATCACCTGAGAGAACACCTTCACCAAGGTTTTTGCCCAGTACAGTAACAGTTCCTCTGACAGCTACAGGAACTATACCTCGTAGATGTCCTCAAGTATCTGAAGGATCTAGAAGTCCAGTTCAACACTGTTCAGCTCTCATAGAACTAGATCCAGATCTAGGTACAGAAGGTCCAGATCTTGCATGAGGCAAACACCATCCTGGTCTGCAATGTCTAGGTCATCAGTTACAGATTATTTGCCCACTTTTTTGGACACACCTCCAGCA